>NW_004955478.1:11082481-11093159 GCF_000276665.1 Chinchilla lanigera | reverse complement strand
CTCCGCGCCGGGCGGGTCTGCTCCGGGCGGGCGGCGCTGCCCGTGTCCCCTGCGCCGCGCCGCGTCTCCCCTCCGCCGCCCCTCAGCTCTCCGCCGCGCGTTTCTTTCTGTCTCCGCCTTCGCATCTCTGAGTTTCTGCCCGTCTCCCTACGTGTCTCTCGTTTCCGCGGGGGCCTCTGCCTCGCAGCCTTTGTTTTTCTTTTTTTCTTTTTTTGTCTTTTTGAGACAAGGTCTCGCTACGCAGTTCAGGCTGGCCTTGAGCTCACTTTGTAGCCCAGGCTGGTCTCGAACTTGCAACGATCCTCCTGCCTCTGCCTCCCAAGTCCTGGGATTACAGGCATGCGCCACCACGCCCGGCTACCTGGCAGCCTTTGGCTGCTTTTTCTTGGTGGCCCCCGGGCGGGATGACCCAGAGCGGGCTTTTGTTTTGTTTTGGCACCCGGGCCGGAGGGCGAGGTGAGAGGTGGGCGCAGAGGTGGGGGTGGGGCGGGGAGCTCCCTCCCCTCCCGCCGCGCCCCGCCCCGCCCGCGCTGCCCCGGACCCTGCCTCGCCTGGCTCTGGCCTGCCAGGTGTCGTGTGTCGGGGGTCATAGCCAGCTGGGTACCTAACTGCATCTCAGGTCTCATGCCTCAGTTTCCCCGGCTGTGACTGAGGCCGCTTTCCTCCTGGCTGTGGGCTCTGGCTTCCTAAGCTCCAGGCGCCAGCTGACCAGACGCTTGCACCAACTCCGAATGGAGAGGAGCGCTGTTTCTTTCCCGGGGCGGGAAGGGAGAGCTCTGGGAGCCACTTTAGCCCCTGGCTGGCGCCGCCGAAGGACGGTAGGGTGAGGCTCAGCATGTCCCTTGCTAGTTCCTCTGGCTGCAGGGGATTGGTCTGGGCCTCAGGTTCACCCCAAAGCCGCCTGTCTCCCTCCTGTTTGCGGGTAGTTACCTCCATCACACATGCGAGGAAACTGAAGTTAAGAGCGGGTGTGAGGACTTGTTCAAAGTCACAGAGCATGCCAGGCCATGTGTTGGGCTCCTTTGGGGGGCTGGCGTTTCACTGGAGTTTGGAGGGGCTGCTGTGATTCGGGGCTGGGCCGGGTGCCTGGGCTGCCCCGAGGACACTTTCACCGGGGAATTTCTGGGATGTCTCAGGCTGAGGTCCCAGGTGGTGGAGGTGGTGTGGCCCCCACGACCCTCCAACTTGATGACTGAGACCCTGCCAGAGACCTGAGAGGGAAAGCTGGTGCTCAGGAACCCCAAAATGGTGTTTCTTCTGTGCTGGGGGTGCCGAAAGGGCGATCGCCCCTGAAGCGAGAGCTTGTCCCTTCCAGGACAGCAGGGATAGGCCCCGGGTTAAATGTCACTCCCTCAGCTAGTGAACCGGGCTGTGCACGTCCAGGGGCCTGCAGCAAGCGAGGAGTGCGGCTCGGAGGCTTGGCTCACACAGGTTGACCCTAGGGCGGCAGAAGGTGAAGGTTAGGCCATATTTTTTTTTCTTCCAGTACTGAGAATTGAACCCAGTACTGGACAGCATGTTTCCACTGAGTTACATTCCTGTCCCCTTATTTTTAGGCAGGGTTTCAGTAAGGTGAGGGTGAGGCTCTAAAGGGGACGATAGGTGATCCTTGGGGAATAGGCACCAGATCCCTGAGCTTGCCCCCACTGCAGGAGTGAGTGCGGAGTTTGGATGCTGGAGCTCGGGTTCACAGTGACACGTGCACTTCATGTCAGTCTAATTCTGAGCCCTTACAGCTTGATGCTGAGGACACAGCGAGGACCAAAAGGGACAGACACAGCAAGGGGCTGGCTGATGTACTCATTGTGAAAACTAGAGCAGAAAAGTAAAGTACACGGCCGTTCAGATAAGGGCTGGTGATGCGGGTTAAGTAAAGCAGGGTGAGGGTGTGGGAGTGTGGGCTGGGGCACGGCTGTAACGGGACAGCTTTGGGGGGCCTCTTGGAGCAGGTGCCCGGGAGGGATGAGTACAGTAGGGGTACAGAGGAGACAGATGCAGACTCACTGGCCAGGAGCCTGCCTTGGGAGCTGGAGGAGACCTTTAAAGGAGCCTTGGGCTTGTACGCAGATGAGCCAGGGAGAGGAGGAGATGCGGTCAGGGGCCAGATAACGAGGGCTTGGCTTTGAGTGTGCGTGAGTCAGGAGCCCCTGGAAGATCTTAACTGGAGGGGGACAGGAAGCAGACCATGGTTTTCGCAGACTCTGGCTCTGTGGGGGACAGACTGCAGTGAGCAGTGGTCTAGGCAGGTGTTTGTGGGGCCGGGTGGGGTGTTGGGGGAGCTTGGGGGTTGCTGGCTGTAGGATGTGAGAAGAGTGACTTTTGTGTATCTCGAAGCTGAGCTGAAGGGGCCGAGGAACGGATTGGATTTGGGGTGGGAAGGACAAAGACGCCAGGCAAATAAGCTAGCTGCTTGTGTAAAGTGGGAGCCGTGGGGCCCACTCGAGGCTGTGGGCATTTGCAGTGCAGACAGTGCAGTGTGCCTGACGAGGCGGACACTAGACCGTAGCCTGGGACTGGCCAGGATGTGGTAGTGCTGGCGGGAGAGGGAAGCCCCCGTGAGCCCCCAGGCGGACGGACAGCTCTGGCCTGGGTGTTCCCAGCGCCCAGTCGTGAACAAGAGGGTGAGCACTGGGAAACAAGTATGGGGGTACTGCGACCACCTGAGCAGGCGGGGGCCCCTGTGTGCTGGTTCCCCAGGGAGCCTCCTAGCAGGACACTGCAGTGTGTCAGTCCGCTTGGCACCTTTCCTATCCCTGACGGGTTGGGCCTCAGTTACTGGGCAGTTTCTGGATGAGGAGGTGGGTGACACCTTCAGGAAGCTACCTCTGGGTCTCAGTCTGCCTGCGCCCACTCAATCCTGGATGTTGTCCTAGACCTCTCGTCTCCCTGCTGGGCCCACGTTTGGGAGGTGCCATGGACTTCACATAGGACTGTGGCATCGCCACTCTTTACCACCCTTTGGTCTGTGCTTCTAAGCTTGGGGGACAGGACACCGTAGGGCAGTTGGGGTCCTCTTCAGTGCCTACCTCTCTGAGCCTCATTCTTTGTGCATGGTGGGTTGACACAGATCTTGAAGGGAGCTTGGGGCTTGGCAAGGGTAGGGCTATGAGAGCCACACACAGCGGTCAGTGGAGCCCAAGGACTCGGCCATCTTCCCACTGACTGGAGGCACATTCACCCATTTAATAGTTGAAGACACTGAGGCACTGAAAGCAGGTGGACCTGGCCTCTTTCCCCAGTACATCAGCAGCAGAGGCTGGCAGCTGCCTTGGGTAGGCTCTGGGTGGACGGGACTACAATGTCCAGGTGTGTGTGTCCCCAGCAGCTCTCCCTTCCCACAGACTGTGGAGCATGGGTTCCCCAATCAACCCAGCGCCCTGGCCTTCGACTCTGAACTTCGCATCATGGCCATCGGCACCAGGTCTGGGGCCGTCAAGATGTATCCTTTGCAGGTGTGGTACTAGGGGCCTCTGGGCCACCTGTGGGCAGTTCCCCGCATGCTGAGGTCCCAGCCCTGGCAGGTGCTTTGTGGAGGCTAGGGGGCACTGGGGTCTTGGAGAAGGCTGGCATTGCCTGTGTGCCTGACAGGCCTGGGAGGACTCCTTTTAGGGACCTCAGGACCCTTTGCTGGGAGGCGGGTGCTGAGGGGGCTCAGTCTGCAGTGGCCACAGCTGTCCCTCACTGTTTCAGCCGGCCAGTTTCCTAGGCGACCCTGCCATTGTCCCAGCAACTGTGACTGGGCAGGCTGGGCCAGGGGGCTGGGCCATGAGCCCATTGAGAGTAGTGGGTGGGCTGGGGGCCTGGTGCTTGGGGCGCACACACATGTGAATGTGAAGACACGTGTGTTCAGCCAAGGGGGCGGGGCAGTGCCAGGCTCGGCATGGTGAGTGCAGCTCGGCCCCCACCTGGATCCTGGCGACTGCACAATAGGCTGTGTGAGCTGCACAAAGCGGGCATTTTCCCTGAAGGCCCCGGGAGGAGGTGGGGGCTGGCAGGCAGCTGGATGCCTCTTGCCCATCCTGGAGAATCCCACCCCAACTGCTCTGAGGGAAACTGAGGTGCAGAGTCTGGCTAGCAGCTGCTTGGGGAGAGTGCCAGCTCCTGCCCGTCCCTGTGCGGAGCTGTGGGTCTCCTTCCCCTGGTTATGGACGTCAGAGGGTAGAAAACAAATCAGTGCCTGAAATGGGGGACTGGGTTGGTGGAGCCTGCTGTCCCAAGGTTGGGAGCATTGGATGGCAGGTGGATGTGAAGGCCTGTGGCTGTGAGCTTTTCACCTGCTCTCGGGAACGTGGTGGGCAGAGATGTTGTCCCCTCCCCTGTGGGCCCTGACCTGCTGTTCCCACCCGGCATGGGTGCTGAGCTGCCTGCACAAGTGTCTACACAGCCTTCTCTCTGTGTCACAAGCGTCCCCATCTCAGTGCCAGCACTGGCCTTGCTGCCAGGCACTCTGAGCTGCTGCTGCTGCGGTGTGTGTCTTGTGTGAGGCTTTTTGTGCTCAGAGAACCTGGAGTGCAGATGAGTATCCTGATCCTCAGAGGGGCGGACACGGTCCTGGGTCCCTTTGCCTTCCCTTTCCTCTGCTTTTCCTGTGAACCCCACAACCTGGGTAGAGCCCCGGGATTGGGAAACTGAGGCTGGAGAGGCCAGCCCTGGTCTCAAATGCGGCCTCCTCCCCTGCAGACCTGGCCCTGTCTCCTTGGTGACCCTGCTTTCTGCACAGCTGCTCCCGCCCCCGCCCCCTCTTTTGTCCCCTCTTCTGTACCCACCAGACTCCTACAGGGAATCCCATTTCAGGCCCCAGGCAACGAATCTTGCCTTTTCACTGTGGCAGCGTCCCTAAACCCCAGCTCCTGGGCCCCCTCAGCCGTGTGGTCCACCTTCAGTCCCGGAGTGGCTAGGACTCTGGGCACTGGTGTTGGGCACTTCAAGCAGGTCATCTGTCCTCTCCAACTCCTTGTGTACTCATCTGTAAAATGGGCAGTGGGGAGCGCTGGCTACCTGCCTGGAGGGAGGTTGTTTTCTTTGAGCTTGAAGCTGTAGTAAGAGGCAGCCTGGACTCTTCTTACTTCGGGGTTTGCCATTCCGGCCTGGCCTTCTGTCTCTAGCCTGCTTGCTCCCCAACTGGCAGGCTTGCAGCCCACACAGGCACGCACAAACTCACTTGAGGCTGCGGTGGAGTAGTGCCTCAGCTTGGCCCCGGGTCTGGGGTAATGGTGCTGGGCAGGTTTTTATTCTCACTTCATCTGCGGTAGGCCGAAGTCACTAGCCCATTTTGTAGATAGAGAAGTAAAGGTCCTACAGCAGCACCCCACCTACTGCAGCTGTAAGGAGCCTGCCCTGTGAGCCTGGGAGACCTTGCAGGGAGCCCTACTGGGGTTTGGAGGTCTGGACATGCAGTTCTGACGGGGTTTGTCAGAATATTCCCCGGGAAGGAGACTTGCGCACCTCATGTTGGTTTTCTGGCCTGTACCTGTGTGTTCCTGCCTTTAACCAGTCACCTTCAGCTATGGCGCACCCGGGGTGGAGTTCACGGGCCTACACCGAGATGTGGCCACTGTTACTCAGATGCATTTCCTGCCCGGCCAGGTGAGCTGCTATCCTCCACTGGCCAGGTCCTCACGGTCCCCGCGTCCTGCCACCCACCCAGGCCAGCCCAGTTTTGGTCTCTGCTCACCCCCAGGGCCGCCTCCTGACCCTGCTGGATGACAGTAGTCTGCACCTCTGGGAGATCATCCATCATAATGGCTGTGCCCACTTGGAGGAAGCGCTCAGCTTCCAGCCACCCAGCCGGCCCAGCTTTGAAGGAGTCAGGTACTGGAGAACTTGGCCGCTGCTCGTTTGATGGTGGATGGGCAGGAGCTCCCAGGGAGGCACGGGAGCCAGCTAGGCCAAGGTGTGATGGTGACTGGCCCCTGCCAGTAAGCTGGGTTCAGGGTGAGTGGTGCCTCGAGCACAGCCTAGGAGGACCCTGCTTAGCTGAGAGTACTCGACTTCTAGGGTTAGGTGGGAGGCTCTGGCTGAGGTGAAGTGAGTAGGTTGGGCTGTGCCACCCGACTGGGAGTCTTGGGTGGTTTGAGCCCCAGGAGACGCATGTACATGCTGAACTCCTTGGATCTGCAGCCTCCCACTGTCTTCCCTATAGTGATGAGGCAGTCTGGGGGCTTAGCATGGTCTAACCAAGCTGACATCAGCAGAGGTCCTTGGCCCTTTGAATCGGGTTGGGAGGTGGGCCACTGTGTGCATGGGTGAGTGAAGGCAGGTTTGGGGGCAAGGAGGGTCCTGTGGGCTGTCCTTGGTGAGGTGCAGGCGGGTTGTCCAGTTGTAGCTGCATGGCCTGGCCCCAGGTGGGAGTATAAGGCCTTTTCCCCAGCCTGGCCTGCAGTGGCCTGGCCTGCAGTGGCTGGAATGGGGGAGTCAGGGGCAGGCTCCTTGTCAGTCCCAGCCTCTACTGGCTGGGGATCTTTAGTGCCTCCTGCAGTCAGGAGGCATCTGGAGGGCTGCAGCAGGATTCCTGCATGGGATTCAGGGAGGCTTTGTCTATCCTAGAGCTGCTAGACTTAGATGGGGCAGTGCCCTGATTCCTGCCTTCCCTTCCTGGTGGTGGAAGGAGTGGAGAGTCCTTCTCCAAGACCTGGGCACCTATTTTTATCCTTCTCCCTGCCAACATCCTTATGAATAATTGAGTGTGCTAATTACACCACACTGTCGCCTTCCCGCGGTGCTGTCTGCTCTATAAGCAGGCCCCCTCTGAGTGCAGAGGGTTGGGAATGAGCCAGCAGCGAGAGCCCGGGCCCTGCCACACTCTCCTCCGCAGTAGATGTGTTTGCACCTCAACCTCTTCCCCTTACCCCTTGCAGTGTGCCTGCCAGCCTCACCCGCATCACGGTGGTCTTGCTGGTGGCTGCTGCTGACACAGCCGCCCTGGGCACTGAGGGTGGCAGTGTCCTCTTCCTGGATGTTACCACCTTGACGCTGCAGGAGGGACAGACCCTCAGCCCAGACGAGGTTCTGCGCAGGTGAGAGCCAGAGGGCTTCCCAGCGCCCACTGTGCCTGGGACGTTCCTCCGACTCACAGAGGCGCTCTCTGTAGTGTGCCCGAGGACTACCGGTGTGGGAAGGCGCTGGGCCCTGTGGAGTCACTCCAAGGACACCTCACGGACCCTACTAAGGTCCTCATTGGGTATAGCCGGGGCCTGCTGGTCATTTGGAATCATCCTGCACGGTGTGTGGACCATATCTTCTTGGGGAACCAGGTAAATGGGTGAGGCCTGCGTCCCCTCAGCCTGGGCCCCTGCACGTACCTGCCACTCAGACCCACCTGCTCCCGCCTACAGCAGCTGGAGAGCCTGTGTTGGGGGCGGGGTGGCGGCACCATCGTCAGCTCGCACAGCGATGGCAGCTATGCCATCTGGTCGGTGGAAACTGGCAGTTCCCTGACACTGCAGCCCACTGTGGCCACTACACCTTACGGTGAGTGCTGGGGAAGCCTGACTGGAGGGTCGTAAGTGGAGGACCGCCCGGCCTTGGTGGGGGGCATGGTCAGGGTAGTGGGCCTTCTCCGGGGGAGAGGCAGGAGGCAGCTGCAAGGCAGACCGGGAATGGGAGGTCTGATGCTGTCCCACCCCCCAGGCCCCTTTCCCTGCAAGGCCATCAACAAGATTCTGTGGCGGAACTGTGAATCGGGGTAGGTGGAGGGAGAGGGATGGGTTGCGGTTACATCTGGCTGGGGGGCTGGAAGGGTGGGCTCCGGACACACAGGGGTGAAGCCCTTGCGTCATGCAGTGTGTACTCTGGGCTTGGGGCTGCGGGCTCACGTGCCTTCTCCTCCCAGGGGCCACTTTATCATCTTCAGCGGTGGCATGCCCCGTGCCAGCTACGGTGACCGCCACTGTGTGAGTGTACTGCGAGCTGAGACGCTGGTGACGTTGGACTTTACCTCCCGCATCATTGACTTCTTCACGGTGCACAGCACAGGGCTGGAGGATGGTGTGTGCCTGCTCTCCCCCTCCCCCGCCCCGTGCTGCCTGTGGCCCGGCTCACCCTGCCCCATCCTGTAGACTTCGACAACCCACGGGCCCTAGCCGTGCTGCTAGAGGAGGAGCTGGTGGTGCTTGACCTGCAGACGCCTGGCTGGCCGGCTGTGCCTGCCCCCTACCTGGCCCCGCTGCACTCATCCGCCATTACCTGCTCTGCCCACGTTGCTAATGTCCCTGCCAAGCTGTGGGCCCGAATCGTGAGCGCCGGCGAACAGCAGAGCCCCCAGACTGCCTCTAGTGCCTCGGTATGGGGGTGGGGTGCCCTGCGGGGTGAGGCTTTGGGGAAGCAGTTTGCCCTTGGTGGAGGGCAGTACTCGCCTGGGACTGGAAGAGGGAACATGTTGGATGTGTAGGGAGCTCTGAATACCATGCCCAGGGTGAGAGGGAGGGAACTTAATCTTGACCTTGTACTCACGTCTCTCCTGTTTTTCCCAGAGCTGGCCCATCACTGGGGGCCGGAACCTGGCCCAGGAGCCGTCACAGCGAGGGCTGCTGCTGACTGGGTAGGTTAGGGGGGCTTGAGACCCTTCACATACCAGGCCTAGTACGTCCCTGGCCCATCCCAGGTCCTGCAGATACTGAGGTGCCAAGTGACTCAGGCCTGGCCCCGGCAGGTCCACACTGTTCCCTCACCCAGAGTGGATTGGATGAAGCCTCCCTAGATCCTGTGCACGGCCCTGCCCTGTTCTGCATTTGGCCGAGAACTGAGTTCCAGCAGACCCCAGGGCTCCACCCACCCGGCCTGCCTGTCCTGGGACCGGAAAATCTGGGCTGGCCCACGCGGAGCTGCCCAAGGCAGGTGCTAGAGAGCCCGACTGGGCTTGGCGGGCGCTGACGTGCCTGGTGACTCAGGCTCTGCTTCCTGCCCTGCCTTCCCTCCGGCCTGCTGGGCCTTTGATGTAGCAGTGCGCCCTCCTTGGTTGAGAATCGCTGCAGCTCTGAGGGCTGCTGGAGTGAGTCCCGGTGTACCCCACGCACACACCCTCATGCCCTGGCTCTGGGCTCCCCCTCCCGCCACGGGCCTTCCTTGGGCTCGGCAGCTGTGTCCTGAGGCTGCATCCTAGTTTGTACGCTCCTCCCTGCCCCCCGCTGCCTCACCTCGTCTTCCTGCTCTCACATTATGTGGCCGTCTTGGGCCTCTCCTGGTCCCTGCAGGGATTCCCTGCACTGCCCTGGAACTGCCTGCCTCCTGTTTGTGCAGCCTGCTCTGATTGCTCGGTGCCCTCAGTGGGGCAGAAGTGCCTTTGTCTTTCCTGTGTTTCCCCCTCTGCAATTTCCTGATGATAAGGGAAGTCGTTTTCATACCTTCCCGCCCTGCTCCAAGGGCGTCGATGAAAGTAGTGGATGTGGCCTAGCACGTAGTAGGGGCTGCGTGTGTGTCTGTCCTATAGAACGGGTGCTTCCTGTGGTAGCAGTGGGGCTCTGGCCAGTGAGCGTGTGTGGTAGGTGCTCCGTGAGTGGCACGAGGTGTGTGGGCCTCTGAGGGGCGATCTGACGCCTGCCCCCTCTGCAGCCACGAGGATGGTACGGTGCGGTTCTGGGACGCCTCTGGCGTGGCGCTGCGGCCGCTCTACAAGCTGAGCACGGCGGGCCTCTTCCAGACAGACTGTGAGCACGTGGACAGCCTGGCCCAGGCTGCTGAGGACGACTGGCCACCCTTCCGCAAGGTGGGCCCCTCCCCTGGCCTTGAGGGGCTGGTTCTGGCTCTGCCTGGTGCTGTGACCCTGTCCTTGCCCCTCAGGTGGGCTGCTTTGACCCCTACAGCGATGATCCCCGGCTTGGCGTGCAGAAGGTGGCTCTCTGCAAGTACACAGCTCAGATGGTGGTGGCCGGCACTGCAGGCCAGGTAGGCTGGTGTCCCTGAGTTGGGGATGTCTGAGCTTTGTGGAAAGGTGGGTCTGAAATGCAGGGTCTGGTGTGGGGCAGAGGGACAAGCCCGAGCTGAGCCCCAGAGGTGGAATTGGGGCTCCAGGTGGGGCTGTCTGTGGGAGCGTAAGTGGACCTGTCATGGGGGCTGAGTCAGGCTCCGGTGAGGAAACCATGGAGGGTTGGGGCAAAGCTGGGAACACTGTCAGATGAACTCTGGGAAGCCGGGCGTGGTGGCGCACGCCTGTGATCCCCCAGCACTCGGGAGGCTGAGGCAGGAGGATGGTTGCAAGTTCAAGGCTACCCTGGGCTACAGAGTGAGCTCAAGGCCAGCCTGAACTGCATAGTGAGACCCTGTCTCAAAAAGACAAAAAAACAAAAGAGGTGAGCTCTGGGAGGGCGGTTACTGCCGTGCCTCTGGCACTTTTACGCAGTGTGCAGAAGGTGCTGAGCAGGAGACAGGAGAGGGCGTGACAGTGCATTCTAAGAGGCGGAACTAGTAAGGACTTGGCCTCTGCTGTGTCCTTGCACAGCACTGGAGAAGGTGCTGTGTGGGTTATTGGTCAGGGGAAGAAAGGCTCAGGTAAGGGCAGTCGCTTTGTGAGGGCGAGTGGGAGGCAGGACCAGCAGGTTTGGATCTCAGCTGTTCCGTAATGGTCCTTGAGGATAATGGTCCGTGAGGGCCGTGGTGTGTAAGAGACATTCACAAAGGGCTTATTTGGTGGACAAACAGAAGACAGCGCCGGACCGCCTGGCACTGCTGGGAGTGTGCACTG
>NW_004955478.1:11062706-11081751 GCF_000276665.1 Chinchilla lanigera | reverse complement strand
GGCACTGCTGGGAGTGTGCACTGCTGGGAGTGTGCACTGCTGGGAGTGTGCACTGGTGGGAGTGTGCACTGGTGGGAGTGTGCACTGGTGGACCGCCTGGCACTGGTGGGAGTGTGTACTGGGCCTAGGCCCAGTGCAGCCCAGAAGCGGCCCCGCCTCCGTGCCAACACTGCTTCCCTGTGGTGCTCAGGTGCTGGTGCTGGAGCTCAGCGACACACCAGCGGAGCAGGCGGTCAGTGTGGCCAGCGTGGACCTGCTCCAGGACCGTGAGGGCTTCACGTGGAAGGGCCACGAGCGGCTGAGTCCGCGCACAGGGCCGCTGCCATGGCCCGCGGGCTTCCAGCCCCGTGTGCTGGTGCAGTGCCTGCCCCCAGCTGCCGTCACCGCCGTCACGCTTCACGCAGAGTGGAGCCTCGTGGCCTTCGGCACCAGTCACGGCTTTGGCCTTTTCGACTACCGTCGCAAGAGCCCAGTGCTCGCCAGGTATGTGGGGTAGCGCTGAGGGTGGGCGGGGGAGCAGCTGGAGCTCCATGGGGCCTCGGCCCCAGTTTCCCTTCCTAAAGTGTGGCAGAGGCAGGCTAGTTTAGAAACCCGGTAGCCTCTGTGGTCCTGAGGAGTGTTCTGAGCGCCATCTGCTGCTGGGACCAAAGGGCAGCCTGAGAGAGCTTTGGCTCTGTGGCGTGGCCTCCTGATGCCCAGCCTTTGGGCTAGTAGGAGCAGGGTGGTTGCTCCACAGCTCGACTGGCTCCTGCCTGACCTTAGGTGCACCCTTCACCCGAACGATTCCCTGGCTATGGAGGGGCCGCTGTCTCGGGTGAAGTCCCTCAAGAAGTCTCTGCGCCAGTCTTTCCGGCGGATCCGCAAGAGCCGAGTCTCGGGCAAGAAGCGGGCTGCTAATGCCAACAGCAAGGTGAGCAGCTTGTCGGTGCGGGGGCTGAGCCTTGCCCCCAGGCCCCGGGTCGGCTTCCCTCGAGCTGCCGCTCCTGGGCAGCCCCAGAATGAGCGGGCAGGCCTGGAGTGTGGCGGGTGGAGAAGGGCGATGTCAGATGCCAGGCGGAAGGTGCTCAGGGAAGACACGCTCAGGAGCCCTGCCCCTTCCAGCTGCAGGAGGCCAATGCACAGCTGGCAGAGCAAGCCTGCCCCCCCGACGTGGAGATGACCCCCGTGCAGCGCCGCATCGAGCCCCGCTCTGCTGACGACTCCCTCTCCGGCGTCGTGCGCTGCCTCTACTTCGCCGACACGTTCCTGCGAGACGGTGAGGCTGGGCGGGGCGGGGCTGGAGGGCTCCAGTGGACCTGGAGGAAGTGGGTGGTGGTGGGAGAAGTGGGGGCAGTGCACCTCCCGGGGGCTCCAGAGTGCTGCCGGGCGTCTGCTGACGCTAGTGACTGGGCCGCCCGTGCCCTGTATGCCACCGCATGGGGCACCAGCGGGAGGGCAGGGGTCGCCGAGTGTGGCTGGCGGGCCCCAAAGGCCTGAGCAGGAAGGAGGGGGCCTGGTGGTGAGGGGCAGGGGCGGCACTGCTGGGCTGTGTGGGTGGCGTGGAGGGGCAGGGACGGAGAGGCTCAGGCAGGGCTGGTGCTGGCCCGCATGCTGAGGGCCTGACTGTGACTCTTGGTCCTGGGCGTACTGATTGTCTCCCTGGTTGGTCTTTACCTTGTATAATAACACAAAAATTGGGGGTGTACAGTGGCCCCCTGAGGGCCTGCTGCTGTTTTATGTTCGCCCATACTGTGCTGTTGTGTCTTGGTGGAGTCTTCTAGATGAAAACGCAAGCATAGTTACTTGAGTCAGCAGAGGTCCCTGACACCGACATGGAGGCCAGCTCCTAGTCTCAGCTCATGCTTGGTTAGCTGGTCTGTGGGCACTCCTTTCTGACATGATTTGTCAAGGGTCTTTGTCTGGTAGATTTTCCCACTTTCTGGATTTGGCTGGTGTAGCCTGGGATTTTTTTTTCCTCCTTTCCTCCTTTCAGCACGAGGGATTGCATCTTTGTGCCTTTGGACTGAATTACATCCCTAATCCCTTCATTTGCTCATTAGTTCAAGACAGGGTCCTGCTTTGTAGTTCAGACTGGCCTTGAACTATGTACCCCAGGCTGGCCTTGAACTTGTGGAAATCCTCCTGCCTCAGCCTCTTGAGTGCTGGTATTACAGGTATGGTGTATCCCACAGTCCTGAGGCCAAGGCAGGAGGATCATTACAGGTTTTAGGCCAGCCTGAGCTACATAGTGAGTTCAAAGCCAGTCTGAACTACAAAGCAATACCCTGTCTCAAAAACAAACAAACAAATAAATAAATGAATACATTTTGAGACAGGTTCTTACTGGGTTGGCCAGGTTGGGCCTAAACTTGGGATTGTCCTGTCTGTTTCCCAGAGTGTTTGTATGACAGGTATGTGTCACCATGCCTGGGTTTTTTTCTTTTTCTTTGAAATGGAGTCTCACTAAGTTGCCAAGTCTGCCCTTGAACTTTCAATCCTCCTGCCTCAGCCTCCTAAGTGGCTGGGATTATAGGCATGCACTACTGTGCTGGCCCAGCCTGGAGGTTTCTGACTTGTTCCATGTCCCTGTGCTGGACTCATGCCTTGGAGCCATCTTGCTTGAATTGTTTTCCCTTTTTCCTGGGGGCCTGGGCTCCTCAGTGGCTTTGCTGTGGCCCATCAGCTTTGCAGGTGGTGAGGGTGGGGTGAAGTTCGCATCTGCCCTCCACCTGCAAAGCTCCGCTGGTTCCACGGACGATCTCTTCCCAGGGCCTCTGTTCACACAGCGCAGGGTGGGTGATGTGCTGGGTGGGCCTCGCTTCATGTGATTCCAGCTTGGAGCTTCCCTCTGGCCACCATGCGGGGCGCAGGCTGCAGAGGGTGGGGTGAGGTGGGGCCCTGGTCTGGGGTGCAGGGCTAGTGATGGGCTGCTGAGGAAGGAGTCCGCGTGGGCGCTTGAGGTACGGCAGGCTGTGGGATTTGGGGATGGCGGCCCTCACATCTTGCACAGATGCCCGTGAGGGGACGTGTGCCTCTGCAGAGCGCGGCTTCCAGGGCTTGACTGGACTCGGAGCACAGAGCGCCGTGACGTGGGTCGGGGTCGCTGGGGAGGTGTGGGACAGGGCGTCCACCATGAGTCCTGGGCACCTCAGTTAGGAAGCGCAGGCCCGGCAGACCTGGGGAAGGACCTGCAGGGCAGGGGCGGCGGCAGCGGGCACCCCCTCACCATGCCCGTGTCCCCACAGCGGCCCACCACGGGCCCACCATGTGGGCAGGCACCAACTCGGGCTGTGTGTTTGCCTATGCGCTGGAGGTGCCGGCAGCCATGGCAGGCGGTGAGAAGCGGCCCGAGCGGGCGGTGGAGGCTGTGCTGGGCAAGGAGGTGCAGCTGATGCACCGGGCTCCGGTCGTGGCCATCGCCGTGCTGGATGGACGCGGCCGCCCACTGCCTGAGCCCTACGAGGCCTCTCGGGACCTGGCCCAGGCGCCTGACATGCAGGGAGGGCATGCCGTGCTCATCGCCTCAGAGGAGCAGTTCAAGGTGAGCTGGGGCGGCTCCCACTGTCGGTCCCCTTGGAGCCCCTGTTCCGCCCAAGCCCTTCTGCTGAGGCTTCCCAAGTCCTTCTGCCCTGTCACGGTGTCCCCAACCATGCCCTGTCCCCACAGTGTCACCTCCCCAGGGGATCCCTGATGCCTGCTGAGTTCTCAGGTCCCTGGTACCTCACTGTCCCTCCCTCAGGCTCTAGACTTTGCGGGGCCTCTGGAGTCTGGTCCCCGAGGCTTGTGTTCGGTGGGGAGTCAGACGCAGCTTCAGGACGTACTGTTGGTTGATTTAGTTTCCAGTGTGGTCAGGGTAAAGATTGGCTGGAGTGTGGAGGAGCAGTGTGGTCCGGGGCACAGTTGGGCTAAGCCAGCGGGGCAAGCGGGGCTCTGGGGTGGGCCTGGTGCTCTGTAGCCCTGAGAGTGAGGGGCCCTGAGGAAAGGGCCAGGCTCTGCTCACCGCCCTTCTCTCACCAGGTGTTCACACTGCCCAAGGTGAGCGCCAAGACCAAGTTCAAGCTGACAGCCCACGAGGGCTGCCGTGTGCGCAAGGTAGCCCTGGCCACGTTTGCTAGCGTGGCCTGTGAGGACTACGCCGAGACCTGCCTGGCCTGCCTCACGAACCTGGGCGACGTGCACGTCTTCTCCGTGCCTGGCTTGCGGCCCCAGGTGCACTACTCCTGTATCCGAAAGGAGGACATCAGTGGCATCGCCTCGTGTGTTTTCACACGCCACGGCCAGGGTGAGGCGGGGTGGGTGGTCAGGAAGAGGGACGTGAGTGGGACTAGAGTGGTCTCTGAGGCACAGACCCTGTGAGCAGGAGCTGGGCGGGGACCTGTTGAGCGCTGGGACTGCCGTCACTGCTCTTGACTGCGGTTCTGTCCTCCCAGGCTTTTACCTGATCTCCCCATCAGAGTTTGAACGCTTCTCCCTGAGCGCCCGAAACATCACAGAGCCGCTCTGCTCTCTGGACATCAGCTGGCCCCGTGATGCCACCCAGGCCAGGTTTGTGGAGGGGGATTGTGTAGTCTGGGCCTGGTCTCATCCCACCCTAGGCTCTGCCCGCCCTGGACTAGCTGGGCCGTACGAGGGTGGGAAGTAGCACCTGCCGTTTCCCTGAACCCACAGGATCCGAGACTCACCCAAGCTGAGCCAGGCTAACGGCACCCCGGGCATCATCCTGGCCCCACAGAGCCAAGATGGAAGCCCTGATCCTGCCCACAGCGAGAGAGCTGGTGAGGGGCACTCACAGCACGGGGTCAGGCCTGGCCTGATGGTGTCGGGGGAGGGGGGAGGACGCTGCTCGGGGGTGGGGCAGGCTTCTGCAGGGCAGCAGCTGAGCCAGGGCTGGATGCGACACAGAGGACTGGCAGGTGTGTGCCCGTTAGGGTCTGTATCCCCAGGTGCAGAGGGTGCTGAGGGGCTCCTGCTGGAGCTGATCACCTCCTCCCTAGATACCCCGGAGCTGCCAGAGGCCACGCTCTCACCCATGTCCATTGACTCGGCTACCAGCGCCGACACCACACTGGACACGACAGGGGATGTCACAGTGGAAGACGTGAAGGATTTCCTGGGGTGAGGCCAGCTTCCCTGTCTGCAGAGCTCCCCACCCCAGGACCACCAAGGCATCCCCCAATGCAGACTTTCTGTTCACTGCCCCAGCTCTGAGGAATCAGAGAAGAATCTGAGGAACCTGGCAGAAGATGAGCCTCATGCTTGCACCATCCTGATCAAATGAGGTACCACAGGGGTGGGGCCCCGCACCTACCCCGTCCTCGCCACTCAACTTGGTCAGGCAGGCCCTGCCAGTGATCACTCTGAGGCCTAGCTGCCTTCCATGGGGTGTCCCGGCAGGGGCTTAGGACGCCCACGCTGCATGATTTTCTTAGGTGGCAGAAGAGGCCCAGCATGTTGAGCTCTTGGCTGTCCTGGGTGTGGAATTTAGAAGTGCAAAGGCGGGGGCTGGTTTGGCACACTGAGCCTGGCCAGAGGCTTGCTGGGCCCTGCCTGCCTCTCAGGGTGTGCCCTACTTAGCTGGAGCCTGAAGATATGCCTGACCCCCCTGGTGCCCCATCTGCTCCTAGGGTCACCGCTGCCCCTTCCTCCCCTCAGAGTCCCACTAAGGTCCAGAGTCTCACGAAGCCTATCAGGGAAGGGCCCTGCCTGCCAGGACAGGAGGTGGCCTGGGGGCACTTGTGCGACAGGTCTGGCTGCGGGACACCTTAGGCAGGCCATCTGCCCCTTTAAGCCTCCTCTGTTCTCTCTGATCCCTTTGTCTTCTCCACCAGGAAGGCCAGCATCATCCCAGCCATCTCTTGCCCTGCTCGGAGCTGGTGTCCTGGATCCCCGGCTTCTGCCTGGTCCCTTAACATAGATCCGTATCTGCTAACCTGTGGGCTCCAGCGGACCTGCCATCCTGCCCCCACCAAGGCTGGGCCACAGAGGGCTGTGGGGCTCTCTTCCTGGAGTCTCTTGACCAGGCTGGCTGCCCTGGGGCTGCTGCCTCTGGGAGAGGGCAGATAGGACTAAACACCAGGCCACCTCCCACTCCATACACCCCCAGCCCTCTCCCTTTGCAAAGAGTATTTTTCTAATGCCTGTGCTGGGCTGGACGGTCGTTTATAAAACTATTTTGGTACTTGCCACTGGGCCAGCCCTCAGTCTGTGTGTGTGTGTGTGTGTGTGTGTGTGTGAGTGAGTGAGAGTGAGTGATGGGGCGCCCTGCTGGGTGTCTCAGCTGGGCTGTTGGGTGTGCGTGTGTGTGCTGGGGGGTTCAGGATGGGCTTCCCTGTAGGTTGTACCTTGGATTTTTTTTCTGGCCTTTTTTTAAAGTTAGTGTTGTTTTAATATTAAAAATACTGATTTTTAATATTGAAAATAAAGCATTTAATATCTCTTTAAAGGGCAACCACATCTGCTTTGTCCCGGGGAGGGGGTTTCACATGTGTGCTCGCTGTGGGGGAGTCTGGTCTCCCAGACCGCCCCCCGCCGCCAGTGCTGCATGTGCTCTTGGGGATGGGGCGCTGGCGGGTGGCCAGGGAGGGGCCGTGACCTGGATACACTCTCAGCTAGCGGAAGTGGTGGGAAGGCCCCTCACCCAGGCCACAGGGGCGGTCTAGGCCAGGGCCTGCCGGAAGTGGCTCCAGGCATGGAAGCAGCGCGTGAAAGCGTGTTGTTCGTTCCCCTTGCGGACCAGGCGCAGGCGGCGTGGCCGCTCGTGCTCTTTGGAGCGCATATGCTGGATGTACACCTGGAAGGAGGGGCGCTGGGCTCAGAGACCCCAGGCCTGGTGAGCCCGCCCCAGGCCCTCACCCCGCCGCACTCACCTGGCAGGCCTTCAGACTTAGTTTGATCTCCACCTGGCTCGTCTGGGTCCCGACCCACATGTAGACCTGGGGGGACAGGGCGGGTGGTGGGCCGGGCGACCTGGGAGTCCTCCCCTTTGGCCCCAGTCCCCGTGTACAGCGGGTGGGCTCCTCTCGGACAGGCAGGGTCCACGTCGGGGTCTTACCTCTTGGCCATTGTCTAACAGCATGATGTCGTCATCTGCCAGGTCATCTTGGCAGAAGTCGGAGCATTTCTCAGTGACTGCAAAGTAGCCCTTCTCATTGGAGCACCTAGAATTCAAGGGTCAAGGCGAGGCCAAGTGCCAGGACTGGGAAGGGAGCCGGGGAGGGAGGCCGAGGCCCTCACCGGAAGAGCCTTGTGTGCTTCATGTACTCGGCGTCCTCGTCATAGGGCTTCTGCGCCCCGATGCCCACCCAGAAGAAGTTCTCGGGCTCCTCGCCTTCGTTGATGACCTGTAGGAAAAGGTCGTCAGTTCAGCCCAAGGTCCCGCCCACTCTACCTGCCCACCCCACCCCAGTCACCTGTTTGCTGTAGGAAACATCAAACATGGTGTTGAGGATATCTTCTACCAGCTTGGCTTCATCCGGATCTGATGCTCGGCCCACCCAGGCATATACAATGCCCTGGTTGTCCTCACTCTCGAAAGGGACCTGTGGAGTATGTGGGGGGACAGGTCGGCTCCAGCCCCACACCCAGCACCTTGACCTGGGGCCCTGGCTCACGGCTACAACCGAACCTTGAGGATGAAGCAGAACTCAGAGTTGAGGAGGCTGCAGTCGGTGTTGATCTGGATGCACCTGGGGAGCAGTGGGGGTCAGCAGGGGCTCAGGCCCTGCTCCCAAACCCCGACCAGCCGCCGCGCCCCCTCCTGCCAGGTACCGGGTGCAGAGCGCGCTGCCATTCGTGCGGATCTGGTAGAGGCTGGGCTGGAGAGTACCCTGGGCCGCCTTCCTCTTGCCTCGGTGGATGATGAATTTTCTCTTGAAATGGGACAGGAATTTGGGGTTCTCCTGCTGCTGTGTCATGCGCGCCACCTGGTGGCATAGAAGTGTCAGGACGCTCCAGGATCCTCCCAGCGCCCCACGCTGTGCCATCCCTACCCCTCCACAGGCCCGGGCTCTTGGGGTGCCACACCTCCAGCTTGCCAGGAAACAGGCTCTCAAACTTCTTCTGCAGACTGAAGGTGAAGGTGAGCCAGCCCATGTTGGAGGCCTCCCGGCCCTGCCAGAAGTACACGACGCACTGGAAGTCCTCCTCAGGCTGCTTCTCCTCCGGCGCGGCCCCTGCCTCCTCGCCTTCTTTGCCCTCGGCCGCAGGCTTCCCGTCCTCCTTCTCTTCCTTCTTCTCCTCCTCCTCGTACTCCACGGGAACCCAGTACCTGAGGAGTCGAGAGGTAAGCAGGGGCCAGAGCCGCGAGGGCGAGGGCAGGAAGCGGGCGTGCTGCCGCGGCTGCACCTGCAGAGAAAGACGTAGCAGTCCTGGGTGTAGAAGTGGCCGAACTCCTCCTCAGGCAGCCGGGCGAACTTCTTGCCCTCCAGCACGAAGCCCTCCATGCCGTCCAGGTCCTCATTCCACTCCTCCATCAGCTGCTCTGCCTGCAGGTGAAGGCCCCGCCCCTGCAGGTCAGAGGGCCGCAGCAGAGGCCCGGCCCCCGGCCCCGTGCCACGGCCCAGCCCCCAACCTCGGCCAGGGCCATGGTGGGCTGTCGAGGCAGGAAGAGCGCAGTGAGGTCGGCCTTCATCTGGTCTTTCTTCTCCGCGTCACGCTTCACCTTCCCGGACAGCCCGGGGCCCTGCAGCACCGCCTCCGCGTTGCGCGTGTAGTCCACCGTCAGCACGTCGTCCCAGTTCTTGAACTTGGCCTTGAACACCTGCGTGGGTGGGAGGGCAGGGTGGCTCCAGGGAGGCCGGGTTTGAGGTCTGGAAGGCTCTGGGAAGGTCGGGCCTGGGGCTGGGGTCTCATGACAGTGGGGCAGTAAGGCCACCCGCACAGTTCGGGCAAGATGGGAGGACCGGGGAGCAGACGCCCTGAGGTGGGACTGCACCTGGGCCTCGGTACCCTCGAGGCTGCGGCTGACGGTGGCATGGCGCGGCCGGTGCAGCATCCCGCACAGCTCCTGGCCCAGCTTGAGGGCGGCCGCGCGTACCAGGCGCGGGGACTTGCGGCCCAGCCAGATAAACACATCTGACCAGCAGTCCAGGATGTACACACAGCGCGTATCCAGCAGGCTCTGCAGCTGCAGACGCAGAGGACCGAGGTCGGCACGCAGGCAGCTGGACAGCCGGGGCCCCGCACGCTCCTGCTCGCCTTACCAGCCGCATCCTCGGCATCAGCTCCACCTTGGGCCGCTTCTTGTGTTCCACAGAGAGCTTGTAGTTGATCTGTGGCAGCTCCAGGTAGCCCAGGCCTAAGCCCACCTGGCAGGAGGAAAGAATGGGCACGGTGCAGCCAGCGCAGCCTCCTGAGTCGGCCTCGGGCCCTTCCACTGCCGCTTTCTCTCTCTCCCTCCGGTTTCGCCCTCCACCGTGGCCAAAGTATGTTCTTGGCCCTTTTTGTACTGAGGCAGGGCCTCCCTAGGCTGCCCGTTTCTCAGCCCAGAGTTACCCTGAACTTGCACTCCTCCTGCCTTGGCCCACTAATGACTGGGTTACAGGCGGGCGCCACCACGCCCAGCTGCTTTTGTTTTTTCCTTGTGGTGCTGGGATTGGACCCAGAGCCTCACGCCGGCCAGGCAAGGGCTCCGCCACGGTGCTGTTTGGAAGGGCTTGTAACAGGTCCTTTCTTAAACTGTCCCTTCTCTCCTCAGGAAGCTCCACTTCCCGGCAACCACAAAAGTAAAGCCAGGTCCCAGCCACAGCGCCTGGGCACCTGCCCCAGCCCCATCTCCCAGAGACAAGCATCCCACTGCGCTCAGCGCGGACGCTCGGGCCGCTGCTCACCCACAGGAGCGCGCTCTCCTCAGTACAGCACCCGGGCTCTCCCCCGACCCGGGGAAGTCGGCCGGCCCTGAGCCCCACCGCCCAGCGCACCTTGTACAGCTTAGGCTGGGGAGGCCAGAAGTCGTCGGGCACGTGCTGCTTGATCTCGGCGGGCTCCCCGCCCAGCGCCTCCCAGAACTCCGGGCCCTCCTGGCCCTGCGCCAGCTGCGTGATCTCTGCCCTCCCCTTCCGCTCGTTCTTGTTAATTTTCTCTGCAAAAAGCCTGAGAATGGGACGCAAACCCTCAGGGACACGTCCCCTCTCAGGTGACACCTGTCGTCTGCACGGAGCACCCCACAGCACCCTCGTACCTGGCTTTGGTGGTGCTGCTCAGTGTGGCCCGGGCCCCCCGCCACACGTAGATGTCCAGGCCTCGGTCCAGCAGGAACACAAACCTGGGCCAGAGCAGCAGGAGAGAGACGTGACGGAGCGTGGCGCGCTGAGGCTCCCCTGCCCCGGGTCAGCCAAGAAAACCCACCGTGCGGGGCTTCAGCCCCGTTCCTGGGTGAGCCTCAGGGACCCTCCCGCCCGCTCCCAGGGACAAGGGTTAGAAGCACTGCTAAAGCCTCCTCTTCAGGAGGCCAAGTATGTCCCCTACGGGTAGGAAGGAGGCTGAGGATGAAGACCCCCACCTCGGAGGGCTCACCTTGGGTCCAGGGAGGTTCCCTTGAGGGGCACAGGCTCCAACTTAATGTTCTTTCTCCCATACACACGGTACATCCTGGGAACCGGCACAAGAGGGCTCATTATGGGCGGCCAGGGGCCACCCTCACCCCCCGCCCCCCGCAGAGTCCAGATGGGCAGTCACCCCGCTCGCCCTCACCTGGTGGTGTAGTGCGTGTCCTCCACGGTGTAGAAGCCACTGGCCGTTCCACCCTCGATGTAGGAGATGTCGTTGTCGAACACCTGTGTGTGTGAGGCAGGTTCTTCGTCAGCCGGGTGCCCCCACCCATGTACCTCTTGGGGCTGGCACGGAGCTGGACACAACCTATGATGCTGCTACAACTCTAGGATGCTAGAAACACTGCCTGTGAACACAGACACACCGGGGTCCGGGAATGGACAGAAACGGGTTCCTCTGTGCTGGAGGCCTGCGTGGTGGGCGCAGAGCTGGGTGAATCCGTAGAATCGGGGTGCGTGTGTCTGCAGGTAACCAGCTAGGGAGGTGGGGTGGGGTGGGGTGGGGGCACAGTGGCTCGCTGACCGCTTCTAGTTCGTTCCGGGCTGGCCCTGGCCCGGCCTCTTCAGCAGCCAACTAGCGGCCCACCCTGTCACAGCCGCCGGCTCCAGCCGCTGGCTCTCCTGGCCACGTTCTCCCAGCTCCCTCTGCAGCCCTCCGGTCCAGCTTGTCCTCAGGCCCCCTTAGCCTCGGCCACAGCCGCCAACTGCGGCTTCTACTAACCGAGCCTTCAGCCACCCCGGCCCCTCCAGCCGCCCCAGACCTCATCTTGCCAGTACCTTAGGGCTGGCTAACTGCCCCTGCCCAATCTGCACCCCAACCACCACACTCAGGAAGCCCCGGGAGCCCTCAGCCCTGCCCGCCCCCTACCTGCAGGAACTCCTCGCTCTCATCGCCCATCTCCTCCCGCACCGTGCGGCACTCCGCACCCAGGTAGTTCCGCAGGTTGACGGCATGAATGGCGGAGCAGGCTTTCTTGTCAAGTGTGGCCTCCGCGCCGATCCAGTAGTAGATCTCCCAGTTGAGGGAGCCGCTGTCATCCAGAAAGGTCTGGGAGCACAGGCACCACGGTGAGGGGCTCCCCAGCCCCAGGACGGACGCGCCGTCCGCACTCCCTAGACCGCTCCACCTGGCCACCTCCCACTGCGTGCCCCAGGTCCCACCTTGAGCACGATGTAGCAGTCGGCCTCGTAGAACTTGCTGTGGAAGGCCTCCTCCACCAGCACGGGCACGAAGTTCTCAATCTGCCAGATGGTCAAGCCGGGCAGCTGGCCCACGTCCTCCGTGAAGAACTCGGAGTAGTCGAGCCGTGGCTTCTCCAGGCCCTGGTCCCAGCGCCGCACCTTACTCCCGGAGGCCCGGGCATCCACTGTCTCCTGGGTGATGGTCGCAGTGCAGGGCCTGGTCAGCAAGCCCTCGGACGGGCCTCTACCTGCTCCCCGCTGCAGGGCCTCTGCACAGCCATCCTCTGCCCAGGGCCTGTCCCTCTTGGCCTAGGGCAGTAGGCCTTGAGCAGGGTCCAGTGGGCCTGTCCCGTCCCAGCCCTGGTCCGGCTCACCTCCTGCTTTTTGTTCTTCTCCTGGGCTACGTCGGACATGCCCTTCAACACCTGCTTGGCCTGGTCATCCTGGGCTGAGTCCTTGCGTCTCCGCAGCCGCATCTTTCGAGCCAGGGGGTCCTTGGGCCCACTTCCTGCTTGGAGGTGCAGGGGGCAAGCTGTTGAGCCCTGGCTGGACCGTGCTCTTGGGCATCCAGCCAGCTACAGGCCAACCCCATCCTCCGTGGCCAGACAGCTATACCCCACCCAATCTACAGATGAGAAAGCCGAGGCCCACACAGACAGTCCTGTTCTCAGGCCAGCTATTCTGTTACTCACCAGCTGCTGCCGCCGCAGCCACCGTGGCAGGGGAGGCGCCTGCCAGCCGTAGCTGATTCTGCAGTGAGAAGTCGATGTTGTACCACTCAGCGGCACGGTCAGCGGGTTTGGGCGGCATGACCAGGCTGGGGTTCTCTCGCACATCCAGGACCTGTTCCAGATAATCAGAGAGGGCGCTGAGTGTGCGTGCACACGTGTACACACACACACACACACACACACACACACACACGCCCCGCACCAGAGGCCAGGTGTGCATCCCGGCCGCCTCTGCGGCTGGCTGGGGGGGTGTGCCACAGACACAGCTCGCTTTCTCCCCACTGGCCCCCAGCACTGCCCCCAGGAGGTCTCTGCAGGGACCCCTCACTCCAGGGCACGCCCCCGCTCAGTCTTTCCTGAGCCCTCCCCACTCAGCGGCCCCAGCCCACGACCTCGAGCTCTGTCAGGAAGTGGATGGCCTCCGGGAGGGTCACCAGCCGGTTCTTGTTCAGGACAAGCTTCCTCAGCTTTGGGCATCTATAAAGACAGGGCCAGAGCAAGACAAGGGATTGAGGGGGGTGACTTCCAAACCTGGGGAAGGGGAGGGTAACAGAGAGGGCTGGGGAGCGGGGTGGGGGCGTCCTCTATTCTCAGAGCCGGGAGGGTACTGTGCCCTTCGGCAGGGCGTGGAAGTGGTGTGGAGGCCCCAGTTCACTTGGCACTGGAACTTTTCTGTTCTTAAACCTAACAGCGTCTCTCCAAAGGGTGCTCTGGAGAACCCAAGTCAGGAATGGCTGTATGGAACCCCAGGGCCTTTGCACAGGCCACTTAACCCATCTCCAAAGACTGCAGACTGAGTTCCACCTGGTTCTGGGCTTTCCGCCAACTACCCAGCACCTGCAAAGGCTTTCGGGAATCAGCTCCAGGTTGTTGTTGGCGGCCATGAACTCCTCCAGGCTGGTCAGCTTGCCGATGCCAGAGGGCAGCCCATCGAAGTCCAGCTTGTTAGAGTTCAGGTACAGCTTCTTCAGCTTGGTCAGCTTGCAGATGGCCGACTGGAGAGAGCCGGGCAGCACAGCGGTCAGGCCCGAGCGCCGCAGCCCCCTCCCCGGCCCTCCAGGCCCCACACGCACAGGCAGTGAGGTGAGCTGGTTGCGGGACAGGTTCAAGGTCTCCACGTGGACCCACTGGTCGATGCACAGCGACAGCTCCGTGATCTGGTTGCTGCTCAGGTTGAGGCGCTGAAGGCTGGGGAGGGTGTACAGGCACTCGGGCACCCGGGTTAGGTCATTGCACGACAGGTCCACATCTAGGGTGACAGGAGGAGCCCATCAGCTGGGGCCCGCACGGCAGGCGCTGGAGCAGCCAGCCTTAGGTGGAACGCCAGTTCTGGCATTGTCGGGCGGGGACGAGCTGTGTGAGCTGCAGTCTCTCCGTTTGAAGACAAACTTCCCAGCGCCAAGTGGGTCTAGGCAAAACGCCAGTGCTCACAACACGCCTAACGGTCACCATGGTCATCACGGCAACAGAAAATGTCCTAACTACAGGTAAGGCTGGAAAAGCAGTTTAGCCTCTTTTTTCATGAGGACGTGAGGGAGCCCAGAGGGATCCAGAAGTTAGAAGGGCCCCCGGGGCAGTCCCAACCTGCAAGGTTGCTCAGGCCCTCCAGGCTGGTGGGGAGGTTGCTCTGGGTGCGCTGTGTGTTCCGCAGATGTAGGGTCTGCAGGGCTGTCATGGCTGGAAGCTGCCTGCCAGGGAGACAGGAGCATCAGGGCTGGGGGCAGGGTGGCCCGGGCGGGGGCTGGAGGGCAGGTCACGGCCAGCTGCAGGGGAGGCATGTAGGAGGAGACACGGAGGGCGCGTGCCCTCGGGAAGGACAGGCTGGGGTGGGCAGGACGCACGCGGGCTGCAGGAGCCCACCGGAGCTGCGCGTGCAGCAGCGGGTTCCCGCTGAGCACCAGCGTCTGCAAGTGCACAAGCCGTCGCATCTGCGGCGGTAAGCTCTCCAGGCGGTTTTCGCTGAGGTCCAAGTACAGCAGGTCGGTGAGGTTGATGAACAGCTGGTTGGGGATGCTGTCAATGCTGCAGGTGGCGAGACGGAAGGCCACCCGGGTCAGCCTCGCACACCGCCTGCCCCAGGCTCAGCCCCCGGCCCACCCCGAGGCCAGCACCTGTTATGGCTGAGGTTCAGCACCAGCATGTTCTTGGCATTCTCCAGCTCCCGCGGGCACTCCGTCAGCTGGTTGTAGCTCAAGTCCTGGGTGCGAGGGGCAAGGCCCAGCTCAGTGGCGTCCCCACCCCGCCAGGCCCCTGCCTCTCGGGGATCAGGCAGGGCACCGCTGCAAGGAGTGGGCAAGGGGGTTTAAGGGCCAGAGAGAGACCGAGAGCTGGATGGTGGGGCTGCAAAGGGACCAGGCGGAGGAGAGCAGCCACTGACCAGGACAGAGAGGTCATCCAGCTTGAAGATATCATCAGGGACTCCGGAATTCTTCAGGCTGTTGGCTCGAGCTACAATGGCCTGGGGATAAACCGTAAGAATCACGGAATTCCGTAAGGTCCTGAGTTCAATTCTCAGTACCCAAAAAATAAAAAATAAAAAAATAAAAAATACCAGAGTCCACAGTTCCGTGCTTCCTCTCCCAGAAAGAGAGGTCAAGGTAGGACGCTTCCTCAGGAAGCTCACTGGAGGCCAGGACTGAGTGCCCTCCCACATCTGGCTTTTGCTCACACAGTTCCTCTGCCTGGTGGGATTTTGGTGGTGGTGGTGGTGGGGTACTGGGAATCAAACTCAAGATCTCTCTCAGGAGGCTGAGGCAGGAGGGTCGTTATGAGTTTGAGGCCAGCCCGGGCTACAAAGTGAGCCCAAGCCTGAACTGCATAGAGAGACCCTGTCTCAAAAAGAAAAAAAAAAACCAAAAAACAAAAAGAGAAGCAAAACCCAAAAAATCCTTACATCTCAGGCAGGTGCTGCACCACTGAGCTAAATCCCCAGCCCCTGCAAGGAGGATTTTCTTATCCTCCTGGAAAATATTTTTTTTCCCCTGGTACCGGGAATCGAACTCGGGGCCTTGCACTTGCCAGGCAGGTGCTTGTGCCACTGAGCTATATCCCTGACCCCCTAAATTTCTTTTTTGTTGTTTTTATTTTTAGGGTTTTTGTGTGTTTTGTTTTGTTTGAGACAGGGTCTCACTATGTAGTTCAGGCTGGCTTTGGACACATTATGTAGCCCAGGCTAACCACAAACTCACAGTGATGCTCCTGCTTCAGCCTCCTGAGGGCTGAGATCACAAGTGTGTGCCTCTATGCCTGGCTCCTCCTAGTAAATTTTATTCATTTATTTTATTTTTGGTTTTTCTCCGGTACCGGGAACCAAACTCACGACCTTGCACTTGCCAGGCAGGCGCTTTTGCCACTGAGCTAAATCCCCAGCTCCCTAGTAAATTTTATTCAAACCTCGGAGCCCAACTCAAATGTGCCCCAGAGATGAGAACAGGGCCCTCAGGGAACATTTTCTGATCAAACAATTCCTATTCTTAATTCCAAAAGGCCAATTAGGGTGTAGTTCTGAATTAGTTTTTCTTTAAAACAGAAGGAAGTATTACACCGGAGAGAAATCAGAGGGTGGACATCAAGTAATTCTGCTCAGAGGATGTACAGAGTTCAAGAGCAACAGTGGACAGGCCAGGGATGGTGCTGTAGCTGCAAGTGACAGCAGAGCTAACAGGAACTGCCTCTGGCTGTCCTTCCTTCCTCTCTCCCATTTTTCCTTCCTTCCTTCGTTGGTGCTGGGGATTGAACCCAGCGCCTTCTTACTAAGCTACATCCCTAGCCCTTTTTAATTTTTTTTGAGATCTTCCTAAGTAGCCCACCATAGGCTCAAACTTGTAGTTTTCCAGCTTTAGCCCCTAATAACCCTACACTCCCGCACCCCTGTGGTACTGGAGATCGACACTGAGTTACGTTTCCAGCTTTTTCTATATTCTTTGTGTCTTGATAAATTGCTGAGTGTCCCAGGCTGGGCTCAAATTTGACATCCTCCTGCCTCAGCCTCCCAGAGTGCTGGGATTACAAATATGTGCTACTATGCTCAGCTAACCCCTGAAAATTCTGCAACCCTCCTGTTTGTGCAGTGCAGGCTACTGGTTTATAGGATAACTCTAACCCACAGAATGGGAAGGACCTGTCTAAAGCTGTGCAGCCAGGAAGTAGCAGACTCCAGTCTCCAACTTAGGGAGCCCAAATCCTGAGGCTGAGCCCTACGCATTCAGGGCTCTGGCCTGGAAGGAGACAACCCTACCTCAGGCCTGTAGGGGTGGCCAGGGGTCTGAGGTTGTGGGATGTCAGACTATCTTCCTGCCTCAACCAGACCCAACCCCAACTATAGTGGTTCTTGGCTGACCTTAGGTGAGGAACCTGTATCTGCGGCCAAGTACTCTCACATGTGATGTGGTGGGGAGCAGCGAGCATGTAACAAACTCACAGAACCTAGGTGGCAAAGAGGTGGACCTGCACGGCTATTGTTAATGTGCCGGTCCAAAATGGTGATGGAGCTGGGGATGGTGGTGCACGCCTGTAATCCCGGTACTCGGGAGGCTGAGGCAGGGTCGTTGTGAGTTTGAGGCCAGCCTGGGCTACAGAGTGAGCTCAAGGCCAGTCTGAATTGTATAGCGAGACCCTGTCTCAAAAAGACAGAAAAAAAAAAAAAAGACAAAATGGGGCCAGGGATATAGCTCAGTGGCACAATGCCTGCTTGGCAAGCATGAGGTTGTGAATTCGATTCCCAGTACCAAAAAAAAAAAAAAAAAGATTGAGAGACAAAATGGGGGTGGGAGATGTGAGGGCGATCTGGCTATGACATCTGCCACCCGGCTGATCCCCAGGGTGATCCGGCTGAACTGGCTGGCTAGTGGGTGTCCCGGCCCTCCCTCACCGCTCCGTGTGCGTCCCTTTGGAAGCTGTCCCTCCCAACGCTGTCACCTGGTTGAACAGGGTGGGCACCCTCCATAGAGGAGATCGTTCCTGGTCAAAGCTACCAGGGCTGTGCTCCCCGCTGGAGCCTCCAAGCAAGCTCTCACCACCACGTGGAATTCTCTGATCCACATGGATTTCCTTACACAGCACATAGCCGTATCCTCTTAAACTAGCAGGGGGCCCCTTTGTGACGCCTAGCACCTCCGCTGGACATGGGAGGTGGGCAGAGACACTGGCCCAGCCTGGGGTTCCAGCTCTGACTCAGGTTCCCAAGCCCGGAGGCTCCCGGCCAGCACTCACCCGAAGCGAAGGCAGGCTGGACAGTTCCCCATGCAGCGTGGTCAGGTTGTTGTGGCTCACGGACAGGTGCTCCTGGGCCGGGACAGGGGCACAGAGGCTCAGAGGGGAGCAGCGGGTAGGGGGGCGTCCAGGGCCCCATCTGCCCTCCCACTCTGCACTACCCCGGAGCGCCCTGCAGCCCAAACCACTCCTGCAGCCTCCCTCCCTCCCTCGCACACCCAGCCCCTTTGCGCACTCCCGGGATGGAGTGTTCCCTCCGCCAGCTTCTCACAGCTGTGCTCTTCCTCTGTGTCCTTCGCCTTCCCTGCAGCCGTGCCCGCCTAGCCCGGCCCCATTCACAGGGACCCTCCGACTGCCCGAAGCCCCTTACCAGCTTCTGCAGGGCGGCCAGCTCTTCAGGCAGGTAGCAGAGGCCTGTGCGGTTCAGTTTTAGCCATCGCAGGCTGGTCATGGCCTTGACATTCTCAGGAAAGTAGCCACCCTGGTGGGGGCATGTCAGGATGAGGCTCATTTGAGTGAAGGAGCCCCTGCCCCCTCTGCTCCCTGTGCTGCTCCCCGCTAACCCGTGGGAGTCTTTGGGGTAAAAACAAGCCAACTCACCAGCTCTGAGACCCTGGACAGGTCACCTTGCACTGGTTTTTTTTTGTCTGTTTTTTTTTTTTTTTTTTTTTTTTTTTTGAGACAGGGCCTCGCTGTGCAGTTCAGGCTGGCCTTGAGCTCACTACTTTGTAGCCCAGGCTGGTCTTGAACTCACCACAATCCTCCTGCCTCAGCCTCCCGAGTGCTGGGATTATAGGCGTGCACCACCACGCCAGGCCACGCTGTCACTTTGTGTCTCACTTTCTAATAAAAGTCTCCATGTGACAAGATGCTAACCGGAGGTTTATCTCTGCTCCTGGCCTCTGAGCCCTGGGAAGGCCAGGATGAAACCGGCTTCTTTTACAGGACATCCCAGCACCCACTTCGTGTTCAGCTTGGCTCACATTCCCGATCGGGCCACCTGGGGTCCCAGCGACTGCCAAGGCTCCACCGTCCCCCACGCCCTGCCCTGTACAGCCATCATTCACTTGTTTATTCACTCTTCATGTCCCAAAGCCCCCCACGGCCACAGGCGCTGTCGCCCCGAGCCCTCCTCGCCTCGCTTCCTGCGGCCCTGCGGCACTGACGCTCGCCCCACTTCCCTCTCCCGCCCGGACTTGGGCGGGGCTGGCTCCTCGGCCCGGACCTGGCCCGGACAGCAGCTGCCCGGACAGCTGTCCCCCGCGACCCGCACCCCTGCCCTGCGCTCTCCCCGCCGCCGATCTCGCCGCACCGCAGGCACGCACACGGTCTGCTCTCCAGCCCCTGCCCGGGTGAGAAAGCCCGGGTTCTGCGAGGGGAAGCGACTCGCCGAGG
>NW_004955478.1:10973119-11061852 GCF_000276665.1 Chinchilla lanigera | reverse complement strand
GTTCCGCGTGTGGAACGGCGCAGACGGGGTGCTGGAGGCCGAGCCACGCCGCGCGCCTGCGGGCCAGCGGGTAACGGGAGCCGGGGCTCTCGCAGAGCGGCCTGGGCCGGAACGCGCCTTGCGGCAGGTGCCAGCTCTCGGCTGGGCCCCCGGGGGACGCGGGCGCGCACCCCTTCCTGCAGACAGGGGCTCCCACTACGAGCACGCGCGAGGGGCACGGCCGGGCGCTCCCCGCGCCCATCGCGGGCTCGAAATGCGGCCCTGCGCCTTTAAACCCGGAGTGCGTCACGAGCCCCGCCCCGGAGCAACGCGCGCGGCGCGGGGGCGTGGGCGCCCCGCCATTGGCCGGGCCGCGCCGTGTTTTGGAACGTGTGTGCGGGAGCGAGCGCTCCGATTGGAGCGAGGGCCTGCCTGTCTGCGTGCCTGGGGGCGGGCGGCCGCCGGGCCTCGGCGTTCTGTTCCCGGGTCCTCCGCGTTCCCCTTCCAGGAGGGTCCAGCCGCGAGTCCCGCGGGAGCAGAGCGCCCCGCGCCGGTGCGTGCCGCCGGGACGGAGGTATGGCCCAGAGGGCGGCGAGGCGGACCCGGGTCCCCAGCCCCGCGCGTGGCCCGCGTCCGGGACGCGGTTCGGGGGCGTGGCCCGCGGTCACCCCTGGAGGGTGTGGGGGACTTCGGGTCCGAGGCCCGGGTTCGAGTCCAGCCTGGCCCTGCCAGTTTGCGGCGCTGCCCTTGCTTCCCAGGGCGTCGGTGACTGCCCGCGGTGCGGTCGCGCCCCGCGCGGCTGTGGGCCGCCGCCGCCTGCTCGGCCTGGGTCAGGGCCGCGACTTTGGCCGAGGAGCGAGCACGGGCGGCGTCCGGGACGGGTTGCCTAGAGTGAGGTTATTTTTAAACCACGGCCCTCCCGCCTGCCGGAGTGGGAAGGCCGCGGCGGGGGGCCTGTGCGGCCCCGTCAGGGCCTGGCTGGGCCCACGCTAGACAGGTGCTGGAGTTAAAAGCGCTTCACGGTTTGCGAAACGGATTCCGGGTCCCGCCGGGAGCGCGGCCAGTGCTGGCCCCCGTGCCGCGGATGAGGAGGCAGAGCCCGGCTGCGGGGCCCGGGGGGCAGCCGGCCGGCCCGCGACCTCGCGGGCCCCAGAGCGGCGTCTTATTTTTAGTTTGCCCCCTCCAGACAGGTGTCAGGCTTAGTCACGCAGTGCCTCAGGCCGCAGCCACTCCAGGCATCTTGTCCCTTGGCAGCGGGGAGGGCAGAAGCCCTTGGCGCCCCGGCGGGCGGTGACCTTGTAGTCGGTGGACGGGCCCCGGGGGATTCCCCTCCACGCTCCGAGCGCCTGGCCCCGCCGGCCCACACTGAGGGACTGCGCCCTTCTGAGTGTTCCTCGCTGCTCCCAAGGCGCTTTTACAGGTGAGCACGCGGGCCTGGCTTCAGGTCCTCGCCTCCTCGCTGTGGCTTGCGCTTCCAGCGGCGGAGGACACTGCTCTAGCACTGTCCCAGGCCCGAGAGGCCCGGGAAGCCCTCTGGGACTGCATCTTCAGGGGTGCCTGCTTGCCACCCTGGCGGTGGGGCCTTCGGCCTTGACTTGCACGTACCCACGGCAGGAGGCTCCCACCTTCCGAAGCAGCCTGGGTCATCCCTCTCGCCTGTCCTGTGACTTCATAGTTCTGCCACTGATAGTCTTCCTGCACTTCTTACCAAAGATCTGAGAGCTCCCTAGAAGAGGCTGTCTGGGACCCCAAATTGCAGGACTTCTCTGGGTTTGGGGTTGCTCCTGGGAGAATATCAGAGCGGGCTCCTGTGCCCTGGGTTGGTTAGGAGCCTGAAGGCCTTGTCGTCCTATGGCCTGGGGAGGATCGCTTGGGTTCTGGGCATGGTGAGGGTCTGGAGCCTTTGTGGTCTCGGGTCTGAGACTTCACCGCTTGCTTTGTGACTTGGCAGCTTCCACCCTTGTAAAGTAGGGGTGATGATAACACGCATCTCACGGACTGACCCGGTGATATCAGAGGTCTTGTACAGGCCTTGAAATATGCTCCCCTCTCTGACCTGCCACAGGCCCAGGCTCTTTCTGTATGAGCTCCTTTTTGCAGGGCCGGGTTTGCAGGTTTCAGGGAGAAAGCTTGACAGCTCCTCAGTCTCACCTGGAAAGAAATCCTTTTAGTGTCCCCTTACGAGAAATTTCCAGGAAGCCAACCAAGAGGCACAGCCCTCAGTCATCCTAGAGCACCTGCCTGTGCCAGCCTGGCTCCCCCACCCTCACCCGCCAACTCTGCTGTCTCTCTTGCAGGCAGACCATGGCCGAGTTCTCCCAGAAGCGGGGAAAGCAGCGCAGTGAGGAAGGCCTGGGCAGCGCGGTGGACTTCCTCTTGGCCAACGCCCGTCTGGTGCTGGGCGTGGGTGGGGCTGCTGTGCTGGGCATTGCCACCCTGGCTGTGAAGCGGGTAAGGCCAGGCTGGGTGGGGCCTGCCTGAGGCTTCCAGAATAGGAGAGGGCTGGGCCCTGTAGAGGGGCCCCAGGAGGGGCAGTGGGGCTTCCTAAGGCTGCCCGTGGAGCCTAGGATTCCTGTTTCTCCACCCCGGCACTCTGGTTTGCTTTGCCCCCAAGCTTTGCCATGGCTGCCCAGGCATCAGGTGCTCTGGTTGTGTCACTTTGCCTACAGCTTATTGACAGGGCCACTAGCTCTCAGGATGAGGATGACACCAAGGGAGACAGCTGGAAGGAACTGAGTCTGCTCAAGGCCACTCCACAGCAGCAGCCCCGGCCCCCACCCGCTGCCCTCAGTCAGCCTGTATCGCGCCTGGACCCCTCACCCTCCGGTCCAGGTGAGCAGCAGCCCTTCCTTCTGATGTGGGTGGGGCCGTCCAGGCTCTGCAGCTGACTTCTTGCAGCCCCACAGGAGTGCCTGCTCCTCCCTGGCCTGTGGGCTCCTCGTGTGTTTAAATGGGTATTTTGTTTTGTTTTGCTTTGGTGCTGGGGACGGTACTCAAGTCTCACGCGTGCTAGGCAGCTTCTCCACCATGGAGCCGTAGCCCTCGCTCTAGCATCAGGTTGTTGTCCTCTTCCTACCCAAGTAAGGTGGATAGCCGCCAGTGGGAAGACTGAGGCCTGGAGAGGGCAGGATTTCCCCCCTCTGCATGAAGCTGTTTGAGCTGTGGGGCCAGGGTGTCGGGACCCTGAGCCAGTGAGACTTTGTCGTCAAGCACTCACTGTTGCAGGACCTGCACTCAGGGCTTTGGTCGTGGCCGTTCTGGGTGAGGAACAAGGGTAAGAGCTTTTGCTTAGCTGGCAGTCAGCCTCTTTCGTTGTCGTGGAGCATTGTCACACTCCCCTGGCCCTTCACTCCGCAGAGGGACCTACAAACACGGATCCGCAGACGCTACCTCAGCTCATCTCCCCAGCGCCGCTGTGTCTGACGTTCCAGGAGAAGCTGCTGGCATTCGAGCGGGACCACGTGGTTATCCCAGCGGCTAACGTAGCTTTGGCCAAACAGCTGGCTGGTGACATTGCCCTGGAGCTGCAGGCCTACTTGAGGAACAAATTCCCAGAACTGCCCTTTGGGGCGCTCGTGCCTGGAGGGCCCCTCTACGAGGGCCTGCAGGCTGGGACCACAGAGCATGTGCGCCTCCTGGCACCGCTGGTGCTAGAGCCGGGGCTGTGGAGTCTGGTGCCTGGAGTGGACACTGTGGCCCAGGACCCTCGTTGCTGGGCCGTGCGCAGGACTCAGCTTGAGTTCCACCCACGTGGGAGCAGCCCTTGGGACCGCTTCCTGGTTGGGGGCTACCTCTCCCCTCGAGTGCTGCTGGAGCTGCTCCGCAAAGCCCTGGGCGCCTCAGTCAATTGGCCGGCCATCGGCGGCCTGCTCGGGTGCCTGATCAGGCCCAGCATGGCCTCGGAGGAGCTGCTGCTGGAGGTGCAGCACGAGCGCCTGGAACTCACCATGATCCTGCTCGTGGCGGTCACTGGGGCCAACAAGGACAACCGTCTCCTTCTGGCCTGGCCCCTGGAGGGGCTGGCGGGGAACCTGTGGCTTCAGGATTTGTATCCGCTGGAGGCTGCCAGGCTGCAGGTCCTCGATGACCATGATGCTGGCACTCGCCGGAGGCTGCTGCTGCTGCTGTGCGGTGTCTGCCATCGCCACCCAGCTCTAGGGCGCCTGGGCCGAGGCCACCTGACTCAGGTGGTGCTGCATCTGGGGGAGGAGGAAGTGGACTGGACCGAAGAGGCCTTGGGCGAGCGCTTTCTGCAGGCCCTGGAGTTGCTCATTGGCAGCTTGGAGCAGGCCAGCCTGCCCTGCCACTTTGACTCCAATGTGAACCTCCTCGGGGGCTTGCGGGAGGAAGAGGTTGATGACGTAGGTTATGCGCTGTACAGTGGTCTCCAGGCACCCGAGGGGCTGCTCTAGATAGGTGGAAACCGGGTGGCCAGCATGGTTCTGATGCCAAGGGGAGTCCCCCCCGACGCCCCAGGGAATTGCAGAGTGGGTATTTGCTTGCGTGTAGCCAGAACAAAGGCGTGTACCTTGCCTCAGTCCATGGCGAGGGGCCTGTGTGGGCTGTAGCCTCGCGGATCCCTGATCTTGGAGAGCTCGGGCTGCTGTCACCTAAGTGCGGCTGGTCTGCCCTCTGCAGCTTGAAGCACCAGCTCCTCAGTGTGGGGCCCCTTTAGCCCTCTGGGGCCAACCCAGGATTTGGGCTCGGTTCATCATCACCAGCAATGAGTCCACTGAGAACATGGCTTCTGCCACCCCAGGCCAGGTAAAGTCCGCTCCATTTTTTTGCCAAGAGGGAAATTTACTGCTTGCTTGGGGTGCCAGCTCAAGGCACCCTGGAGGCGCAGAGTGCCTGATCGTTTAAATACGCCTTTGTTCCATCCTTGGGGGCTCGTGTCACCTTAGATCTGGAAGGGCAGCATTTTGCTATTGAAGGTTGATGTCCTGAGGTTGTCTGTGTGTTTGATCTGTGTTCGAATTCTGCAGCTCTGGAGCAGAAGCTCCATTTGAACTGCTGCCCACCTTACACCTCAGGGAAGGCCCCTTTCCTCCAGCGGGGTGAGTTTCCTCTTCAGGCTGCAGGGACCCTGGGGAGAGCCCTTTGCTCAGGGCTGCTTGCTGCTCTGGTGCCCTGAAGAGTGGAGTGTGTGTCCCACCTGGTCCCTAGAGGCTTAGGGTGTGGGGTTGGCCTCCTGCCTCTGCAAGTGCCAGATGAACTGTTCAGCGAGTGTCCTTCCTCCTGCTCTGTAGCTGCCCGAGGTAGGTGCGGCTGGAGGAGGGCAGTCTCCTTCCTTTGCAGGGGCACCGCCCATCCCGGTACCCCTTCTGCTGAAACAAAGCTATGCCTTGAACGTGAACAAAAATAAAAGGAAAAACTTCGCTCACATGTGTGACTTGCTGGGGACAGCGTCCTGCACTCACAGGCTGCTATCTGGAGCTGAGTCCTGTGGCTTGACCTGGAGGACTTGAGCTCAACTTGAAAATGGTAGGGTTTATTTTAAAAAGTAGTGCTTAGGGGCCAAGCATGGTGGTGTATGCTGGTAATCCCAGCACTTGGTTAGGTGAGGCAAGAGGATTGCTGAAAGTTCGAGGCCAGCGTGGGCTACATAGTCAGTTCAAGGCCAGTCTGAACTACCTAGCAAGACCTGTCTCAAAAAACAAAACAACAAAAAGCCAGGTGTGGTGATACATGCCTGTAGTCCCAGGACTTGGGAGGCTGAGGCAGGAGTGTCACTGTAAATTTGAGGCCAGCCTGAACTACATAGTGAGACTCTGTCTCAAAAAAACCAAAACCAAGCGCTAGGGATATCGCTCAGCAGCATAGCACCTGCCTGGCTAGCACAAGGTCCTGAGTTCAGATTCCTAGTACCAGAAATGAGAAGAATTGATTTGGGCCAGGGATATAGCTCAGTGATACTGCGCCTACCTGGCAAGCACAAGGTCCTGAGTTTGTGGCACCAAAAAAAACCCCCAAACCAAACAAAAAAGTAGTGTCTGTTTAGGCTGCTATAACAAAGTACCACAGACTGGATGGCTTATAAATAACAGATTTACTTAATTTTGGAGCTGGGAGTCAGGTCAAAGTACCAACAGTCTGTGTGGTGAGGGCCCATGTCCTGGTTCTCCGACGTCAGCGAGCCGCGGCTTCACATGGTGGAAGTAAAGGACGTCCTCGGTGCCTCTTCTATGGGAGCACTAAGCCAGGCACGTGGGCGGTACCCTCATGACCTGGTCACCGCCCCAAAGCCACTTCCTCATTCCTTCTCCTCAGCCTCAGACCTCAACACCCACGTACTTTTTTGTTTGTTTTTGTTTTTTTCCGGTACCGGGAATTAAACTCAAGACCTCGCGCTTGCCAGGTAAGTGCTGTGCCGCTGAGCTAAGTCCCCAGCCCCAACACCCACGTTTTAAGTGGACACAAACGTTGGGTCCAGAACAGGTCGGCTGTCTGAAGAGGAGCCCTACGAGTGTCTTGGTGTGCAGTCTCAGCAGCGGCAGGATGCGCGCCCGAGTTACTTTTCCTTCCCAGGCCCAGCAGCGCATTCCGACAGCGCTTTAGCCGCGACCGCAAGTCCGCAGACCCTGTTTCCTCCACCTCCCGGCCGCCTCCTATCCCCACAAGTGGGGCTGAGCAGCTGTGAGGCCGGCTCGTCTTGACGTCCGCAGGAGCTGAGCTGGCCTCACTTCTGCCCCACAGAGGACAGCTGAGGCTTGGGGAGGACTTTGGCCCACCTGTGCGGGGCTGTCTCCCCGAGACACGCGCCATGGCGTCCTGTGTCTGGTCCCCTGGAGCTGTTCCGAGCAGACCTCCGCCTCCGGCTGAGTACAGGACCGCAGGACACAGGGCCGTGCTGAGGGTGGGAGGCTGGCGCGGCCGAGTGAGGAACGGCAGTTACTAGTTAGGGAGGGGCGGCAAGGGAGCAGCTGGGGACGGCGCCCGGGTCTCGGCCCTCTGTACGACGGGCAGACCTTCCTGGGTAGCTGTGGGGACTGCCTGCTCGGGCAGTGCGAGGCTCCTGCCTGGCATGAGGACAGCGGCCCTGTGATGAGCTTGTTCGGCCTTGCTGCCTCCTACCCTACGCCCACGTCCCCAGGCTCCTCGCGGCAGGGCCCTCCCAGCTGCCAGCTGCGCCCCCGGCTCACACCGCCCTCGCTCTGGGAAGGGGCTGACGGAAGACCGGGGGCAGCTACCGGAAGTCAGCTCCGTCCTGCTGTGGCCTGGGGGCGGAACCCAGGGCCGCGCGCGTCCAGGCGGGCACTGTGCTGCGGAGCGCACACCAGGCGTGAGCTCTGCTTGGAGCCCGCGCATCTGGGCGTGGCGGCCGCTCCCGTAACCCAGGCGCTGGGGAGGGCTGGGGCGGCCGAGCTCCACAGTGAAACCGGCTCAAAAAACAAAAGCAAAAGAACCCCTCTCAGGAGACCAGACCCTGTGTGGGCTGCCCGGACTGCCGTGTGGAGTTCGTCGGCTCAGGTCACTGCACCGTCCTGTGCAGGGATGCAGTGGGGAGAAAAGATAGCATGAGTTAAAGGGGACCAAAATGTGTATGTGCGTGTGTGTGTGCGCGCGTGTGTGTGTGTGAGAGAGGATTGGACATGGGGAGCACTGAGCTATGCTCTCTAGCCCTTTGATTTCAGACAAGGTCTTGCTAAGTTTCCCAGACTGGGCTCAAATTTGTGATCCTCCTGCCTCAGCCTCCCAGAGTGCTGTGCTACAGGTGGTGTCACCATGCTGTGCTGGCCTGTGAAATGGTATGATCGCATCACCTAGTCAAGGTTCCTGGACTTCGGCTTCCACGCAGAGAACAGGAAGCAAATGGGCATTTCACAAGGGTCCTTCGCAGGCTCCTGTGGCTGGAGCTGGCTGGGTCCAGACTCTGCAGGATTAGCTGTGGCTGACTTCACTCATTCCCACTGAATACAAGACAGGCCCCACCAGCCCCAGCCAGCCCGCCAGGGAGGGCCGAGGAGCCCCAGTACAGCTCCTGAGCACCTAGTGCCCAGGTCCTTCAGCAAACCAGGACACCAACAGTTCTGATGACTCAACCTGCTCAGAAGGCAAGGATCACCAGGGCACGTGAAAAAAAAGCACAGCAAAGTTGTAACTTACATAATAGCACTCGGAGAGCCTCTGCCTTCAGAAAACAAAGCAAAAGCAAGAACAGTAAAAACAGTGGGTGCCACACATCTGCAATCCCAGCAACTCCGGGAGGCTGAAGCAGAAGGATTGAAAGTTTGACCTCAGCCTGGAATTTTTTCTTTCTTTTTTTTTTAGCCTGGACAATTTTGCAACTCAAAAGAAAGCCATCTCAAGAAAAGGGGCTGGGGAAGAAAAAAGGACTGGAATATTTCCAAAACTGGTAGTACAGATTTAATGCAAGCTCAATCAAAATACCAACAGCAGACTTCACAGAACTTCACAGGAGAAAACAATCCTAAAATTCATTTGGAACCAGAGGAGACCTAGAATAGCAAAAGCAATTCTGAAGCCCATTGTGGTGGTGCATGCCTGTAATCCCAGCACTTGGGAGGCTGAGGCAGGAGGATCGCTGTGAGTTCAAGGCCAGCCTGGGCTATATAAGTGAGTTCAAGGCCAGCCTGAACTGTACAATGAGACCCTGTCTCAAAAACAAACAAAAAACCCCACAAAAAATACAAGTGATTCCGAGCAGGAAGGGCAAGGCAGGTGGCATCACAATCCCCAATTTGAAATTATACTACAAAGCTAACATGAGAAAAACAGCATGGTACTGGCAAAGAAACAGACCTGAGGATCAGTGGACCAGAACAGATGGTGCAGAAACAATTCCAAACATACTCAGCCATCTTAATCTTTGACAAAGGGCCAAAGATCGTCACGGGACAAAAGACAGCCACTTTAATAAATGGTGCTGGGATCCACATCGCTTACCATGCACTAAGCTAAAATTGAATCAAAGATCTAGATATAAAAACAGAAACAATCTGCTGGAAGATAGAGTAGGTAAAACTCTCAAAAACATAGGAGTAGGCAAATATTTTATGAACAAAACCCTGACCGCACAGGAAATACTACAAAGAATCAACAGCTGGGATCACATCAAATTAAAAAGCTGCTGCACAGTGAAAGAAACCACCAACAGAATGAAGAAACAACCCACAGAATGGAAAAAAATTTTACCAGTTACTCCTGAGACAAAGGACTAACATCTAGAATATGTAAAGAAAAAAAAGCACAGCCCCCCCCACCAGATTTAAAGACCCAATCAAAAAATGGGCATCTGAAATGAATAGGCCCTTCTCAGATGAAGCAGTACAAACAGCAAATAAAATACATAAAAAATGTTCAGCTTCATTGGTCATTTAAGAAATGCAAATTAAAGCAACACTGAGGTTCCATCTCCAGAAAGAACGGCTGTCATCAAGAAATCAACCAGTAGGGCTGGGGATACAGCTCAGCAGCACAGTGCCCGCCTGGTAAGCACAGGGCCCTGAGTTTGATTCCCAGTGCCCGCCTCCCCCCAAAAAAGTCATTAACAAATGATGTTGAGGTTGTTGGGGAAAAGGAACCCTTCTCTATTGCTGGTGGGAGTGTGAATTGGTACAACCATTACACAGAAATCAGTATGGAGATTCCTCAAAAAAATCAAAAAAACAAAAAACCCCCTAAAACTAGAGGTTCAGTTTGACCCAGCTGTCCCTCTTCTAGGTATCTTCCTGAAAGGGTTAAAAGCATCACACCGCAGCAGTACGTGCACACCCACTTTTACAGCAGCTCAGTTTATAAACAGCTGAACCTTTCAAACAGCCGGTACGGCCGTCATCAGATGAGTGGATGAAGAAAATGTGTTTATATACAGTGGGGTAGTACTGTACCGTGAGGAAGGCTTGAGTCATTTTTAGGTAAGTGGATGCATTTCAAGACCAAAATGGTAAGTGAAATACATCACACACAGGTTTAAACATAACACTGTTTTTCTTGTATGAGAAACCCAAAGGGCGAATAGGGACACAACGGAGGCTCTCCGGAGGCGGGAAGAACATGTTCACGTGGGAAGGGGGACAAGGGACGGGGGAGGGGGAACAGAAGGAAGGAAAAAGGGATTTAGAAAAAAAATGGAAGGCGAAAATGGAAACAAAGCTTTTGTAAATGGGGAAGGGAATGGGAAAAAAGAATTAAGATATCATGTACAAGTACAAATCCCTACCACGAATGCGATCATTATGTATGGCAAATATGTACTAATCAAAATTTAAAAAAAGAAAAAGGGCCAGGTGTGGTGGCACACAACAGTAATCCCAGCACTTGGGAGGCTGAGGCAGGAGGAACACCGTGAGTTCAAGGCCATCCTGGGCCACATAATGAGTTCAAAACCAGCCTGAACTGCATAGCTAGACCCTGTCTCAAAAATAAATAAATAAATAAATAAAAAAAATCAATCCCCAACCTCCCTCTCCCAGTAAATCTCAGCTGGTGGTGTAGCATAGTGGGAGGGTACATGCTTAGCATGCATGGGGCCCTGGGTTTGACCTCTCTAGCATCAAAAACAAAACAACAAAAATGTCATCAACATTCTTTTTATAAATACACTTGTAAACATTTCAAGCATGTTTAACAGAATAATCCACCTGGGTTTTCATCTTTGTCATTATTTATTTTTGCAGTGCTCAGGGTAGAGCCACAGGCCTCACACATGCTAGGCAAGTGCTTTAACACTGAGCTACATCCCCAGCCATTTGGCTTTGTATTAAAAAAGGAAAACAGTAGGTGTAGTGGCACATACCTGGAATTCTAATGGCTCAGGAGGCTGAAGCAGGAAGATCTCAAGTTTCAGGCCAGCTGGGGCAATGTACCATGGTCCTGTCTCAAAAATTTCTAAAGTCTGCACACAGCTCTGTCACTGGGAGACCCTTGGGAGTGCACCTCATGCTAGCACTGCGGAGATCCTCAAGGCTCTTGCCAGATTGCATTCTAAAGCAGTAGGTTAGGAAACAGGCCCCTCAGAACTGAACCATGAGTGGCAGGAAGCAGTGCAGAAAGTCAGACGCCTGGGTCGGGGACCCAGAAACACAGGCACACCTCACGTCTACTACCCGCTCCCTGCCGCACGATGAACTTCCTTCCCTAAGGTTTTATTACTTCGGACTCAGAACCAAGTATCCACTTCTACTCCACCGCCCTCACTAAGGAACAGCACAGTCACTTGGCGTCAGCTAAGGAGCCCTCAGGCGCGGGGCCCTCCGGTGCAGGCCGACCTAAGTGGGGGGTGCTCCCTCTGAGCCAGGACACGGGGAAGATGGACATCTGTTGAAGGCAGGCTGCAGTGGGTGAAGGCCCAGCGTGCACCCGCCCGACAGACCACCAGCTTCCATGACCTCCGCGGCTCCCCCGCACTGCTTGCCAAGCTCCTCGTGGTAAGAAGCCAGCCAGCGGCACTGGACTTAGCTCAGCGGCGGGACACTTGCCCATCAAGTGCAAGGGCCTGGGTGCTGACTTCAAGTAAAAGCAAACAAACGAACAGATACACAAACGAACAAAAGCCCAGTCAGCTCCAATCGGCCTTTGCAGCAGGAGGGCTGCACTTCAGACGGAACCCCCAGGCGAGGCTGCAGGCTGCAGAGCACCGCCTCCCAGCAGGGCGCTGATGGAGGTGGCACCATCTGCCCCTCCTGGGGATGGCCAACAGAAGCAGGCAAGCAGGCTGACTCTAGGCTAGGAAACCAGGGTGCTGAACACAGTCCAGTCAGACCAGTTAATTTTGGTGGCTCTAAGACCAGGCAGTGTCCGGGTCAGGCCTGATGGGGGTCATGGCCCCGATGGGGTTTGCTCTGGGTATCGGGAAGGGTCACCGGGGGCGTATGCAGCGGCCTGCCAGGCTGCCTCCTTTCCCGGTAGCAGGGACCCTCTGCCGGGCTGTCAGTTTCTGCGTGTGAAGGAGGAACGGGAGGCGCCTCCGGGGTAGCGGGGTGGAGAGACAGCTCAGATGAGGCTTCAGGCCACTTTAGCAGCTTGGATGTGAGGGCACTTTGCCCATCAGAGCCCGGGTTTCCTCCATTAACAGGATAGAACAGAAACCATGGCAAATGAATATCCAGCCAGTGCCTAGTCTGGCTTGGGCTCAGTGAGGGGAGTTGTTTTCTTCTCCTTGGTCTTGAGTTGCAAACTGCAGGAAATACACCAAATAAGTCTTTCTAAACAGATCGGTAGGGGCTGGGGATTTAGCTCAGCAGCACAGCACCTGCCTGGCAAGTGCAAGGTTGTGAGTTTGATTCCCGGTACCGGAGAAAAACCAAAAAAAAAACCCAAAACAAATAAGCAGATAGGTAGTATACCCGTAATCCTAGCACTCTAGGAGGCTGAGGCAGGAGGACTGTCAATCTGAGGCTACCCTGAGCTGCAAAGCAAGACTGTCTCGAAACAAAATAAAACAACCAGTGCCCCCCGAACCCCCAACAAAGCAAAATACCCAAATGAAAACCTTTCCAATTACAAAAAGGGTCCTCCCGATCAGTATGGGGCTGGCGAGGTAAGGTTTTAGTTGCACTGAATAGTGCCACCCTGCATGTGCCACCAGGAGACAAAACTCCAATAGGCTAAACTGTGCGGGTTCCGCCGTGACTGGGCTTACACCAGAGAATCGTGTTGAACCAGGAGCCCCACCACGGTCCAGAGCATGTCAGGGAGCCAGGAGATGAGCCGAGCCCAGATCTAGCAGACTTCAAATGCCAGGCCCTCTCCCCGGTGTGGTCCAACCCAGTAGTGTGTGGTCTTGATATGTACAAGAGTTATCTGTGGAAAGATTTAAAAAACAGACACACCTGGGCCCCAGAGACTATGAACTCCTACAACTCGGCAACAAAAACGTAACTCAGTTTAAAGGTAGGAGCGGCTGGGGTGTAGCTGTAGCATGCTTAACATATGTGAGGCCCTGGGTCCAATCCTTAGCACACCACACACACACACACACACACACACACACACACACACACACACACAGGGTGAAGGACACTTCAGGGTCCAGCCTGATATGACTATACCATTGTATCCATCAGGGGTCCTGTCCTTCATCCTAAGCCCTATAGCACGGTCATTAAGACGTCAGCTGACTTTTGTTTTTGGTGATAGTGAGGTTGAACCCAGGGCCTCGGCACTAAGCAACACCAACTCATTTTTATTGTTTTTTGAACAAATCGTAAGATGTATTGCCTTGGTATATCGCACTGGCATCATCACGCTTCCTTCTCATTTATGTGCTTCCCTCTTCCCACAGTCTAGCTACACAGCGCATCCTTGAACTGTCAGCCCACAGCAGCAACATGCCTACTCCACATCCCTCACCCATTCCTCCCCAGGGTCCAGGTTCTGGTCCCCAAAGCCCTTCCTATAAGAAGTCTAGTGTTTGTGGAAGAGTTAGTAATAAACGAGGCCTCCAGGATGACTAGCCCCAGTAAGATGACGACGGGAAGCAGTAGCTTGTTGGTTGTCCCTTTTTTTGACACTGAATGGAGAATCTTTCAACTTTTGCTCCAGTTTCACCAGTCTACTTGTAATGGTTGAAGCATTGTGTAAATCTGAGTTTAGAAGCTTAAAGAAGGGGCCAGGGTCTTCGCTTTGTAAACATCCTCAGCCTGAGCAAGAGCAGGGCACAGAGATGGTGTGGGTGTAAAGGACCCACTCAGGTGCAGGCAGCCTGCGTACAATATAAGGCAGCAAAACAAGCTTGCTTGTCCCGTGTTTGCTCTTACTGCTTTTGCTGTCTTCCACCACCTTGAACTATTGCCCCTCTGCCTTGCCACCCTGCCGTGCGGCCCGCTGATTATGGACTGTGACAAACTGTGAGCTAAACAAACCCTTCTTTCCTTAATTCTGGGCACTGGATACTTTGTCTCAGCAAGAGAGAAAACTAAGGTACTGCTCTTGTCGTGTTCCAGCTGATCTCACGGCTCCCTCAGGTCCCCTAGGACTTCTGAGCCGTCTGGTCAGTGTCTGCGGCAATCCAGCGAGCCTGCTCCGTCCTCTGGGTGGCCGGGCTGAGGCTTCAGGGCCAGTGTCCTGACCCTGTAGCCGATTCATACGCTCATTCTCCATAGCGTATGCGCCGTACTTCACGTCCTTGCTCCCAGGTCTGGCTGTCGAAGGTGTGCTTATCACCTCCCCATGCAGTCTGGCAGGTCCTGCAGTAGTTCTGCAACTCAGACATGGGGTTATGGAAGGACACAGGTGTGTACCATTGTTCCTCCTCCATCTCTGCCAGCGTTCTACTTGCTTCTTGTTGCTTTTCATCAAAATCTCTGATCAACTTCTTGGTCCTGGTGGTCCCTAGCAACTGCTTGGGCAGCCCTGCTGGTCTTCACGAAGGCCACAGAAGATCTCATGCAGCTTTTCAAAATGCTCCCAGGGGGTGTGGTGGACGCAGCCAGAGTGCAGTAGGCAAGACTCTGGGCGCCGGCCCCTTCCTCACCCAGTGGTCAGCCACCCAGCCCCAAAGCCATCACGGTGACTGCCATGCTGCTGCCTGGAACTAGCTCATTTTTGAGGCAGAGTCACTCTAAGTTGTGAAGTCGCCCAGAGAGGGCTTGAACTTGTTATCCTCCTGCCTCAGTTTGCAGAGCAGATTACAGGCATCGGCCAGCACTCCCAGCCTGGACTGACTTCTTACCGCCGGTATGAACAGTCTGAAAAAACCCAGGTGTATTTGGTGGTGACAGCCCACCTTGTCTAGTTACCATAGAAACCTCCTCCTCCTGCCTTGTGGTGGTGAAGTTCCACCTGGCTTGTTGCTGCCCCACGATTCTGTCCCCAATAAATCCGTCCTGCACAATTATTTATTTATTGGTACTGGGAATCGAACTCAGGACTTTGCACTTGCCGGGCAGGTGCTAGTGCCACTGAGCTATATCCCTGGCCCCGTGCACAATTTTTTTTTTTCCTTTTTTTCCCCGGTATCGGGAATTGAACTCACGACCTCGTGCTTGCCAGGCAGGTGCTGTGCCGCAGCCCCTGTGCACAATTTCCGACTTGTCTCTTTCTTTGGTCTTTCAGCACTTTCCACCTTTGGTGGCTGGTTCTTGTACACTGGGTTTTCCCAAAAAGGACTTATTGACACTTTGCCAAAGAATATATACAAATGGCCAGCACGCACATGAAAAGATGCTCAGTGCCATCAAGAAAATGTAAATCAGGGGCTGGGGACTTAGCTCAGCGGCACAGCGCCTGCCTGGCAAGTGTGAGGTCGTGAGTTCAATTCCCGGTATTGGAAAAAAACAAAAAACAAAACAACAAAAAAAAGAAAATGTAAATCAGATGTTCAAGCTGCACCTTGCCAGTTGGGTATGATGGTGTACACTATAATCCCAGTGCTCTGGGAGGCTGGGGTAGGGAGACAGGAAGTTTAGGGCCAGCTGCAGCTACATAGTGAATTTAAGATCAGTGTGGACTATACAGCGAGACCCTATCTCAAAAGAACAAAAAAGGGAAAAAAAATGTCACATCAAGTCCATGAACACGGGTATGAAAAGCAAGCCATTTGTCATGGGGCATGCCTGCAATTCAAGCTACTCTTGTTGAGAGGCTGAGATAGGAGGATTTCAAGTCTGAGGCCCTGCCGGGCAACTCAGCAAGCCCCTGTCGCAGCAACAACAGCAGAAGGGCCGGGGGTGTGAGAAAGAAAAGAAAGGGCGGGGGTGTGAGAAAGAAAAGAAAGGGCGGGGGTGTTGCTTCAGCGCTCAGTGGCAGCGCGCCTGCACAGCGGTGTGTTCAAGGCCCTGGGCTCGATCCCAGTGCTGCAAAACAAAGCCGAACTAACAAAGCAAAAGGAAAATAACAAGTATCGACACGGAGAAGATAACGAGTACTAACCAGGACGTGGAGAAGCAAGTCACCTTCGCACGTGAGACGGGAACACAGTGCGGCCACGGCAGTTTAGTGGTTTCTCAGAAAGCTAGAACAGGGTGACTAAATGACCCTGCAGTTTCATTCCTAGTCAGATGCCCAAAATGAATCGATATTCATGCACACGTCCATAACAGCACTATTCACAACTGCTAAAACGTGGACACTCAAATGTGCAAATGACAAGCGTAATGTGGTACCGAAGTCTTCCCTCATCCGTGGTCAAGTGTGGTCCAAAAACACTGTCTTGACTCTCTCAAGAGTGACCACATTCACAGAACCTATTAAGTAGCTGTTATAGTTATTCTATTTCAGTGTTAAAGTGTTTTTAATTTTTGGTGCTGGCAATCACGCCAACATCCCCAACCTGTTTTTCATTTCTCACTATGCCCATCTTATAAACTAATGTTAAATCAGAACCAGTATACTGCATATAGGCTTCAGGTGTCTGTTGGGAGTCTTGGAGCATATTCCTCACAGATAAGGGGACCACTGTAGGCACACAGTGAAAAATGGTTCAGCCACAGAGTACTGACCCCATGCTCCAAGGAACCTTAAAAACAGCATGCTAAGTGAGAGAAGCCAGACACAGGTTAGGTGTTACATGATTCTATTTATGTAAAATGTCAATACTAGGTAAACCTGTGGAACAAACAGTAGGCAGACGGTTGCTGGGGACTGGGAAAACCCAGCATTGCAGGCCGGGACGCCCACCTGCTTACCTGCGGCCTAGGCTGTGCCGGGAACAAGGCCCGGAATCCATACCTGGAGAGCCCTGTGTCCTGACACCCAGTCAGCACAGAATGGTCTAACGAAGGGCGGAGGCCTTCCGTCTGGGCCCTGAGAACGGCGTTTCTTTGCTGTGGTGCTTCTTGGTCTGCAGTGCAGCAGGCCGCAGCGCTGAGGTCACAGCTCACAATGGTTATGTCCTCGGCTACCAGCCTTGCCACGGCGATCATGTCACTCATACCCCATTCCCGCCTCTCTTCTGAACTGTAAAACAGTCTAATCAACTATGAACTATCCACAGGGACACACGCAGTGCATCCTTGGCAAGGCGGAAGACCGTCCGCGGTCTAAGTCCTGCACTGGCGATTCTGTTCCAACTGACAAACTGGGGAGGCCGCAAGTTGGCCTTGGCTCTCACCGAGGAGCCCCCAGAGATGGAGCTGGCGAATGCTTCCTCCACCCCGGCTCGAAGAGATGCTGTCCCTGCTACAGATGTCGCCAGGCACTGTGCTGCACTGTCGCTTCTCAGAGTAAATAGTAAGTGCTTTACTAAGGCGCGTGAACTAGGGCTGCCTGGGCTTCTGGATGAAACGGAACGGACGCGCCCTTGCAGAGCTGGTATCAGGAGAACCACTTCTCAGGGTGACACCCTCCTACCCAGCGTGGCCATGGAGAGGGGCCTGAGGAAGTGCTGCCCCCTCAACGAGGCGGCCCGGGGTGCTCCTTGGTTTGCAGTGCAGCGGGCCACAGCCGAGTTCACCGCTGCCGAAGGTTATGCGCTCTGGCCCCCGCCTCGCCACCATATGCGACCAGTGACCATGCCTGCGGGGGCACGGGGCAGCTGCACGTCTTCTCGGCAGGGGCTGTGGTCCCTTCCTCGAGCCCTGGCAGAACGCCACCGTCCAGCACAGCCAGCCTTCTTGAGGGTGGTCTGGACGTCGTGCTTCTTAATGAAGAAAAGCGCCACTCCGAAACCCAACGCTCTCCTCCGCTGCGAGAACAGCGAGCAGACACACAGTCCTACTTCATTCAAGCCCCAGCCTGAAAAAGTGGCCCGCTCTGCCCTGTACGGCCTTCACCTATTCTGAGGACAGAAGGGCCGGGTGTGTCCAGGTTGGTGGCAAAGACTGCATTTCCTTGATTTCTTTGCCGTGGAGTCTGGATCTGAGGAACTGGTCCGGGGTCTCTTGCTCCGGCCTCCTGGCCAAGGGTGCGCTGCAAACGTCCCTATGGGAAAAGGTAAGAGGAAGGCTGAATTTAGAACTGACACCCACCCTGAAGTGGCAAGAAGTACAGGTACAGTGTTGGAGGGGGCGTGTGGGTTCACTCCCTCCTCTCTACAACCAACAGCTCCTTGTCAAAACATGACCCGCCCACTACCTTATGCTACCTGACACTTCTAAATAGCCTAGGCTCTTGGGCACTGTCCTGACAAAGGGGAACTGGTGTCACTTTGTGTAGGTCCTACGATGGCCACAGTGAAAGCACCAATTAGTGGCAGCTGTTCTTTAACTTAGAGCGAAGACTGTGGCTTACTGCTCTGCTGAAAGTGTCTGGAGCAAGACAGCAGGGAGCCCTTTGCAGTCTCCCGCTACAACGCCCTGCCCTCTTTCTGCCATCTCTGGCCTGTGAGGTGCACACCTAAGCAGGACCCACGTGCTCTGTCGCCTCACCTGGGGCCACGTTCTCGTCGGCCCACTGAAAGAAGCCACACTGCTGCTCCCGGGGCTTGGCACACGTGTGGAACTGGCGCCCTTTGTTGGGACCATCCTTCTGCACTGTCCTCGTGACGGCAGGGTGGTTGCACAGGCAGGCCGTGCTGCCGCCACTGCCATCGCCAGGGTTGCTGAGCCCACCGGAGCGGTGGCCTGAGCCTGACGCGTGTCCAAGTGAGCTTCCCGGGAGTCTTGATGCAGAGGCAGGGCCCCCTCCTGCTCCAGGATGGCCACCGTCGGCCCAGAGGAAGAAGCTGCAGGCACCACTGTTGCACTTGTAGAACTGCCGGCCCTGGTTGGGGCCCTCCTTGCGGACGGTGAGCAGTACAGCCTCCTGGCCACAGTTGCACGTCACGGAGTTGCTCTCACCAGTGGCAGCAGCTGGCAGAAAGGTCTGGGCCTGGGCCTGTGAGGGTCTGGTCCGTCTACTGCCGGGAGGGTGGGAGCGGCCGCTGTCCATCCTGTTCACTGACTGGCTAGCCTGCAGGTGGCCAGAGGGCTGGCTGCCTCTGGGAGGACCCTGTGAAAATCGCAGGCCCAGGATCTCCTTCAGGGTCTCATCACATCCGCCAATGCAGCCCACCAACTCCAGGGGCATGGTTGGGGGAAGGCTCCCACGCTTGAATTTGAACTTCAACCTAGTGAAGCCAGAAGAGGAGACAAAAATTACCAGCTGTTCAGCATCTTCTCCTCGGTCCAGAGGGTGCTCCAGCCACAGGCCAAGCCCTCATTTCCCGAGGAAGCCCATACAAGGCACCTGTAGGTCCTGGCCAGCCAACCACGAGCCCTGTGCCAACATCACAGCAGTGCGGAGCGGGAAGCAGAGCATACAACATCACCCAGTTAATCACCCATACAGATACCACTGCAAGGTCCCATTTCTCTACGCCAGTGGTTCTCAAAGTGTGGTTCTGAGCCCCGTAAGTTGAGGTGTAATCTAAGCGTGCTAAGGAGCTGTGTCTAGTTTGCTCTTATTCTTCTGTACAGTGGTTTTGAAGTGACCACACACGCAAGGATCACTGAAAGGGCAGATGGGAATCTGATCTTGCAAGTGTAAAGCAATGTCATTCTCTTCATTGGTATTACATTTTTGCTTTGGAAATTAGGTATTCTGCCTTTGAAAATTTATGTTAATAAGCAATGAAGTTCTATAAATGAATATTTTAAGATGTCTCCACTTTAACTTTAGGTATGGTATACACTGAAAAACTACCCACAAACAAAAGCTCTCTGGGCTTTTCAATGATTTCTTAGGATGTGAGTGCTTCAGTGACCAAGAGGTTTGAGAACCACTGTCCTGCATTGGGGCTCTGGGCGTTTTGGAGGAGCCTGGACACCGTACTACTGTATGAATAATTTCCTGAGCCCAGTGCTGAACGATGGGTCTGGAGAGGTCAGGGGAAGGCACCTTCTAATCTCAGGGTGCAGGCAGCTCCCCACGACTGGGCCACAAGGGAAGCAGCAGAGCAGGCTTAGGCTGGCTGCCTAGGCTGCGGCAGAAGCGGCTGAAACAACGCAATGCCCGAGGGTGACAGTCCCTGGATGCCCCGTGTGGCCCGCCACAGGAGAGGGGACGAGTCTATGGGCACCTGAGAGGCACTCGGCTCACCTGTACACCGGGGCTGGCTGACAAACTGGACACACGCTCCCGTCCCTGCTGGCCTCCAGCACCGAGTCGGGGAGCCACACGGCCAGTCGGCATTCTGGGAAACCTGTGCAGCCAAGGTAGAAGCTGGGGAGCAGGGGAGGCTGGGTCAGACCGCGGGAGTACGGGAGCCGCACGGCGCCCGTTACCAGCCTGGCAGGAAACCTTTCTAGCTGACTGAAGAGGTCTTCATTTTTTTGGGAGTCACTTAATGGACAGTCACTGGTGTTAAAGAACTTAGAAAAACTAGGCCGCATTTACTTCTCACATCCCTGAGAAACGAAGCAGCTACTGCCGACCCTGCTTCCCACTTTGAAAGCCACCACCACCCAAGGTCAGTCACGTACTATGCACGCGCTCACAGTCTCACTTCTCGCGCGGCACAGTGCAGGGCTGTGCTCTGGGGCTTGTCTGTCCACGAGTAAACTGAAGCTTGGGATGGCGTCACGTCCCCCAGGACACAAGGACAGTGAGTGGGAGCCAGGGCTGGAGAGCCATCGGGTCTGAGGCAAGCACCTGGCCCACACATACACACCCGCCTTCCCGGGACAACATTTCTCGACACCTTCTATTCAGGAAACCTGAGGTCTGACTAGTGAACCTCTGAGTGTATCTAAGGATGGTCAGGCAGACAGCACCCTAAACGCCAATTATTTAAATGGACAGTTCACCAACTCAAATGGGAATTATCAGACAAACTCTGGAACAGTAAACCCTGAGAAAATTTCTGGATTGCCCTGCATGCCTCCAAGAAGCATTCTGTCAAGAATCCTGAGATTAAAAGACATTTTTCTCCCTTATATCCCAATAACTACTAATCTGGTACTTTTTTTTTTTTTCTTTTTGTTCTTTTTGAGACAGGGTCTCACTATGCAGTTCAGGCGGGCCTTGAGCTCACTTTGTAGCCCAGGCTGGTCTTGAACTCGCAACGATCTTCCTGCCTCAGCCTCCCAAGTGCTAGGATTACAGGCGTTCGCCACCACACCTGACTGACTACTAATATGACTATCTATCAGGCAAAGAAAAGACTATCAGAAGCATTTATTAAGCATTAAAGTACTTGCGCAGCACTAGGCTGAGCCTTGAGTGGCACCAGCTTCCACCTGCTCCCAGCTGTGGTTCCACACATCTCTAGTGTCTGAGAGACAGGGAGGACCTCACTTCCCCAGGGTCACCCAGGCCACTGAGAACTGGGCAGGGAGGAGCTGGGAGGGCCACCTTCCTCATTTAATAGCAAGAAAGCAGCAATGCTACAGCCCACGGTGGGCAGTGTGGAGGAAAGCAGCAAGGACCTGGGTGCAGATTTTGCCCCGACTGTTCATTACCGCAGCCTACTCAGAACCAGTTCCTCAGCCCTCTTGAGTTCCATTTTCACTTTTTTTGGAAAGTACTGGGGAAGGAACCCAGGGTCTTCACACTGAACCACAATAAATATTCTATTTATCTTGAGATAGTGTCTGGCTAAGTCACTAAACTGCCCAGGCTGGGCCTGAACTTGTGATTCTCCTCACTCAGTTTCCCACAGTGACTGGCTGTCACTCTTTAAAACACCTTCCTTGCCTGACATGGTAGTGCACAGCTGTAATCTCAGCATTTTTTTTTTTTTTGTCTTTTGAGAGAGGGTCTTAATATGTAGTTCAGGCTGGCCTTGAGCTCACTTTGTATCCCAGGCTGGCCTTTAACTCGCAACGATCCTCCTGCCTCAGCCTCCCGAGTGCTGGGATTACAGGCATGTGCCACCACAACCGGCATTCCCAGCACTTAGGAGCCTGAGGCAAGAGGATGGCCGTGAGTTCAAGGCCAGCCTGGACTACGTAGTGAGTTCAAAGTTCAAGGCCAGCCTGAACTATAAAGCAAGACCCTGTCTCAAAAACCCGCCAACCAACCAACCTTCCTTCCTGGCAAGGGAGGGTTATGAAGACCCAGTTAAACAATGTCTGCAGAACACCCTGCATCACATCAGCCTGAAGAAAGGCACAGGAGGTGAGGCTGCCTCTGCTTTTCAGCACTTCTTGCCCAAGAGCTTCCTGCGGTGGCCAGCTGTTGGTCTGGACAGCTGGGTCAGAACAGGCAACCTGATTCTAGGAGTAAATTGCCCACTGATGTACCAGGCAATAAGTATCTTATAGTCCTGCCCTTTTCAAATTCCTGCCCTTAACACAGATTTGTGAAGCAGATACTGCTGACCTTATGGAAAAACAAATGGCATCAGAATAGTCAAGTAACTTGCTTCAGGTCATAAGCTTACATGTAGCAGAACTGGGATGTGAACTGGGACGTATCTGGATCTGAAGCCCGAACTCCTCCGCTTGCTACATGCTTGCTGGGTAAATGTCACGCCAATGTAGAGGACCGAAACTACACTACTTCTCCGTCTCCCACTCACGGTGTTCCCAGAGCACTTTACACCCAGACCCCACTCCACTGTCCTGCTAGCTCTAGCACTTGCTCAGGGACCCACAGCAGGCCTGCTTTTCAATCATGACTTGGACACAAAGTGACAGGGCTTGCACAGCTGGCTGGCCACTACTGCAGGTGCTGCAAACACAGCAGGGGCAGAGGCAGGACACTGACCCACCACTCTTCTTGGTCTTCAGGACCATGTCTTTGTGGCACTGCGGGCACTTCCGCACGGGCTCTGGCATGGCTGGGTAGACCTCTTCTTGCTGGGGTGTCTCTGCACCTTCCCCAAAGTACTGGGACAAGGCCTCGTCCAACCTGAAGGAAAGCAAAGACACACAACAGCTGGCAATCACTGCAAAGGCATTTATGAGACTTGTATGTGTTCGTAACACACGCAGCAAGGAACCAGCTGATCTGATGCAGAGAAGACAAGGCAGAGGGGAGACCCGGTTCACAAACCTGGCTCCTCCCAGATTCCTGGCTCCTCGAAGGAATCTAGCTACAGACTCACGCACAAGAAACTATACTGGGTTCATGTATAAACTCTAGACGTGTCTATTACCATTTGATACTAGCTCGGGCATTTCTTTTCAAAATTGGCAGCACGCAGCTGTCAATAAAAACCCCCACAAAACTCTCACCCTCTACACAGATAAAGATGTGTGGGAGTCCCCCCCCACGCCATGCAACTGTCCAACTGGTTGTCCTCAAATTCAGTTCAAACACGATCTATTTGGAATTAGTGTCAGACCTTGTTATGGTTTATACCTAGACGTTACCCCAAAGCCGCATGTGCTCGAAGGCGGGTCTCCTGGACAGGTGACCAGACTTTGGAATCGGTATGGCTTAGCTGCCCTTAGAGGGCAGGTTCCGGCCGGAAGAGGCGGGTCGCTGTGGGCAGGACCCACAGGAGTGCATTTTTGTTCCCAGCTCTTCCCTTGACGCTCTCTGCTCCCATCTCCCATGCTGTGAGCAGCTTTCCTCCATCCTCCTCCTCCACGTCCTCCCACCCTAGAGCCAGCTGACTGCCCACACAAATGTGAGCCGAACCACGCCTACTTTAAGTCGCAGGTGTTGGGTATTTTGCCTCAGCACTGAGAAAGTGACTTAAGAACTCAAAGGTTGAGGGCTCAGTCCCCAAGACCGCCTGAATTGCAGAGGCCAGTGGCAACTTCCAAACTGTGAAGTACGCCTCTGACTAACCGGCTGTACACTGGGCTGCCCGTGAGCCCCTGCTCAGGTTCACTTTGCTAGAGCAGCTTACAGAACTCAGATGAACAGCTAGATGGAAGACAGGCACGGGGCAAGGAACATAGAAGGGATGTGAGGTTTCCGTGCCGTTTCTGTGTGCCGACTTCCAGGACCTCCACACTTAGCCACTGAAAAACTCTTGGAACAGTGCTTCTTGGGTTTTATGGAACTTTCATTACATAGACATGATTGATAAATTGTTGACCAAGTGATCACCTCAAACTTTCAGCACTGTCTACCCTCCCTAGAGGTGTAAGGGGGGGGGTGGGGATAGAGGGGTAAAGCTGAAAGCTCCAATTTGTAATCATATAGTTGGTTCCCCTGGCAACAAGGCCCCCAACCAGGGGCTGTCAGGTATCTGCCTCTCTGCCAGTCATATGACTAGTAAACAAGACATTCAGCACTCTGGAGACGCCAAGGGTTTTAGGACCTGTGGGGCCAGGAAATGAGGACCAAACATATATACCTGCACACATATATGTACATATATAGGTATACAGATAGATATATCTGTTTGTGGTTTTTTTAAAAACTTTTTATTTTTTTGGTACCAGGAATTGAACTCTGGATCTTGCACTTGCCAGGGAGCAAATGACACTGTTATATTCCCTGGCCCCAGATATATGTGTTATAAATTACAGTATCACAAGTAGAAAATGTACTATATTTCTAAGTAAGAAAACAGACACACACTGCTTGCTAAATGGCCAACACCATTTATGCATTCATTTATTTATTTTGTGGTATTCGGGATCGAACCCAGGGCCTTCATACTGAGCTACATCCCAAGCCCTTATCTATCTATCTACCTGTCTGTCTGTCTGTCTGTCTATCTATCTGTCTTTTTGAGACAGGATCTATCTATCTATCTATCTATCTATCTATCTATCTATCTATCTATCTATCTATCTATCTATCTTTTTGAGACAGGGTCTTGTTATGCAGTTCAGACTGGCCTTGAGCTCACTTTGTAGCCCAGGCTGGTCTTGAACTCAATGATCCCCTCCTGCCTCAGCCTCCCGAGTGCTGGGATTACAGGCGTGCGCCACCATGCCCGGCCCTCCTTTATTCTGAAACATGGGTCTAAGTCACTAGAGTGCTAAGACTGGGCTTGATCCACCTGCCTTAGCCTTCCAAAGTACTGGGATTACAGGTGTGTGTCACTACACTGGCTTAAGCAGATAACTCTAAATGCTCCAAATAATAAATAGATCAGATACCAGCACTTGGATTTTTGGATTTACTGATTTAAAAGACTGTACGCTTGGGTACAGCGGCACATGCCTATAATCCCAGCTACTTGGAATGCCAAGGCAGGAGGATGACAAGTTTGAGGGCAGTCTGGAAGTTACCAAGAGCTTGCCTCAAAGGTAGAGCACCTGCCTAGCATCAGCAAGGCCCTGGGTTCAATTCCCACCAGGGGCCTTCACACTGAGTTTCACACCTGTAATCCCAGCACTCTGGGAGGTTGAGGCAAGATGACTGTAAGTTTGAGCCTAGCCTGAGCAACTTGGTGAGATCCTGTCTCAAAATTTTAAAATAAATTTAAAAATTTAAAAAATTAAAAAGAATTAATTGGGGCAGATTGTTTTGATCATTTCAGAGGCAGAAAATCCACAGGAGCAGAGGCTGTGTGGCCAGCTGCCCCACCAGTTAACGAGGCCACTGGTGAAGAAAACCCCGCAGGGTTAGTACCCCAGCCCCTTGTTTCTGCTGAACTGCCTCCAGGAACGCTCACCATTCGTGGGAATCGCTATCACCAATGCCTGGGGCCACAGGACCTCTGGGGGGAGAGCAGAGTATGGTACTCACTTCTTCGCCTTAGCCACTGCTTCAGTGAAAACCTGTTTATACTTCTGCACCTGCTGCCTCAGAACCACAGCCTTGTCCTTCTTGCCCTCACAGATCAATTTCAGGTCAGCTTCCAGCTCGGCCCGGAGGTCAGGCTTGGACATCTCATAGCCCATGGAATCGTAACCTGCAGGAGACAGCAGCGCCGTGAGGTTCCACACGATACCCTCAGGGCTTGGGCAAGCTCCCTCCTCCTTTACCTTCCACTAGTCCCATGCCTAGGTGTCCAGGGAGGAACCGCTTGTCGGAGGTGAGCCCAACGTACATCCGGGCTTTGATGGTCTCAATGTGCTCCGCGTGAGTGGCATCAGTACCTGGAAACCATTTCCTGGTTACTTTGAGGCAGCACAAACAGCTGTACCCACACGGGGTACCTTGTTGGTACCTTGATCCCCTTGGACCCCACTTCTCCTTTAGCAGCCAGTGAAGGTGAGATGCCCCTATTCACATCTAGCTCAGGCTATAAACTATAGTGGCAACCCCAACTGTCCTGGTCCCTTCTACCCAATGACTTATCCTGTCAATTCCAGCTTTGCAACTCCTGTGAAGTCAAGACCCAACGCTACAACCCACCTCACCTCAACGTCCTCGTATCTGCCCCTTTCTAGCCTCTTTTTCCACTTAACTTCGCCTAGGCTGTGGCCGAAGGGACCTTTTCAAATGCAGCTATGCTGTTAGGGAAATGCAAACCGATAACCCAGTGGAATACCATTTCATACTGCCCTGTGTGGATGTAAGAAAGTGGAATCTTGTACATTGCTGGCGGGAATGTAAAATGGGGAATCACTTTGGAAAGTTTGGTGGTTCTTCAAAAAGTGACCCAACAATCTCACTCCTAGTTATATCCAAAGAGAACGCAAAACACATAAATGCAAAAACTTGTACGTGACTATTCAGAGCATTATTCACAATAGCTCCAAAGCAGAGACAACCCAAGTGTCCACCAACTGATGAATAAATAAATTAAATGTGGTCGCTATATGCAATAAAAACTCAAATAATAATAAAGAATGAAGTTCTGATACAGGTCAACAAAGACGAACCTAGAGAACACTACGCTAAGTCAAGGAAATCACTTACTGAAGACTGCATACTGTATGAGTCCTTTTACGTGAAAGGTCTAAAGTAGGCACATCTATTGAGTCCGAAAGACTGGCGGTTGCCTAAGGCTGGGGGACAGGGTTAGAAGGGGTACTTGGTTTCTTTTTGAGACAATGAAAATGCTCTAAAACTGACTAGTGATGGATGCGCTACACTGTAAATGCACTAAAAGCACTGAGTCGGGGGCTGGGGTGTGTATGCCTGACCAGGATGTGTGGCGTCCTAGGTTCCATCCTCAGCACTGAAAAACAACAACAAAACACAGAACTGTGCATTGTGCTGTGTATCTGGAGTGCTGGGAATGGAACCCAAGGCCTGTGCATACCAGGCAGGCTCTCTACCACTGACCCACGCCCCCAGCTCTGAATTATATACAAATCGTGTCCCAAAAAACCTCTTAAAATTATTTGTTAACTACTTAGCTCTGTATGGCGACTTTCTAAATCTTAGCCAGCTCCTGCTCACCACGTGCCAACCTTACACCCCTCAGCGGGGCACACCAGGCCCTGACAGTTGGTTCACACCATCTCTCAGCTTCACCTTCTATGATCATCCCCAACCCTCCACCCGCCTCCGCAGCCATAGCAAGCTTGTGCTTTCCTGTTCTCATGTCCTTCTCAAATCCTGCCACGGCTGGGCTTGCCTTTGCCTGCTCCTACGGAATCCATCCCTTGTGGTGGCTTGCTTTGGTTTTTCTGATAGACTGAGTCCTTAAAGGCAAAGATCAGGTCTTAATTCTCTTTGTGACCCTAGTGCCTGCCACTCACACCCGCTGTTCCTCAAGAATTCCTGTCGGGAACTTCAGGAGTGTCCCGTCTGAGCCTCGAGTCACAGGAAACGTCTCATTATAAGGGTGGCTGCGGGGTTTAGGAACACTGGCTGAGACCGAGGGGTAGCACTCTCCTAGTGTGCACAAGGCCTTCAGTTTGATGCCCATCGAGGAAAAGACGAAAACTGATAACTCAGTAGAGTTACTACATTGCCAGGCTGAGTAAGAATCTCAAAAAGCGAAACAAACGAACAGCCTACTGGCTGGAGAGTTATTTGGGCCAGATTTTTGTAACATACGACCTTTGCAACCTTCCGTAAGCTCATAACCCCTCCGGGCCTCACTCAAACTGAGGTAGGAATAAGAGCCTGAGGGCCACGGGCTCTCCAGATGACCTACTGACCAATGCCGTGTTTCTCCATGAGGGCGATGAGGTCGGCCTCGGTGAGCAGCTGTGGCGGGCTGGTCTCCCCATCTAGCATCTCTACAGTGCTGGGCTGAAAGTGGGAGCCTTCCTCATAGACGGGGAGGAGCTACAGAGAGCAGCAGGAGTGGAGGTCAGATCACTGTTACCAGACTCAGCTGCTGCTCCATCAGCCAGCCAGGGGTCAGAGCGTAGCAGTTCCCCCTTCTGGGGCCCTCCTCATTACCTTGTCGCTCCAGTGATCATAGGGATACACATCCAGGTAGTTTCGAGCTAGAATCATGAGGCCATGGGCCACAAAGCGCTCCTGAGCAATGTCGATCTCCACAGTTGTCTCCTGACCCTGAGCGTCTTGGGAGCAGCAAGCTAGGAAATGACGAACAATGAACTCATACAGTCGCCGTTCATCTCCCTAAAGGAAAGGACAAAGTCTGAATCCTTCGAGAATAGCACCGACAAAGGACACCAGTGGCACTGGTGGTGTCAGCCTGGCTAACGCCACTGTCAGCCCAAATTCTGCACAGAACGGGGTACATGGCTGCACGGGTCCTGCATCAAGTGGGTCCTTGGGGAGCTCACAGGGTTTGGCTGATACACCTCACAACTCTAATCAGGCTAAAGGTAAGTAAGGGGCTGGGGATATAGCTCAGCAGCACAAGCGCCTGCCTAGCAAGTGCAAGGTCCTGAGTTCGATCCCCGGTACCAAAGAAATTAACAATAAATAAAAGTAAGTAAGGGAATCACTGTCCTCTCCAGTTTAGGAAGGTGTTCTTGATAAAAATCAATCTAAACAGAAATAAGACAAAGGCATAGGGAACTAGCAAGAGATTCCTGAATATAAGATTCACAGAGTAACACTATCTGACAGCCCTAGGCCCACTTTACCTATGCACTTAAGCAGTGACTTCTTAGGGTGAATTTCCATCAATGAGCTCAATCTATCAAAAGACCAAGGGACATTTACACTCATGTATTTAATAATTCTTCTAAGAATTCATTCAAAAGAAATTAACTGGAGACCGACACAAAAGTTATTAGCTATAGTAGATCACATTTCGAAAAGTTGGAAACAGCCCGGTGTGGCAGGGCATGCCTATAATCCTACCACTTGGGAGGCTGAGGCAGGAGGACTGACTCAAGTCTGAGGCCAGCCCGGGCTAGACAGTCAGGTCAAGGCCAGCCTGAACAACATAGTAAGACAGTCTCAAAAACCCAGGAAAAAAAAAGGAAACAATTTAAACGTACATAAATAGATTTGGCAAAATAAATTAAGGTATACCAATGTGACTGTTAGGTTTATTTTTTGGTAACACTGGGTAACTCCAGGGCCGTCACACTGAGCTATATCCCTAGCTCCTTTTTTAAAATTTTTTTAAAATTTTTTTAGCTCCTTTTTTTAAAAGATCGAGACAGGATCTCACTCAGTTACTACACTGCCCAGGCTGAGTTCAAATTGCCTCGACCTCCAAAAGCACTGGGATTACAGGCGTTACATACCTTTACATATCGCAGCAAATGGGGAAATACCCAAATACAGTGTTAAAAAGTTTTTACAGAGCTATCTGAGGTTAGTTCTACTATAAGAATATGACAATAAGGGGAGGGACTACAGGCATTTTTTTCTTATAATCGTCTGTATTTGTGTGTGTGTGTGTGTGTGTGTGTCTTTTTTTGAGACAGGGTCTCGCTGTGCAGTTCAGGCTGGCCTTGAGCTCACTTTGTAGCCCAGGCTGGTCTAGAACTTGCAACGATCCTCCTGCCTCAGCCTCCCAAGTGCTGGGATTACAGCCATGCGCCACCACACCCGGCTAACCTTCTGTATTTTTCAAACTGTCTAGAATAAAGATGTGGTACATTTTAAATGAAAAGAATAGTAATTACAAGACGACCAACGTTTACTTAGCTGTTGACGGTAAACAGGCCTGAGCAGCTCTGTCAGCACCGCACTCACTCCCTGACCAGGGAAACAGTCAAAGCCAGGTGGAGCTCAGTGTGAGCGCTGTGCTGACAGCAGGCTAACGCGAAAGGCTCCAGAAGGGGAGGCTGAGAACCCGTCGAGCCTTGGAGGGAGGACAGTTAGGCTTTCACCAGGTAGCAAAGGACTAGGAAGGCCACGAGGCTTGCTGTGGGTGTGGAGAGTGTGCAAAAGCCTGGGAAGGTGAGCTGGTACATCTGCGGGGAACTAGTAAGGAAGCGGCAGAGCTGACCGAGAGCAGAGCCGCCAGTAGGGGACCTTTCACGAAAGCCAGGCAAAAGACTATGAAGTACAATTCTAGTACTGACCTCTCTCTTTTGAGATGGACTAGGTATTTCAAAATCGCTTATTTCCTAACATCAGGGCCTGCAGAACAAATTCAAATCCTACTACCGACTCCTCAGCACCCGTCTCTGGGTTTCAGCAGGCTGCACACTCAGGGACACCAACCTGCAAGTTGCTGGTATATTTGGTGGGGTGAATGGGAGGGTGAGCTTGGTCAGACTTATTTCCATTGCGTGGAGTGGGGCCACCCCTTTCTAGAATGTTCTGGGCAAAGGCCCCCCAGTGTGGATCCTGCGTCTGCTGTTCCACCAACGCCATCAGGTTTAAGTCTCTGGGGAAAATGTTTGTCTCTGTTCGGGGATAGCTGATATACCTAAAAGAAAGGAAACAAAAAGAAAAAATGCTAAAAAAATTTCTCTGGTTTTATTTTCTTATTTTTTTTGTCTTTTTGAGACAGGGTCTCGCTATGCAGTTCCGGCTGCCCTTGAGCTCACTTTGTAGCCCAGGCTGGTGTTGAACTCGCAACGATCCTCCTGCCTCAGCTTCCCAAGTGCTGAGATTACAGGTGTGCACCACCACGCCCAGCTCTGTCTGGTCTTTAAAAATTGAAATCCTCAGATAACACCTGCAATCATTCATCTGACAGCCAGCTCAAAAGAAAAGTAGCTAGGGGACCCACATTGACAAAAGGTTTAAGACAGGATTCCCTCAGGAGTGAAAAGCAACAAGTTCTCCTGCACAGATACTTCGAGAAGTCAAAGGACAGAGGAAACAGCATGGTAGAAGAGGAGGCCCTCTACAGCAATACTGTGTGTAGCCGTGGACATGTACTAGCCTCTCTTAGAGTTAAACTAACACAACGACCCTGTGCGGTGCATTAGCCTTGCTAGTCCTGATGGTTCCCAGTGTGTACGCCTGTAACTTTTCTTGAAGGACACAAAGAACGATGCTGTCCAATAAAACTGTAATGTGGATTCTGTAACTGTGAATTTTCTGCTGTTACTTAAAAATTGTGGAAGCTGGGTATGGTGGTACGTGCCTATAATCCCAGTATTCTGGGAAGTTTGAGGGCAAGCTGGGCAACTTAGTAAGACCCTGTCTCAAAATGAAAAATATAGGGCTGGGGATGCAGCTCAGAGCAACAGCCCTGGGTTGAATTCCTAGTATTTAAAAAAAAAAGTTACTGAGATAGATTAGCGGCAGAGTGCTGGCCTAGAACGTGTTTGGCCCTGGATTTGGTCCCTACTTCTGCAAAAAAAGTTAAAAAAAAAAAAAATTACTGATAGTTTCTATCTTATTTTCACACAAATCTTCAAAATCCAGGGTTTATTTTACATTTATAACACATCTTGATTATGACAACTAAAATTTCAAGTGCTCAACAATCACATGCTGGACACCACAGTTAGGGAGCCTCAGTGCTGGGGTACTTACCACGGCCAAGGGAGGGATGACTTTCACAGGCACACAGCTTATAAAGGTGCCATTTGCTGTTGGTTTGTCTCCAGCCAGGGCGCTAGGGGGAGTCGCTAAGGGGTCAAGAGTAGGACTGTGGACTGGAGTATAGCTCAATGATAAAAAGTGTGTGCATAGCATGTACAATCTCAAGTACTGAGATAATATTTACCCTTTTTTTCTGTTTTGTTTTTTTGTTTGTTTGTTTTTTTCTGGTACCAGGAATTGAACTCACAACCTTGCACTTGCCAGGCAGGCACTGTGCTGCTCAGCTAAATCCCCAGCCCCAATACTTACCCTTGAGTGTAGAGTTTTTCAGCAATTCTCATAGTTTCTTTAGCATTTATTCTCAACTTTCGAGAAGCCAGTTTCTCCAGCTCCTGTTAAGAGAGTCAAAAGGCCTGTTAAGGTACAGGTGAGTTGGGGGCCACACAGCTACACAGACATCTTCCGCGGTCTGGCCTGGCATCCTACCTGCTGTCCTCATGCTGAGAAGGAAAGACTGTGCTCGAGGAGGATTTCTGCGCCCGGTGGGCAAATGCCAGCCAGGGGTTCTCAGACACTGATGCGTAGCCCTGAGATTAAGCTGGGGAGCCAGCAGATTTATGGGCCCAGTTTATGGGCGAATACGACAGGGTAGGACTGGGACGCAGGGTGACACCTGCGTTTTTCATATGCAGTCTAACACACAGATGCTAACGCAGACAGTTTGAGAACTACACTTTGGGGGTACCACTCAAGTCCTAAGAAATTTCCCTGGATGAGGAAAAGCATCCTGTGAAGCCTCCTAGGGAATAACTAGCTGCTCTTTACCCTATGTCACACTCCAACAAGGCTGCCAACCACATGTGGAAGCATATTTAACTAGTGAGAAATAAAATGCACGTTGTGCTGGGGGGTGATAAGTTCAGTGGCAGAGCGCTTGCACGGAAAAAAACAAGCTACTCTAAACACAATGCTGATAAAATATACATATTAAAGAAAATAGGAGCCAGGTGTTGTGATGGATGCACTCCTGTGATCCTAGCTGGGAGGCTCAGGCAGGAGGAGTGAGAGTTTGAACCCTACTTGGGCCACTCACTGAGTCTACAAATAAAGAAAAATACACAAAGAAAGAGAGCTCAGTGTAAAGTTCAATCCCAGCACTGTGGGGAAAAAAAAGGTATCAAAATGATGTCAGTGATTATATAAAGGTAGAAAGATTACAGATCTTTTCCACTGCTTTCCAGTGACACTGCCTTTGCTAACTTTAATTGCTTTTGGTGGCAGTGGTACTACTGACTGTATCTGTTAACTTTGAAGTTAAAAAAAGAAACAACAAACATTGAGAGGTCAGGCAGTCCATGCCTTCCTTGAGTGCTTTGTGTAAGTAAAACCCCAGCCCCAGCGACAGGAAGTAATTGTTCCCTAGTGCCTGGAACAGTCTACCTAGAACATACCACAGTGTCCAAAGCTTGAGGCCTCCACTTGCTCTTTGGCTTTGACCTGACTTCCACCACGGTTGCCATGGGGTCCTACAAGACCAGGAACACAAAGAACACATTAACTGGGGAGAGCGTCACCTCTAACCTGGTGTAGCAGCCTCCGTCCACTGTTTCAGACCACACGACTGCTAGCGGAGATCAGAGCCCTCAGCCTGGCGGGGTCCCACTGAAAATCATTTGTAACAGGCAGTGCGGTACAGCACATCGCCCTCTTCTCACTCCAACTACGACTCTGAAGGTCAGTTTTACAAACCTTAAGTTGCCTGTTCCGGAACCAATGGAATACTACAGTCTCTGCATCTCTTCAGTTTTCTATGTAAACATTTCAGAATAAAAATATGAAAAACTGGGCTGGGGATTTAGCTCAGCGGCACAGTGCCTGCCTGGCAAGCACGAGGTTGTGAGTTCGATTCCTTGTACTGGAAAAAAAAAATTATACAATCTGGGAAAATTAATCTTAAAACCTTGTATTTTAAAAAGATAAAAAGCTTAAGTGATTTGCTAATGAGAGTATCTGTATCTCATAATCCAAGTTTCTCCTTTCCAATAGACTGGGGAACAAGTTGCTCTTTCCAAGGAGTTAAAAGTACACCACCAGCCATGTATTCCTGCCCCACATCCTGGTTGTGGTTGGTTGCTTGGTTGACTGACCGACTGACTGATTTTAAGGTCTTTTTATTTAACAGATAAACATGCAGTGTCCCAGAGACTCTTGGACTCCAGGTGGTGTAGGGTCAGAGGGTACAGTGGCAGACAGATACGGTGACTCCTAGGAAGTGATGGACTCTACAGCAGGAGCACAGACGTCCTGGGATTTTACCTAGTGGTCAGTGCTCCATCTCCCAATAGCTGTAGGATATCTGTGAATTATTTTACTTTCTCAGGTTCCTATTCTGAAATAGCACAGTTTCACTGCCTTCATGGGATTATTAGAATGAAACAAAGTAACATTTAATAAAGTGGCACACAGCAGGTGCTTAATAGTTTTTACTTTCTCCCCCCAAAGTAGTCATAAACCTGCCAGAGCATACCACAAATTATCAAACCTAGAGCTCTGTGGATCTTACTTAGACTCCACTGTATGCAGCCCCAGGTTAAACCAGGCGATTAGGTTCGGATGTATTGGAAGTGGCAGCACACAGTGGGTCGCTGGCCTGAGAGTCAGATACGTGAAGCCGAGGTCCTAACTCTGCCGCTGACGGGCCTGCGGCCTGAGCTGATCGCGGCCCTTTGCACGTGCTGCTCTAAAGGACATGCTCTCCCCGCCCAAATGTCATCCTAACGGGCCCCATAAAACCACTTCATCTGTGAAGTCCACATCCTGCCCCCATGCCATCCTCTACTCCTCTATCTTGCTTTTCATCCTTGCATTTATGAAATGAACTTTGGTTGGACCAGATGCCCTTTGGAGCTCGAGGAGTTTGTGGTCTACATGGGTCTAGCTGACCCTTCCTAATTTATGGCAACAACATATGCCTCAGGAAGGGCTCACCACCTCTCAAAATTTCTGCTTGTACCTAAGAGTTCTGGGGATTCTTCCTTTATGTATTTTTGTGCTATTTGCATGAAGTTTTAGTCTTGCTGGTCCCCAAAAAGTGATGCCCTGAGATGCAAACTAAAAGCCAATAGACTTCAGTGGGAGACTAGGATAGGGTCACCTCTGCCAGCAGAGAGGGCGTGGCTGGGGAAGACACAGAATGTCTTCCAGGTCAAGAAGCTCTCGAAGGACTCCTTACCTCCATACACAACTGGTAGAGGACAAGACAAGCTGTGTGGTTGAAGAGACGATGCCTTTTCCAGTTGAAATCTACAACACCATCTTCGTGGTCGTGAGTTACTATGTTGGGGAGAGACAAACAGAAAGGCTGTCTCAGAGAAGCCACATGATGCAGACAGAAAAAGGCAGCACAGTGAAAATCAAAGGAATCTGAAATAGGGTAAGAGTTACGGTTAGCTACGAGAAACTGAAGTAGATTCTCAGCATTACAATGGAGCAGGCTGAAGAGGAGCAAGGTAAAGAAAAGAGTCACACATTTAATCAGTGTTATTAACGCTTACAGCCCCTGTTACCCTTGGGTCTGGAGGCCCGACACCAACAATCTCCAGCCTCACCTTTGATTCTGTGGAAGACTTCTGGCACAAAGGCCTGAATGGCTTTGAACCTTTCCACCACAAAGCCCAGGGTGGGGAACTGGCAGCTGCCATAGCTGATAAGCTGCTCGGCCAGCACTTCAGGAAAAACCTTCTGGAGCCGCAGCGTCTGGAACCGAGTGAAGGCAGCTCCTGGAAAGTGGTAAGGGTGGGGAGAGGGAAAGAAGGAGAAAGTGACAAATGCTGAGGTCACTTCTGGTTCTACAACCCAACACCAACAGGCTACATGGGCGTGGCGGGGCATGTCCAGCGCCTCACCGATCCGCAGGTCCAGCTCCTGCCTTACATCCACAGCATCACTGACTCTCTGATCTGGCTCGGTCAGGTTTTCACAGGCTGTCCGGACAGCGCGGGGAGTGATCTCAGAGAACCGGGCTCTTAACACCTGCAGACTGGGCTTCACTGCAGAACACAAAGGGTCAGAGGTCAAAGCTGGTCACACTGCACTCTCAGCACAAAAGTCTTTCTTTGCCTAAACTACTTCAACATACAGGCAAACAAGTTCAAGAACCCGTGAGGCATCCACATCAACTATCAGTCTGGATTAATGGATGGTGTAAAATGTCAAAAAGGAAAACATCACTGCAACTTCTAACCCGAGTGTTGTCTCAAATAATGAAGTCAATTTTAGTCAGTAACTAACGTTCTCTAGGTGAGCCTTTTATCTTACTTGCTCTCAGCCCTTTACAGAGAAGACAAATCTTGTCAATCAAAGGGTTTTGTGGGGAATTTCATGTTCCTTCAGGAACGAATATAGGACATATACCCTGTCCTTGAAAGTTGATGCATTTAGCCAGGCATGGTGGTGCATGCCTGTAATCCCAGCACTTGGGAGATAGGAGGACTGCCTCAAGGTCAAGGCCAGCTTAGGCTACATAGTGAGTTCAAAGGTAGCCTAAACATGAGCAAGACCCTTTCTCAAAAAAAAAAAAAAAAAAAAGAAAGTTGCTGTATTTAAATTGCTAGGAGCCATTACAGTTTCTCAGTACAAAACCACTTTGGGAAATCAGCGACCCTACCACCTGAGCCAAAGAGTGGCCTGTTCTCTACTTCCTCTAAGTTATCAGGAAGCATCACATTCTTAGAGCCATTCAAATTTAAACCAACATTCATTCACTCATTTGTTCATTTATTGAGGTGCTGTGGATCAAACCCAGGGGCTTGTACGTGGTGGGCAAGTGTTCTACAACTGAGTCACACCTAGGCCAACAATTATTTATTAACAAGCATTATACAAAGCATACAGGTGACGAAAAAACAGAATACTTTAGAATTTCTTTGTACTTATGGGATATACATTCTTTTGCATATATTTAGTATATAATTTTTTTTTTTTTTTTTGAGACAGGGTCTCACTATGCAGTTCAAACTAGTCTTGAGCTCACTTTGTAGCCCAGGCTGGTCTCGATCTTGCAACGATCCTCCTGCCTCAGCCTCCCAACTGCTGGGATTATAGGTGTGTGCCACCGTGCCCGGCTTATAATTTTAAAAATATATACTTAAAAAATATATTGTTGACTCACTTAAGCCTCCTGGTAGTCCAAGGAAGCACATCAGACTGGCCTGACAGCTGATGAAGATGAGGCTATAAAGAACTCGGCCACAAAACACTGCACAGATATGCAGCAGAAGCACTACTTCTGGGTTCCCAAGAGAGACGCACAGGGACGGCAGCACTTACCTGCCTTGCACACATGGATGATCTCAAACCCGATGTTTTCACCTTCTCTGTCACAGTCAGTCCAGATCACCAGGGCCTGGCACTGTCGTGTCTCTCGTTCCAGAGTTTTCTGAAGTTAATGAGGGGAGAACGTTGAGAGTAGAGTCCACAGCAATTTTTGGACACTTCTACACTAAAGAGATTTGACTGAGGACTACTGCTGTTATGGAGTGTTTGAACTTTGCGACAGGGAAAAAAGATGAGAGAAAATCGCTCATACCAGCACCAGCGATGGTGTGGTCACTAACAACCCACTAGGCCTGTAAGTGCACGCTGAGAAGACTGACGGTTTAATACAAGTTCACTAATGCGATGAAACTGTAGTTAACCTCTAACACACTTTTATCTCCAGTGGTTCTGATTATTTGCTATTTAAACAACAAAAACCAAAACTCAGAAAACAACTTCCTTGTGTTTCATCTCAGGAAGGGTTCCCGGTTAGCCGTGAACTAAGTACAGGTACCTGAGCTGACGATTTACTATCAAACCACGTGCACTTCATAGTCTCTCCACATGTGTAGGGGTGGAATGGGTGTTAGAATCTACATGTGGGTGTTTCAGTTTCAGTATCTTCCAAGAGATCCTACCTTGATGTCTATAAAATTCTCTGGGCAGTATTTTTCAATTTCTGCTTCAAAGAGGACAAGGGGATTGCAGCTGTGCCTACAAAATAAAAGCACAAAGGTTCTCGTGCCGGCACACGATGGAGCGTCCTCCACTCGCAGGAACGCACTGCTCTAGTGAGCTCGTACGTGGACCCCTAGCAGAAAATGGCTCAGGCGGAGTGGCGCATGCCTGTAATTCCAGCTACCTGGAAGGCTGAGATGGGAGCCTGAGCCCTGGAGTTCAGGAGCAACCTGGGGAGCACAGCAAGACACAGACTCAAAAGGGGGTGGGCTGGGCTGGGGATGCAGCAGTGCCTGCTGGGCAAGTGCAAGGCCCTGAGATCGATTCCTGGTACCAAAAAAAGGGGGGTAGGGGAGGATGGAAAAGATGGAAAAGAGGGGAAGAGAAGGAAAAGGGATAGGACAGGAAGCAAAAAGGGAGAGGAGGGGAAAAGGAAGGAACAGGAAAGTGAAAATGAAAGTGAAAGAGAAAGGCCAAGGCCCAGAAGATTAAAAAAGCAAAGCCGTGATCCTCTACACAGCACAACGTCCTTTCCCCAGCGAAGAGTCACAAGAGCTGCTAAGAAAGCATTTGGAACCCTTTTATGCACGTGTGCAACAGGACAAATGCAGCCCAGCAGCTGCACAAAAGGCGTCTATTTGGGGGGAACACCTAAAGGCGACTGTTTATTCTAAAGAGATGATAAAAATTTACAATAAACCAGACAATCCTAAGTCATCTTGGTACTAGAAGTTACATGGTAACATCCTCATGCTTCAAGATTCCTATAATATTTGTCACAACTTACTGTAATAATCAGACAGCCCTTCCCCTAGGAGCTGTACTGACCATTTTCGAAACGGCATCTGGAAATCATGGGCCAGCAAGTGTCCAGAAACCGAAGTCATTATCATGGTAACATTCTGAATGACAACAAAATTCAAATTAGTCGTTTTGTAATTATACTTTACCAAATCATTCAAATGAAAGGCAGGGACTTCTACTAAAGAAATCATAACATAGTTGATTGGGAATAAACATAAATATAATTCATCAAAGCCAAATCCACAGGCAATCCAGTCACAGCAATTCTACCACTATGGTGCTGCCTTCTGTATCATTTAAAATCTCCTCAGCTGGGCGCGGTGGTGCACACCTATAAACCCAGCACTAGGGAGGCTGAGGCAAGAGATCGAGGATTGCCGTGAGGTCGGGGCCAGCCTGACTACATACACCCTGCCTCAAAAAGAAAAAAACAAACAACTTCAGGGCTTGGGGTGTACCTTGGTGGTACAGTGCCCACCTAACATACACAAGGTCCTGGGTTCCAACCCCAGCACCACACCCACCCACATTCACACACACCCCCCAAAGAGAGAGAGATGTGGGGGGACCACACTTCCCTATAGGTTATAAAATTATCATCTGTACCTGAGGACCTTTATGTAATAGTTATTTTTAAGACAGTGAGATATAATTTATAAAGGATAAGGATGACTAATTGTTCTTGATTAATTCTAAAGCACAAGCAGTTTAGTACAGATTTATAACAAACAGCTGTTCTTTTCACTACAGCTGAACACCCAAGGAATGTACACAGGAACGGCACATGCACACGGATCTGAAAGCACACTTCAGCTTTATGATGGAAATATTTCATCACCTACCTGACCATAGAGATAATAATCAAATTCGTAGATCTTGTTGAATTTAGAAAGCCCTTCTCTCTATAAAACAAAATAAAAATAAGTAAAAAATAAAAATCACATTAAGAAACAAATGACTCTTTAGCATAAAGATCAAGCAAAATCTGGATAAGCGACAGTACTTCCTACAGACAAAACAGTATTTCCCATAGATAAAAAGTGAACTAAATTACTAAAACCAAATATTTACTAAGTGGTCTCTCAAAACACAGTTACCAAGTACAGACTTAATAGAGTTCATGGAGTTTACATGCTCAAACATAAACAAGATCAACTTAATACTAAACATCTTTTTATAGATGAGAATGAAATTGTCCAAGATCACATGGCAAATTCATGGCACTAAATGGCCTTATTCGGACATAAATTCTTTTTTTTTAAAGGACTTATATTCTTGATAATTTGTTTCTTTCTCCCCCGCCACATCTTTGCTAGTTTAAGGTCATACAACCATACCAACAAACTAGTGACCGCAGCCAGCTCATTCACCTTTGAGTTTCAATTTCTTCTTGAAAAGTTATCTCTGTGGTTTTTCTTCTGGCTTGGAAATCCAATGACACTGTAAGCCCAGTCAGAACTAAAATCCAGTCAGAAAAGCACTTCTTTCGCTGCAATTACCAATGAGCAAGACCTTCTGACTAGGTCACACCTTTCCCCTACCAGGCATACAAAGCAGTTGTGCCTGGGAGTTTCAGACCAGCACTGAAGGCAGGACACAAGAAAGGCTCCCTGGGGCCTGGGAAACTTTCAAGAGCCCAGAAGGACTCCTATGAGAAGATTCTCACTCAGCCTCAAAAAGCCTCAGTTTTTCTGTGTGGAACACTGGGTGGCCACTCTTTGAGGTGAAGTGGCTCACCCGCCCCGCGCACATGCCTTTCTTCCTTGCAGTGCTAGGAATTGAACCCAGGAGGGCCTTAAGCATGCTAGGCAAGTGCTCTACCAATGAATCCTCACTGCGCACCCCACCCCCGCCACCTCATAATGGCAGTTATATAGAGGGAAATTATTTTATTATCTGATAAGTAAGCATTCAGTTCGTCCAACGTCACCAAGAAAAGACAATCCTCCTTTACAAATTCCAACTGCTAGTTAAGCCCCGTTAGTAACAGAGAACAGAAAAATCAGGGTGGTGTGGTGGCACACGCCTACAATCCCAGCACTTGGGAGGTTAGGTGCTGTGAGTTTGGGCCAGCCTGGGCTACACAGGAAGACCCTATCTAACAAACAAAGAAGCAATACCTAATAGCTTTTGGCATCTTTTTAAGAAAGCTATGACAGAGGTGCTGTAGCTGCAACAAAGCTGTGCCCTGCTAACTCCACTACTCCCTCATCCAGGATCAAGTGGTCAAGACATAACACAGTCCCATGTTATATCTTGCGGGGTCGGGGGTGCACATTGTGGGAACCACCAGTCCCATCTTCTCCAGGTAGACGGCCTGTAGCAGGTCTGTGACACCAGCTGCAGGGGTCTCCCTAGATAGCCTGTTTCATCAAAAAGCATTTCACACTTGACTCCCTGTAGCTCCCATCTAGTGAGGACTGCACATTCTTACATTCAGTCCTGTATCTTGGGTGAGGTACCCAGGGAAATAGGATGCTCCCAGTTACAGAAGGGTTTTGGAGAAAGAAAACAGCTGACCAATACACCAAGAGTGGAGTTTTACAATTCCAAGTAAATACATCAACCAAATACTATCTTCTCTAAATGCTCTAATAAGAATTGATCATATTACTGCTACTGAACCAACTTCAGAAGTCTCTTTAAGTCTCTTTCTGGGGGCTGGGGATATAGCTCAGTGGCACAAACGCCTGCCTGGCAAGTGCAAGGTCCTGAGTTCGATTCCCGGTACCAAATAAAAATAAAAAACTGAATAAAATAAGACTTCTCTTTCTGAATATACAATGAAAAAAATCCTCAAAGATCTGTAAGTTATCAATTGTAGTCACCATGGGTGGTGGTGGAATGGGAGTGGGGTCAGTTTGATATGTATCTATATTCTTTGAACTATTTGCAATAAATACTAACTGTTGAAAAGAGAAAAAAAAATTATCTTGTTAATCTTGCTCATTTTCTAATGTTGGATGTTTAAAAAAACTATCACAAGGAAGAATCTGTTTTACCATTCCGTTACTAGATACTTGTTATCCAATTTTGGCTGTTATAAAGCTATAATGACCATCGCTTCATTTTTTTTTCCTTTTTGTCTTTTTGAGACAAGGTCTTGCTATGCAGTTCAGGGTCGCCTTGAGCTCACTTTGTAGCCCAGGCTGGTCTCAACTCAAAAGGATCCTCCTGCCTCAGCTTCCCAAGTGCAGGGATTACAGTTGTGTGCCACCATGCCCGGCTCATCACTTCATTTGAATTATATTAAGTCTTAAGTCCTCTATCAGTTTCTTAAAGGCAGAGATAGTGTCATTCAATGCACACTGACTATGTGATTTTCACACAGCAGTTTCTGTTTCAGAGATAAATGAGTAGGACCCAGCCACTGTTCCCAAGGAGATGACATACTTCAGGACAGATGCGCAAACAGCTAAATGACTACATGTGATCACTTGTCATTAAGAGAAGAAACAGAAGGAAATGGGAGGGAGAATACCTTCAAACAACTTCACAGAAAAGGTTACATTTAGGTTGTTTTTTATTTTTTCCTTTAAAATATGAAGAATGGCCTAGGAGGAAAAGGAAAACATTCTAGGAAGAAGCATGGAAATTTGCAAAAGAGTGCAGAATGTTTATCTTTTAAACTCTTCCTCTCTATTCCTGTTTTTATCTAAAGCTACCTAGAGTTCAGGATCCTGACCACTCATAAGAACTCCAATAGCTGTCTCTGGGTCTCTGGCCTTTCACTCTTCAAATCTTCTGCTTCCAGAGTGACTTTATAAAATACAAAGGGCACCTTTACCCTCCACTTAAAAATCTACATGACTTACTTTAACTGATGCAGAAAAAGCATATGACCAAAATTTGGTAAACTTTCCGGATTAGAAAAAAAAAACCTCAACAAATTAAGAACAGAAAGGAACTTCTTCAACAGAATAAAGGAAGTTTACGAAAAGCCCAGAGCTACCATACTTAATGATGAAAGGCTAAAAACTTTTTCTTTTTAAAATCAAGAACACTAGGCAAAAAGTACAAATAAAACCGCCTGTAATCTCAGCACTTAGGAGGAGGCCAAGGCAGAAGGATCACTGTAAATTCAAAGCCAGCCTAAAGTACATAGGTAAAACCAAACCAATCACAATAAAAGACACCAGCACCACCAGCAGTAGGATGGCCATTCTTGCCCCTGCTATTCAACACTACACCAAAAATACCAGTCAGAATGTTTAGGGAAGAAAAAGAAATAAAAGACATCCAAATTGTAAAGAAGTTAAAACTATCTATACTCATAGACATGATTTCAATACAAAGAAAACCCTGAAAAGCCCACAAAGAACTTTTAGTACTAATGCACACAGTCAGCAAAGTTGCAGAATAAAAATTCAACACACAAAAATTAGTGCTTCTAAAAAAAGGAAGTTGTACTTTTATATCCCAGCAATGAGCAATCTGAAAAAGAAACTAAGAAAGCAAGCACATTTATGACATCCAGAACAATAAAATGTTTAGGAATAAACTTTATCAAACAGGTGAAAGACTTACACATTGAAAACTAAGTAAACTTAAAAGATTGCAAACTTCCCCCAAAATGATTTACAGATTCAGCGCAATAATCCTTATTAAAACTCCAATAACATTTTTTTTTTTTAACAGAAATGAGAAAGCTAATTCTAAAATTCACATAGACTCACAGGGGTCCTAATATCCAAAAATGACCCTGATAAAGAACAAAGTGGAGGACTCACACTTCCCAATTTTATTTTATTTTATTTATTTTTAGAGACAGGGTCTCACTATGTAGTTCAGGCTGGCCTTGAACTCACTTACGTAGCCCAGGCGGGCCTCAAACTCACAGTGATCCTCCTGCCTCAGCCTCCTGACTGCTGGGATTACAAGTGTGAGCCACCATGCCCAGCTTACTCACACTTCCCCGTTTTAAAACTTACTACAAAGCTCCAACAATGGGATCTACGGGTGTAATTCAGTAGTAATGCATTTGCCTGGCATATGCAAGGACCTGGGGTAAATACCCAGCAGTGCAAAAAACAAATAAAAAAAAAGTTACAGTAATCAAAATCATGACTAGTATAAGACAGACATAAAGAATGATAGAATGGAACTGAGAATCCAGAAGTAAACCTAAACATTTACACTCAGCTCTTGTTATGTTGCCTAGGCTGGCCTCAGACTCCTGTGCTCAAGTGATCCTCTTGCCTCAGCTTCCCTAGTAGCTGGGATCATAGGTGCAGTAGTGATACATCCAACTATGGTCAACTGATTTTGTTTTGTTTTGTTTTTTGTGGAGCAAACTCAGGGTCTTGTGTGCTGAGTAAGCATTCTCCCTCAGAGCTACAGCTCTAGCCTAGTCAACTGATTTTTTTTTTTTTTTTTTTTTTGACACAGGGTCTCACTGTGCAGTTCAGGCTGGCCTTGAGCTCACTTTGTAGCCCAGGCTGGTCCCGAACTCGCAATGATCCTCCTGCCTCAGCCTCCTGAGTGCTGGGATTGCCGGCATGTGCCACCCCACCGGGCTGATTTTTAACAAAGAGTATCCAACTCCATCCAATGGGCATCCAAAAGACCAGAAGTATTAGCTCATTTCAGCAGATGGTGCCACGACACTGGATCTCCACAAACAAAAATATAAAACTGGATCCAGACATTACACCAAGCAGCAATATTAACTCAAAGTGGATCACAGACCTAAATGTAAGAGCTAAAACTCCAAACCCTTAGAAGAAAACAAGCAAATCTTTCTGACCTTGGACTTGGCAGTGATTTTTTGGATATGACAACAAAAATGGATTAAGGGTATATAGCTCAGTGGTAGACGGCTTGCCTAGCATGTGGGTTCAAGTTTCTAGGGCTACAAATACAAAACACCACCAAAAGAGTAAACATTTCTCCAAAAAAGACAAATGGCCAACAAGCACATCAAAAGATGCTTGACATCATTAGTCACTGGGAAAATGTAAATTAAAAACACAGTGATTAGCCAGGTATGGTGGCTCACGGCTATAATACCAGCGCGAGGAGGCTGGGAGGTTTCGGCAAGAGGACTGATGCAAGTCAAAGGTCAGCCTAGGCTACATAGTTAGCTGAGGGCCAGCCTAAACTATGTAGCAAGACCCTGTCTCAAAAAACCAAAAGCCAAAGCAAAACGTGATCTATTCATGCAATGAAACACTACTCAGCCATAAAAAGTGATGAAGTACCAATATACACTACAATGTGGACAGATTTCAAAAACATTATGCTAAGAGAAAGAAGCTTGACACTAAAAGGCCATATACAGTGTACTATTCCATTTATGGGAGATGTCCAGAATAGGCCAATCCATGCAGATAGAAAGCAGAATAATCGCTGCGGGTGACTGGAAGGAGGGTATAAGGGAGAGTTGCTTAATAAATATGGAGGACTCCTTTTGGGGTGATAAAAAATCTAGAACTAGATAGTGCCGATGGCTGTCCAACATTACGAATGTACTAAATGATGTCAAATCGTACACTTCAAAATAGTGAAAATGGCGAATTTTACGTATGTTTTGCCACACTCAACCACCCACATACAACTACATGGCTTCTTAATGCCCTCAAGATCTGCGCGCCATTGCTTCTTATTTAACTCACTACTTCCTCCTCCCCTCCCCACCAAGCTCCTACTCTCCCTCCTTCTGAACAAGCCATTTAAGTTTCAGCCACTGGGTTGTTCCTCACACCTCTACCGTCTGATAAATTTTCCCGACTCATTTACGTAACCAATATTTACTGAAAGTTTCCTGTATTTCAGGCCCGTATTAAACATTAGGAACATACAAGAACTAATTAACAGTGTTTATCTTTTGGAGCTTGAGAGTCAACAAATAACTGACACTGCACTGCTTAAGTTGGAGGACAACTTCCGAGTAGAAAAGTGCCACCACAGTGTATCAGTAAGGGTCCCTGACCTAGTGGTGGTAGGGGCAGGGATGTAAGGGAAAGGTTCCTTGACAAGGAGACATTTAAGCAGAGTCCTGAAGGATAAAGAAGTTAGGTTAGAGGGGCCATTTTCAAAAGGTTCAGAGCCCCAGAAGTAGGCAAGCCCTGGGCTGGTCATGCCATTCACCACTGGAAAAAGAACCTTTCAGCCAGCACCCACCCAGCCTTGGCTGCCTTTCCTAGAGCTGGAAACAGCGGTCCCAGGACCCTGGGATTTGTAAAGAGAGAGGAACAGGGAACGTTGGCCCCACACTCGAAGGAATGTTCTCCGGAAAACCGTCTCACGATCCACCTTTGTTATTTGGGAGATCTTCTGGACGAAGGTTCCCCTGTCCTTGCCTCCTTTAAGTCACTTATCCTCCCTTTCCTTTGTGACCATGGCGTATCTAGAAACTATTCACATCCTTTACTTCTGGCTCTTGGATTCAAGCTGTAGGAATAAGGACAGGGCTGACTTCACCTCTAACTCCCGAAGCGTGGTGCCGGCCCGCCCAGCGGGGCTTAGGGACTGGCAGACGTGCAGAATGCGAGGGACGCGGCGCAAGACCGGAGGGGCTCGACGGCTGGGCTCGCTCGCTCCAGCAGCGGCTTGCATCCCACGTTAAAGGGGCCTGCTCAGAGGTTTCCAACGGAACTGAACTTTGGACCTACAGAACAGGCAGTGTCCCAGGCGTTTGGGAGGGCTAGACAAGCTTAGGCACGGGGCTATGGACAGGAAGAGCGAGGATTTTCTGGGAAATGAACCAGTCAGACTGCACTTTACAATTCCACCCGCCGAGAGCCTGCGGCCCGGGCGGCTGCGCCCGTCCAGCGAGGAGCGGCGAGGTCTCCGCGGCGAACAAGTCCCGTTCACCGGCTCCCCGCTTCTTACCCGTCTCATGCGACCGCTGGACAGCAGATCTGCGATCCCCTTGGCCGCGTCGTTCTTCTCGGCCACACAGAGGACTTTCCGCACGCCTCGGAAGGCCACGTCCATGGCGGCGAGAGTCACAGCACGGCCCCCGGGCCGTCGAAGCCACCGGAGCGCGTAACGGGCGGCCGGGAGGATCATCTCTAGGCCCCGCGCCCGCAGCTGCTCTCCGGGGGCGGGCGCATGGTGGAGACGCCAGAGACGCGGGGAGTTACCGACTCTGGGAGGCGCCCGCCCTTCGGAGAGCTCCCCACCGGCCCGCTGGCCTTCGCGGCCGCAGGTACCGCTCCTTCTCCCGGCCGCCGCCGACTCTCAACCAAAGCCTGCAGCTCGTTTTGCTTCCTCCCGCCTTCTCCCGCCACTTCCTCCAGCCGGCCGCCCCACAGTGACCCGGAACTACAACTCCCAGCCTGCCTCGCGCTCCCAGCTCGCTCATCCGAGCACTTTTCTCCCCCGCACTCCGGCCCCACTTTGCTTCCTTTCAGTACAGTGTTTGGTTAGTCGGGCTGGTACTTGAGAGCAGCCGCTCGGCCGTACTGTCCAAGGCGCTCTACCTTGCTCGCTCCCGCCCGGAAGTCTGCGCAGACACTTCCGGGTCACTCGACGTTGTTGACCGGGAGTCATGTGATGCTAAGATGGCGGCGCAGCGGTAGCTGTCTCTGGGTTGTGGCGTCCAAGGAGCCCCGACGGTTTCTGCCTTCGGGCCGTGGGGGCGGCAAAGCTTGGCTGACTGCTGCGCCCACGTGAGGCCCTCAGGCAGGACTGGGCCTGTTGCGGTCGCGGTGGGCTCCGGGGAGTGCTGGTGATCTCGTTGCAGGTGCCTTGCGCCGGCGGTGCTTGCCGGAGGAAGAGCGAGAGAGCGACCGTCCTCCGCCGTCTTCTGGGTCTGCAGCTTTGCAGTTCATGGGCCTCTGCGGGCTCCGGAGGAGCTGTACGTGTAAGAGCTGTACGAGAGTTCGAGCTCCCTAGTGTGAGAGGCAGCCTAGGATCCCTGGGGCCTCAAGGACTTCGCTTCCTCCTTCAGAGGCCGGGCTTTGCCGCGTCGATTGACCCTGCGTTCTTTCCCACTTCCTCTCAATGTTCTCTCTGTATATCAGGAAATATGATCAGCGCCCCTGATGTGGTAGCCTTCACCAAAGAAGATGAGTACGAGGAAGAGCCTTACAGCGAACCGCCCCTGCCTGAGGAGTACTCCGTGCCGCTCTTCCCCTTCGCCAACCAGGGCGCCAACCCGTGGTCTAAGCTGTCCGGGGCCAAGTTCTCGAGGGACTTCATCCTTATTTCTGAGTTCTCTGAGCAGGTGGGACCCCAACCCTTGCTGACCATCCCTAATGACACCAAAGTTTTTGGCACTTTTGATCTCAATTACTTCTCTCTGAGGATCATGTCTGTGGATTACCAGGCTTCCTTTGTGGGCCATCCTCCCGGTTCCGCGTACCCTAAGCTGAACTTCGTGGAGGACTCCAAAGTAGTGCTGGGAGACTCCAAGGAAGGAGCCTTTGCATATGTGCATCACCTCACTCTGTATGATCTAGAGGCGCGAGGCTTTGTGAGGCCCTTCTGCATGGCATACATCTCAGCAGACCAGCATAAAATCATGCAGCAGTTCCAGGAGCTCTCAGCTGAATTTTCTAAAGCCTCCGAGTGTTTGAAATCAGGCAACAGGAAGGCGTTTGCTGGGGAGCTTGAAAAAAAGCTGAAAGACTTGGATTATACTAGGACAGTCCTGCACACAGAGACGGAGATCCAGAAGAAAGCCAACGACAAAGGTTTTTACTCATCTCAGGCAATTGAGAAGGCTAACGAACTGGCCAGTGTGGAGAAGTCCATCATTGAACATCAAGACCTGCTGAAGCAGATCCGATCGTACCCTCATAGGAAGGTGAAGGGGTCTGATTCGTGTCCTGGTGAGATGGCGCACACCCAGGATCAGGCTGACCCTGCATCCACTACCTCCATCCTAGATGAGTCTGCTGACCCAGACATCTACACCTGCAGACCAGCGTACACCCCAAAACTGATCAAAGCGAAGTCCACCAAGTGTTTTGACAAGAAGTTGAAGACCTTGGAGGAGCTCTGTGACACTGAGTATTTCACCCAAACGCTGGCCCAGCTCAGCCACATTGAGCACATGTTCAGAGGAGACCTGTGCTACCTCCTGACCAGTCAGATTGACCGAACACTTCTGAAACAACAACACATAACGAACTTCCTCTTTGAAGACTTCGTGGAGGTTGATGACAAGGTGGTGGAGAAACGAGAGAGCGTGCCCTCTCAGCCCAGTCAAGACAGGCTGCCTTCCCGGTCTCTGGAAGAATGCCCGATCCCTAAAGTGTTAATTAGTGTTGGTTCCTACAAGTCCAGTGTGGAGTCTGTGTTGATAAAGATGGACCAGGAGCTTGGAGATGAGGAATACAAAGAAGTAGAGGTGACAGAATCAAGCAGTTTTGACCCCCAGGAAAACCTGGACTACCTGGATATGGACATGAAAGGGAGCATCAGCAGCGGTGAAAGCATTGAAGTCCTGGGCACAGAGAAGTCTGCCGCTGTTCTGTCCAAATCTGACAGCCAGGCTAGCCTCACGGTGCCCTTGAGCCCCCAGGTGGTCCGAAGCAAAGCGGTCAGCCACAGGACCATCAGCGAGGACAGTATTGAAGTCCTGAGCACCTGTCCTTCTGAGGCCCTCATCCCTGATGACTTTAAGGCCAGCTACCCAAGTGCCATTAATGAGGAAGAATCATATGCAGATAACGAAGGGGCCATCGAGTTCAAAGCTAGCATCAGTCCACTGGAGCTGGGTGAGGCCCAGGAGGGTGGCTTGGAAAACACCCCACCCCAGATAGATTCCTCCTGCTGTATTGGAAAGGAGAACCATGGTCAGCTGGTACCACTCCCCACCCCTGCCCACACTCTCTCCGATGAGGATGGTGTGGTGAGCATTCCCCCGCAGCGCTACAGGCAGAAGGACCAGGGCTTCCATGTGGACTTTGCAGTGGAAGACACCAACCCTTCCCGAGACGACAGTTGTGAGGCATTCCCGGCTTATGAATTGGACCCGAGCCGCCTGCTGGCTAGCCGGGATGTCAGTAAGACTAGCCTGGATAACTACTCCGACACCACCAGCTACGTGAGCAGCGTGGCCTCCAGCAGCTCGGACAGGACCCCCTCCTCTGCTCACCCTGTCAGCCTGTCTTCCGAGAGGCACAGAAAGAGGGCTGGCCAGAATGCCTTAAGATTCATCCGCCAGTACCCCTTCGCCCACCCGGCCATCTACTCCCTGCTCAGTGGGAGGACCCTTGTGGTTCTAGGAGAGGATGAGACCATAGTCAGGAAGCTTGTGACAGCACTGTCCATCTTCGTTCCCAACCATGGCCACTGTGCCAAGCCTGTGAAGCACTGGGTCTCCTCTCCTTTGCACATTATGGATTTTCAGAAGTGGAAGCTTATTGGCCTGCAGAGGTAACTGGATCCAGGTGGTGGGGAGGGCTCCTGGGCGGCTGGAAATGAGCGAGGTTGCTGTCCTAGACTCAGAAGTGGTAGACTCAGTTTCTAGACGGCCCAGCACCAACACGGTGTTACTTCTGGCAAGTAATTTTCCTCTCTGGCTTTGGTTTCATTGTCATTTAGAAGGAAGAATCACAGTTTCTTAAGTAGTTGCCAATGCCATTGTGTCCCTCCGTTGTGTCAGATTTATTTGGGAGAACTTCTTGGTGTCCATCCTCAGAGATTCTGATTCAGTTGGTCTGGGGTAAGAGAAAGACTCCGTTTGATGTATAGCAATGTTGCAGCTCTCAGGTTCTTTCTGACTCAAATTCACACTGGTGACTGTGGCCATCATTGATGGGACAGGAGGGCTCCGTGGCTTTTACTCAGCTCTTCTGTTTGCTCTTTGTTTTGTTTTGTTTTTTTGAGACTGGGTCTTGCTATATAGTCTAGGCTGGCCTTGAACTCACCATGTAGCCTCCAACTCGGCAGTCCTCCTGCCTCAGCCTCCCGAGTGCTGGGATTACAGGTGTGCACCACCATGCCCTGCTTCTGTTTGCTCTTGAACCTACTGTTTTCTTGTTTGTTTTTGTTTTTGCGGTTCGAACTCAGAACCTTGCCCAGGTCCTCTGCATGCCAGGCAAGAGCTGAAACTCTGAGCTACATCCCCAGCCTTAAAAAGGAAACCTGAGAGCCACTCCCCGCCGCTCCTTGGGACCTTGCGCTTGCCAGGCAGGCGCTTGTGCTGCTGAGCTGTATCCCTGGCCCCAGGAGCCGCTTTTTCCTCCCTCCCTCTGAATACTGTTTATTTCATTCCACTACTACTTGTGCTTTAATAGATTCCTTTGTCTTTCCGAATACTGTTTGACAGGTCTAGCTGAGCCTCTTCCCCACCTTGTTTTTTTTTGTTGTTGTAGTTGTTTTTTTTTTTTTTGTCTTTTTGAGACGTGGTCTCGATATGCAGTTCAGGCTGGCCTTGAGCTCACTTTGTAGCCCAGGCTGGTCTCGAACTTGCAATGATCCTCGTGCCTCATCCTCCCAAGTGCTGGGATTATGGGCATGTGCCACCACGTCCTGCTTTCCCCACCTTGTTTGCCCCCTGTTTAGTTTCCTCATTTTGTGACATGTTGCTTTCGTTTTCTTCACTGGCTTTGCTCACTGGTAAAATGAAGGTGCCCAGCTAGGTGATCATTAGTCCCATCTGAGGAAGGAGCAGTCTATTCTCACAGACGGGGCAAAGGAATTTTTTCCACACTGCAATAGCAACCGTTTCTCTCTACATGGTGCCTAATACCAGTGAAACTCCCACCTCCTGAGTCTTCTTGTGTTTGTCCCTCTTGTGGAAGGAGTGAGACCTCCTGTGACTTGCTGCATTAGAGTTACTCGATGGTACAGTGGCAGCTCAGCAAATGCTGCTTCCACGCTATGACTTGGGTCACTTGTGGAGAGTCTATTCCATGCTGTGCTGGCACCCGCCAAGGACCAAGGGAGGTGTTTGAACAAGGCCACTGCTCTGGAGGAGTTCGTAGTCCAGGCGCGGAGGGAGACCGGTGACCAGAGTGTTCATGGAGACAAGGGTTTTAGTAATGGGATGCTTCCCATGTCTTGATAAAAGGAGCAGCGTGGTTACACGGGAGGTGAAGAGTGAGTCTGCTTGAGCACACAGGAGGGCGGGCAGCCAGGCAGGCAGTGAGGGGTCCGTCAGGAGAGAGTGCCCTTGAGGCCCCAGGAGGAGCTGTTCTCCAGCTTCTTTCTGGGGCCAACTGGTCCCTGCTTCTTGGTCCATCATGAAAGGAAAGCCTTTCCTAGATTGGCTTTTGCTGCTGTTACTTGTGGAAGGATGGATCAGTGTCCTTCACAAACAAATCTTTCTGTTCTTCAACTCCCCCATCCCAATTTGGCATTGTAAAAGTTAGAGAATCAAAACTTCACAAAATAGGGCAGCTCATCAGTCTGTCGACACAGGAAGCCTTCCCAGAGGCTCCCCAGAATTTCCTGGGGTAGCATGTGCCAGAACAGTGCAAGAGGCTCAGGTAGTCCGCTGCAAGGCTTTGTCTAGGGACCCTGGGGACTAGGGTGAGTTGCAGAGGCTGCCCGTGAGCTATCTATGCATGATGTGAGGGTGCTGGTGGGCAATGTGTTTGTCTATGGAGGGGAAGAAGAGGCCTGAGGAGGTCTGCATTCGGGCTGCTCTGCCCCTCCCTGGCTCATTCACAGTGGGCACCTGGACAGGTCACTCCCGATGCTAACAAAATGAGAGGCTTTGATCGCTGGTTATTTGCCAAATAGTTATGAGGGCAGCTAAGTGCTAGACACTGCCTAGGGGGAGCCAGTGTGGTTCGCTCTGGCCCCCCTGTCACCGTGCTGCCTGCTTGACCTCTGAGGCTGTTTCCCATGCTGCAGACAGAGCTGACAGAACCTGCCTCCTGGTAGCAGATGTCCCCACGCCCCTGGGATCTGATTGGCGTCTAATGCATGTGAGTGTGCCTGTGTCACACCGGTGGACTGTGAGGGAGACAGGCAGGATAGCAGGGCTGCAGGTGGTTCAGGGAGCATCCCCGTGGGAAAGCCCGAGGCTCTCAGAAGTGACTGCTGAGGCCAATGCACAGATCCTCAAGCTGGAACTTTTCTCACAAAACTGCCCCCACATCTGCGTGGGGACAGATGTTGGGTATGAGGAGCCCAGTGTCCTGTTCGGTGTCAGCATACAGTCAGAGACGGGGGTGGGGGCTGCGCCGGGAGAACAGGCCACAGAAGGTGCCAAAGTGCTGTGGGAATGGGTCAGCTACAGCTCATCCAGAGGCGCCCCCTCGGGGATGGTGAGGAGGACCGCGATGGTGGAACATCGGGAGAACACTGCTGTGGGCTGTGGCAGTTGGAGAAGGAGCGGTGGGGCCCGGGTTGGGCTGTGGTACTGCCATCGCTGCTGTGTGGACCCTTGCTCATTGATCCCCAGATCAAGCTGAGCCCTTCTGTGTGGGGTGTGGGGGTTGGGCCGTCATGGTGCCCACCTTTGGAGCTGTGGGAAGGTCTAACATTTAGAATGTGGGACGGGCTCTAGGAGTGCTCAGGGACGTGGACACACATTGGGTCCGCAAGCAGGCCAGAGCTGTGTTGGTGCAGTGAAGCACACGGAGGCCCAGCTTTAGAAGTCACAAGGAGGGGGAGAGATGCCGTTTGCACTCCTGACCTTGTCCACGGAGCTGTTGAATTACATTAGGACTAGGTTAATTTGGACTCCAAGTTCCTTTGGTTTCACCTAGAATCAGCTCAGATAATGAACTGTTTTCCCACTCACCTTGAACCACTAGCCTCACTGGCCTTAGATTCTTCTCACCTACATAGGACTCCTGCCTAGAAATCCAGCCCCAGTTGGCCGGGTCAGTGTTGGTGGGAAGAAGAGATGAAGGTGTAGTCGCACTGGTCTCCCACCATTGTGTACGAATACCAGGGAAGACCGCGTGCCTGAGGAGGCAGCAGGGATAAGCCCTGGACTGGTGCATAAACAGAACTCAGTTGTGGAAGAAAGTGCTAGTGGGGATCAGAAGGCTGGGTTGTCTTGGCTGGGTGACGGTGGACAAGCCACAGGCCCAGGGGGGTCTCTGTCTTACAGACCAGGGTTGCCGCTCCTGACTTTGGGCTGGCCACACAGTGTGTTAAGCAGGTGCGGTGGGAGGTGCTCCCTGCAGCAGAGGATCGAGGTCTGGGCCTGACTCCCTGTCCTCTGGCCTCCTGAGGAGGAGCTCTGTGGGAGACAAATGGAAGAGCTGTAAGTAACCAGCACCTTCCAGAAGTGCTGCCATTGAGAGTGTGAGAAGTGCCAGAGTGGCACCCAAGGGTGCTGGATCTGAGCTGGGCATCTCAGCGGAGATGGAGGAGCAGGTAGATAGGAAGTGCGTCCTGGGTGGAAGGGGCACTAGACATGGCAGTCTTAGGGAGCTGTTACCCAGGGCAGGGGAGGGTGCCTAGGGAGCAGACAGTGTAGAGAAGCCAGAGGGCTGGAGACCACTGAGGCACTGGGGGTTCTAGTAGTGCAGGTTAGGGAGGCTGGCTTATAGATCTACCCTGGAGGGACTTGCAAGCTGATTTTCCCTTTGCCTGTGGAGTGTGCCATCTAGGTTTAGGACACAGGGCCTGAGTGGCTCTCACCGTCCCATTGGTGTACCTTTGCCTTGCTGTGGTCTTCCTGCAGTCCCCAGGGCCTCCCTTCCTGCTAGGGCCCATCTCTGGGGTCGCACCTCAACAAACCTCCCTGGTCTCCCAACCACGGGTCTCTCTTGTTCACACCGAGACCAAGTGTCCCTTCTCTCTGTGCTTATGTGCAGGCCTTCTCCCAGTCAGTGCCAGCTCGTGCAGGACAAGACTCCAGGTCATTCCTCACTACAGACTTGGTTCCCAGACCAGTCCCTAGTAGGTGGTAGATGTGTAGTGCTTTTTAACTGAGACCGAGTGGGTATATAGAATGGAGACGCTCCTTGTCCTGGGGGAGATGAATAAACAGACAGTAGTCACCAGACTGGTTGGTGTAGGTTCAGAATAGTAAAGATGATAATAGCAGCCCCTTCTGAGGGCCAGACACCATCCTAAGGCAACTCACTTTGTAGTAACTGAGTAACTCCATGTAACAGTAGGAACTATTTTCTCCATCATAGATGAGGCTCAGAGAGGGTAAAGAGTTTTGACTAAGGTTGCAGGACAGGAGCAGAGGCACAGAGAAGAGCAGATCAGGGAAGGCTAGACGTGCTTTAAATTGCTGTTAGTCAAGTCCAGGAGGGAGACAAGGGGTTCTAGGTAGAAGAACAGGCAGGTGGTTTGAGCTCCCTGAGGCTTGCCTTGTTCCCAAAAGAGTCCATTCAGGTAGTAGTCCACTCCTCCTTCAGAGACCAGTAGGAGTCAGAAGGTACAGGGCCTTATGGAACAAGCCAAAATGTTTGAACCTGTTCGTGAGGGTAGTGAGGAGCCCTTCCAAGGTTTTGATGATCACATTTACCTTTCAAAAGGAACCAGTGCCTGCTGAATTGGGGGGACCAGCCTGGGGACAGTGGGCCGCATGCCTCAAGTGTCTGCCTCCTCTTCCTGACCCTTGCCCATCCTCCTGACCTTGGCCTGTCTGTTTCAGAGTGGCCTCCCCTGGCAGTGCAGGCACCCTTCATGCCTTGAGCCGGTACAGCCGCTACACAAGCATCTTGGACTTGGACAACAAAACCCTGCGCTGTCCCCTGTACAGGGGCACGCTGGTGCCCCGCCTGGCAGACCACCGCACTCAGATCAAGCGGGGCGGCACCTACTACCTGCACGTGCAGAGCATGCTCACCCAGCTCTGCTCCAAGGCCTTCCTCTACACCTTCTGCCACCACCTGCACCTGCCTGCCCATGACAGGGAGACAGAGGCCATAGTGGCTAGCCGCCAGCTGAGCTTCCTGAAGCTGAACCTGGGCCTAGTGAATGAGGACATCAGGGTGGTGCAGTACCTGGCTGAGCTGCTGAAGCTGCACTACATGCAGGAATCTCCTGGGACCAGCAACCCCATGCTCAGGTTTGACTATGTACCCAGCTTTTTGTACAAAATCTGAGGTTGGTCCCAGCCACTGTGACCAAGACCTGTGACTCAGGGTACGGCGAGGGCAGGGGCTGGCATGACCAAAAGGTTGCCCGAGCTGGACTGTTGAGATTTCTGGTCTTGCCAGTAGGAAGGAGACAGAGAGTTGAGAGTCCAGTTTTCTGAAAGTGTCTGGAAGTACAGTCAGTTTCCTTTGGCCCTGGTGAAGAATGGCCCCTGGATAAGGGGGTGTCTCTGGCTTTCTGAGGACCAGCAACCCAAGCAGGAAGAAAAAGCCTCAGTCTTTGGGTAGGGAAGAGGTAAGGGGTGAAGCTATAGTGGAAGCACACTGGCCACATTCAGCATCACTGGACACTTGAATGGCAAGAATCACCCGGGGAAGCAGCCTGTTAACTGATGATTTGGAAGAAAACAGAATGATAAAATGTCGTTGCCTCATTGAGATCCCCATGTGGCACTTTATTTGGCCTCTTGGAGCCCATCATCCCAGGGGAGGCTCCTAAATGAGATGGAGGAAGAAGGCTCCGGCCAGCTGGGGAGTGGGAAACGCGCTTCTAGGCTCCAAGGCTGCAGAGAACACGAGCCGCCCCTCTGTCCTCACCTCTGCAGGGAGGTGGCCCTGGGAGAATACTCACAGTCATCACTAGGCCCAGGTGGGAAAGAGGCGCCAGGCGGCCACAGCCAGTGTGAGGACTCCTGGGACTGCAAGTGGAGCCAGCCATGGGGCCACAGGCTGTCTCCACCGTTCAGGTGATGAGCTGTAGTTCTGGGTCTGCCCATGGCGCTTTCTCGCCAGAGCGCATGAGCACTGATTGTCCCCTGGGAAGGTCACATGCTAGGACTTGGCAGAGGTCATAACTCCAGTTGCCACCCACAGCAAACCTTTGCAACCACTTCACTACCTCTCACGGGGTCTTACGGGCCTGGGGACAGCGGTTTTCTGCTTAGCTGTTCGGTACGGATGGTCAGCCTGGCTGGCGGGAACTGAGATGGCAGGGATTTCACTGGCCAGCTCCCACGCGGCCCTGCCTCTGGCAGGCTGTGCTTACCTGTTCCCACAGCTCACGACTGCCCCTGTGCAAGTCGCTGTTCAAAGACGGTATTGTCCTCTGGCCTCTCCATCACCTTTCCCATTTCTGGTGATCAGCATGGCCTCCCCACGGCTCTGTACCAGCTGTCACTGCGTTTCTCACAACCTTGAAAAATACCATACTTTTATTTTTATGCTGTTTCTTCCCTGTAAGTAGGGACAGCTCTAGGTGTTACTGCTTTTTAATTTGTTCCATGAAAACTGCTCAACTAGCCCTGAGTCAGTCCTGCGTGTGCATCTTTCAGCCTGTGTGCCCTGTACTTGTGTCCTGCTGTTGTGGCTTGGTCTCCCTGTCAGCCTGTGCACACCACCGAGCCCCTCACTGAGAGCGCCAGCCTTGCTTCTGAGACCGCAGAGACGTGGTAGAAAGCAGGTGACCGAAGACAGCTCGCAACACATCGCTCCTTCAGTCACCTTCCTTGCCCAGGTCCTTGGCGCAAAGATAGGACCTGTTGGCTTCAGCCGTTGGGTTCTCATCAGGGACCCTGTTTCTGTCAGAGTACGAGATTCTGATTCTGAGGCTGTGCCGAGAATCTTCTGGGCCGTGTTGCTGCCTGCGTCGTACCAGTTGTCTTTGCCCGTTACATGTGTCCACAGACAGAAGCCAGAGGACACCTGGGCAGCTTCTGACTGGACTATCCGGTCTGTTCTCTGTATGGGCTCCTGATCCGTTAGCACTTCCCTCTAGTACTTTAGATGCCACTTGGCTGTTGTGTGGGTGGCTCAGCCCTGTCTCCTCACGCCTGCGTGGACATGATCTCGCAGTGATCTTGGGGAGATCTGTGGAGTCCAAGAGATGGGCTGGAAGCAGTCGTCGGCACCACTGCTGCTGCCTTTCTGTGTGTCACACGTCGCGGAAACTCACTGCCGATACTATGCTTACCTGGGAAACTGATAAAGGTGATGAGCTTTGTGCAGAAACTGAACTGCAGCCCTGCCTGTAGCTACGGCCATGCCTGCGCTGGTCTTAAGTGGGAGTCCACAGGGTTAGGGTGGGGTGGTTGTGTTTCTCCGCGCTCAGCCCTAGGCTGGCTCAGTAATGAAGGCGGAGCCTGGTGAGGAGCAAACAGAACAGGTAGTCCTGTAAATGACAGACGAGCCTCAGCCTCGAAGTGGTTCCTGTCCTGAGTAGGGCTTGAACACCCCAGATTTAGATTTGGTTATGGACAAACTTTTCTGCATGGCAATTTGAAAGGGTTATTTAAATAAAGCGTGTTTCCTTTCAAGAGGGTTCTCAGAACAGTGCTGGGACTGAGTCATCGCTTGGGCAGAGGTTAATCCTGGACGCACTCAGGCGGGAGACGAGCCTCTCCATTTTGGAGGACTTGAAGTTTTAGAAGTCTCACCTTGACATGCGGAGACACATGCAATGGGACTAACCTCTTCAACAAGAGTTTTCAGTCTGGTATTCCTCTAGTAATGGGCTAAGAAATTTCCATCAGCATTTAAAGACATCTCCTAGAAAGTAGGTGACAGCAATTCCTTATTCTTTACTCCTGTCACTTCAGTGGCCTGCTGCTGAAACTGGCTGGCTGAGGTTGGTTTTAACTTGACTTCCAACCTGTTCTCTCTCCCTTTTGTAACAGTCCAGGTGAAGAACCACCTATTAGGGTGGCAGTGATACTCGCAGAGGCTCCATTTTAGGGATCAGTCTGTGGCCACCTCTAATGTGGGGCAGGAGGGGTGTGCCGGCCTGAGGTGCTGCCGCCTCCTGTCTCAGTGTTTCCCTAGTAATCGTTGGTGGAATCTTCAGATTTTAGGAATTGTAACTTCTCCGCACAATTTACAGTGGTTGAAGTTATACACATTGCTCCTGGGTTTAGAAATGGACAGTGATAGGGAACCTGGCATTCCCCACCTTGCTTTTAATCTGTTTCAGATCACTTGCTGTATAGATTTCAGCCCCCACCAATTCAGAAGTTCTACTTCAAATTTGTAAGGCCAGTAGACTTAGACGTCACCCTAAGTGCCAGAGCGGCTATGGCTCTGCTAGAGGGAAAGAGCAGCCCTCCACTCGCTGGATATCTTGCGTGTACACTGGCCATCTGCCAGTAATCAGCACGTGTCCCATGCCCAAGCGTGAGTGCCGTTTGTGGGCTGGTGTCTTGTCCCGTTGTGTTACGTCTTCGTCTGCAGGGCCAGCAGTACCAACCGGGCTAACGGAGAGGTGTTCGCAGACACGTAGGCCTCTGGAGGAGGTAAGCTGGCACGGCAGGCACACGGGCTTCCCCCAGGCTCCTTTACCCTCCCTCTCCAGAAGGCTCATGAGGAAGTGCCTTGGGCTGTGCTTTGAAGAGCACTAGCTAGCTTTTGGCTGTGCCCCAAAACTGTGATCAAAAGTGACAGAATTGGAATTTTTAAGAGACAAAAGTATTAACAGACTGCAAAGAGGAAAAACCAAATTTCTACTGGCCGGAAAGCAAAGCCACTTTCAGGTGATAAGGACGGGCGTAAGTCCCCATCTCCCTCCCTGAGCCCCTCGTCTGCTAGTTTGGTTGAAGCTTTGGGAAGGATGTGGCAGAAGGGGATGGGGGAGTGGGGGTAAGGTGAAAAGCTCCAGCTTGTAACTTGCTGGTACGTGACTCAACTCAGGAGGGTCTGCTCGGCTCCCAACCGGAGATTACACACAAGGGGCTTGGAGATGTCCCATTACCTTCAGCTGGGCAGGAATCAAGCTTCCAAATTTAAGACTGCTGAGGCAGCACATCAGCTCCCAGATCTGAGGCGGAGCTGTGGGGACTGATGTCACCCACGTCCAGTGGGGACTGCTGCAGCTGTCTGCACGCTGCAGTGCCGGAAATACCTACGCCTTGGACTCTGAGCCCTGGGGCCCATCACCTACAACGCAGGACCCCAGGGAGCCTCAGCCAGGCTGTCTGACACTGGATAGCTGGAGCCACAGTTTGGACTGAGATAAATGCCACTCTAGAGGCTGCAGTGAGAAAAAGCATAGTTCGTGCTGAACTCGTAGTTATTTTCTAAAAAGCTATTTTATTATTGCATGTCTGTGTCTGTGAATGTTTGTCCTGACCCCACGAGCTGAATTGTCACAGTGGCTAAAGCCAGAGTATGACTGACGTATGTGACAGTGTCTCACAGGTGTGACTGCACAAGTTTAACCAGAGTAAATGCCAAACACAGTATGAGGAGTGTACTTTTTAAGAAATTAATTTATTTGAGTTTAGATATTTTTGAAATATAAAAATTGGTTGTATTTTTTAAAGCTATGATTCTTGTAGACATTGTGGTTAAAAATTTGATTGTGCTTATTAAAATGGTCATGTATGGTTTGCATCTCAGCTATGTGAAAAATAAAATTCTCTGGGAAGGTGACATTTGGGTTCCTGAGTGGAGGAGGGAGTTGGTTATCTTGAGCAGAACAGAAAAGCCTGTATTACCTTGTTTTTTGTTTTTTGTTTTTTTTTCCTCCGGTACCGGGAACCGAACTCATGACCTTGCGCTTGCCAGGCAGGCGCTTTGCCACTGAGCTAAATCCCCAGCCCCAGAAAAGCCTGTATTACAGCCGTCACACCAGGAAGGAAGCGGCACTTCCCTGGGTGGGAAAAAAAACCCATTTCTTTTATTTTAAAACTTTTTTTGAGATAGGGCCTCACTCTATAGTCCAGGCTGGTGTTGAGCTCACTATGTATCCCACCTGGCCTTGAACTCAAGGCAGTCCTCCTGTTTCAGTCTCCTAAGAGCTGGGATTAGTGGCACCACACCCAGCTAACCATTCCTTTTATAACAGGCTTTCTGGCGTTGAAGATTAAATGCAGGGCCTTGCACATGCTGAGCATGTGCTCTCCTTTGAGTGATACCCCAGCCCTTCACTGTACTGTGAGCTGCTGACAGCAGCTGGGTGCATCTTTACACTTGCTAACTTTAAAGCACAAGGCAGGAGACTCGGAACTACCCCCTGCAGTTGTGAACAGTCCCCATTCAGTGCTCCCTGGGCATCCTACGGGGCGTGAAGCAGGAAGAACGGGCAGCATGTACAGTCTATGAACCTGGGTGTTTCTAACCTGTCACAGCGAGTCGGGAGCCCCGAGAGGACTAAGAACACTGCACTCTAATAGCTTTGCCCTGCACCATTTTGTAAATGATTAAAGCCACTTGGCTACACAGTATTTCATTTTTTCCAGAGTAATTATATATATATGGGTGTTGAGAAAGTTAGATTCAAATTTCAATTCCTTAATAACCTGTCCCAGAACTACTAACAATGGGACTTGGATGAACTTTGATTTGTGAAACCAGAATAGTCTGTAAGACACGCCCCTCGGAAGGGACAGGGCAGCATAAGGCTCTGCCTGGTAGCTCTGTTGTCCCAAGAGGGTACCGGCTCCTTAGCAGGTCCCTGGGCGGTCAGTGTGCATGGCACCGAGGCAGACGCACAGCAGGCTGGCTCCTTCAGAAGCCAGGTAGGCCAGGCAGGGGGAAGAGAGAAGCGAAGCGCTCTACCTCCTCCCGGAGGGCCCACACAGCCTTCTGGTGCTTCTCGTCCCCTGCCAGCTTCTCCTTGAACTCCTTCAGTGTGGCCCTTGAGCCCACGTCGTTCTGAATCTGTAGAGTCAGCTCTATACCTGTGCAGGAGACAGTGAATCCCCTGTGAGCTTGTCGCATGCCAGACACACCAAGGGAGAGGACAGCTGAGCCGGAGCACCACTGCCACAAGCACACCTAGGCTGGGAGTGACTGAGCATGGTGGCCGTCGGTGTTCTCCCTCAGAAGTGATTCTCGTGCGTGGGGTCCCTCAACAGGTGACCCTGGGCAGCACACATTCATAAGCCTCTCAGACAGGAGGAGCTGCTCGAGTGATTTCGTCATCCCCTGTCCCCAGCAATCAGCTTTGGTAGAAATACCCTTTGGTGGTGGTATCTCAGCTATTTGGGTATAGTCAGAAACTTCGTACACACAATAAAATGTGGCATACTTCCAAAATCTTATCCTTACCTTTGTGGATAAAGTATGCTACTTTTTGGAAGTCTTTCTCCAAAAGTCCCCGGGTCGTCAGTGCTGGGGTCCCCAGTCGCAGTCCACTGGGCCTCAGTGCGCTTCGGTCACCTTTAAGACAAACAGGTCTCCATCCCTAGGCTGCACCCAGTGCCCCACCATGGTTACTACACATTTAAAAAGGGATACTTTGGCAGGAAGAATTGGCCTGAGGACCTTTGCTCTATCTTGCCAAAAAAGTACAGCTGACTTAAAAACTCTTTAAGTACAACCAAAAGGTACGAGGAGGCAGGGTCACATTTGGATTACTCCTGGTGGGTTTTTTTGTTGTTGTTTTGTTTTTATCTTTTGGAGACAGGATCTAGCTATGTGGTTCAGGCTGGCCTTGAGCTCACTTTGTAGCCCAGGCTGGCCTCAAACTTGCAACGATTCTCCTGCCTCAGCTCCCAAGTGCTGGGATTACAGGCACACGCCACCACGCCGGCTGTTTTTGTATTTTTAACACTAGCAAGTTTTTAAAGAGAGGAAAAGGAACAGGCTCTGCAGAGTGACTTTGGGCCAAGTGGAAGTAGGAAAGGAAGTGCGCCCTGTAGTGCAAGGGTGAGCCCTGTGTGAGAGAACACTGGCCTGGGTCACTCTGCTTCAACAGAATGCAAAGCAGTGTTCTGTGGTATGGCCCTTTGCAGTTAAACATCTGTGGGGTCTGATATGAGTCAATGGCACTAACACACCGAGAAATGCTACTTGCTTTTTTTCTTTTTTGATTTTTTTTTTTTTTTTTTTTTTTTTGAGACAGGGTCTCATTACGCAGTTCAAACTGGGCTTGAGCTCACTTTGTAGCCCAGGCTGGTCTTGAACTTGCAACGATCCTCCTGCCTCAGCCTCCTGAATGCTGGGATTACAGGCATGCGCCACCACGCCTGGTGCTTCTTTTTTTATTTAATTTAATTTAAATTTTTTTTTTTTTTTCCCCGGTACCGGGAATCGAACTCACGACTTTGCGCTTGCCAGGCAGGCGCTGTGCCACTGAGCTAAATCTCCAGCCCCCTTTTTTTATTTTAAAGAGGAAAAAAAAACTTGGAAAACAAGATAACGGGAGGGTAACAATGATTAACACACTGCGTGTTGTTATTTTTACATAAGTCACTCAGAGTACAAGATACCGGCATTTAATTGTCCAAACAATATTAGCTCCAAACACTCTTTTCAATGAACTAAGAGAAATTAGTAGTATAACTGTCTTTTAGGCTGAGTGTGAAGAAGTTCAGGGTTAGCTCTCCACTGCATATATGTATCCCCCGAAGCCACTTACCTGTATTAGCTACAAGTTTGGTGAGAAGAGACGCAGACAGGGAGGGTGTAGAAAGGAAGACCAAAGAAGAGTCTCACCTGGGCAGGTGTTCTTATTGCAGGCAATAGAACAGGCTTCTAGCACCTTCTCGGCCCTTCCACCATCTGTGCCCTTAGAACGCAGATCCACGAGGATCAAATGGTTGTCAGAGCCACCTGGAAACACAGTTGGACAGAAGGCTGAGCACAGGCCAGGTGGAACCACCTTTCTTCCTGAGAAATGTGGGCGGGGGGCTGGTGGCGGTGGTAAAAAGTCCAGTGCCAAAGAGGTCAGCAAAGTGAGCACTCATCCTGTGACCCAGAATATCCGTTACCCGCAAGAGAAAAGATGCGCCAGGCCCAGGGAGTGGAAAAGAAGGACAGCACACATGTTTAAAGGGGTAGCTAATACACAGGTGGGACGTGAGGCTGCCAGGTAAAATGTTCGGCAGCTTTTGTACCCCAGGCTGCCACGCCCAGGACACAGCATACCGCGGGCCAGAATAGGCTGCCGTGCGTCGTACTGTCTTTACAGTTTCTGGCTTCTCTAATGACCCGGAAATTTCCGAAGTGTCCCCTCGACGTCCACCTTTTTTCCAGCCCTGGGATTGTACTCGGGGTCTCAGATACACTTGGCAAGTGTGCTACCACTGAGCCATACCTCTGGCCTCTTGAACACCAGTCTTAAAGGTGTGAGACCAAAATGCTGTATGTTTTGGACTCAGACTTTCAGATTTCTGGATACTTGCTAGACGTCTCTGGTTGAACATTCAGGGCCTCTGGGTCTTTCCGTCGGAACGTTCATTAAGCCCATATGTGGACCTGAGACAGCCGTGTTTTCACCTGGGCCATGGCCTAAACTGCAGGGGTGATTTCAAGGGTACCGGTGAGCTGAGTCAGCAGCTTAACTCTGGAGCCCCACAGCTGAGTCCGCTGACCTGCCATGTGGCATTTGTCAGGCAGCTCAACATTCTGGAACTGCAAGTGTCCATTATGAAAAAAGTCAATATTCACAGAGCTGTGATGATATTTATCCAAGACACTGCATGTAAGCTGGGCCTGGTAGCACAGAACACTAATCGCAGCACTCAGGAGGATGAGACAGGAGGATCACCACGAGTTCAAGGCCAGCCTGGGCTACAAAGGGAGTTCAAGGCCAGCCTGAACTACATAGTGAGAACCTCAAAAAACAAAACAAAGAAACAAAAAACTGCACGCAGTGCTTGGTACAAGTGAGTATTCATAGCCATTACCTGCTTCACCATCTGCATCGTGTCCGCAGAGAACAGTGTGAACACAGCGGCACCATGGGGAGAGGACAGGCCCGGGGTGCAGAAAGGAAACTGCTGGGAGCTCCAGCATGCGGGCTGCCTTGCAGTGCCCGTGGTGAAAAGGAACAGGGACCGGTTCCTGAATCCTCAGTGGCAGTTCCCAGACCAGCACCACCGAGGAGCTGGTTAGCAGTGCAGCGCCCACCCAGGAGGTGCATCAGACGCTGTTTCCATAGGGTCCCCAGGGAATCCCTTTCATAGCCACATCTGAGAGACAGTGACATAAGCGACCGTAAAGGTCACGGTCCACACTGGGACTCCCAGAGCTTTATTGTTTAAAGATGTGAAGGACGGAGAAGAGGAAAGGAAGAAGACAGAAGAGAGTGCTACCCAGGACCTCTGAGAAGATGGCATCTGCCCAGCCCCTGCTAGCTCTGCTGCTCCTGGACATAAAGCTGGGTGGGAGTGCCATTCCTCAGACTGGGGCGGGGTACTGCCACCTCTACAGGGTGAGGGGCAGGGTGCTGGGGGAAGCTCTCAAGCGATCCCAGGAGCCCTTCCTGGACCACCTCTGCTACACACATGGCGGCTGTGGGAAAGCCAACTTTCCTCATAAAATGGCATCTGCAAAAAAATACTGTCCTCCCTGGAGGTACCGGCAATGCCTAGGAGGCAAATGGCGGCCCTGGAGCGGGGGTGTCCCCTGGAACGTGCCGCTTGCTCACAGGCAATAGCTCCAATGCGGTTTATATTAGAGCAAATAGGGCTCTACAAAGTCAACTACCAGGGAAATGCAGCCAACATGCCCTCGAACCCTGAGCTCAGACCATACTTCAGAAGGTCCTGGCTCTGTCACCTACCAGGCATGTTATGATTATAGCCTCACCTCTCAGGTGAGCCCTTGGTACATCATCTTCACACTGGGTAACAAATGGCAGCTACTACGACTGTCACGTTTGGCCTCCCCAGGGGCCAGCTGGTACGGCATGAAGGGAGAAGCCACGAAGGAGGCTGTCCAGCCAAGGGCACGCTGACCTACTCCAGCGGTGCCTTGAGTTGTGGCAGCAGTGGCAGTGCCCACAACCACTACCCTCCGGGCCACATCCTGACCAGAGGAATTAAGGGCAAGGGTTTAGTGTATCTACCTGTAAGGACCGCAGGTGTACCCATCACCATGTGCACTTATACCTGTGACAATTTTATAACCCAGCTCTGTAAGGGCCTCAGACAGAGCTCTGCAGTTGGCCACCACCTGGAGCTGATAGACTTTGAATTCTGTAGTCATGGCTTGCTTCAGGGCCACAGCAATTCCTGGACAGGGAGACAGTGGATCAGGGAGGCAAGATCAAATATAAAGGTAGTGAATCAAAAGCATCTCTTGTTTCCACTCATGCTTCCTTGCTTTTGCAGTGTCACCCAAGGGGTATGGATTACATTTTCTCCAAAAATAGTTTTTTTAGTGGGGCTAGGGGTGGAAGCCAGGGCTTTGCATGTGCTAGGCACATACCTTACCATGGAGGCACAACGCCAGCCCCATTTCTTACTTCACAGTTACCTCGAGCGTCAGTTGGACAGCCCATCTGTTTACATGTCATTTCAACCAGTTAATTCTTGTATTGAATAAATTTGGTAAAATTATTGTTTCTAGGTTTCCTGTTATAAAAATTAATGAAAAATGTATGCAATTTTTGGTTACCCTTTATTTAAGTAATCGGACTGCTAAGTGGTTAACCCTGCCATTACCTGGCTAAACGTGCAGGCTTCCAGAGGCCTCTCTCAAGTCTTTTTCTGAGGTAACCTTCCTTCAGGCACGGAAGTTCAGTGCTATAAGACCACCACAAGAAACCGGCTAAGCACGACGGACTTTATACTGTAGTGCTTTTTAAGCCTGATATGTGAAAATGGTTACTTAAATGCTCAAAAAGCTCATGTTTAGATGTCCAGTCATGCAGATTTCTCAGGTCCAAAGCCTTGTTCTATTCATGCATTCGGTCTTGAGGACTGCTTTCCTAATGGGATATAAAAAATGAAACTTTATAGCTGGGTGTGGTTGTGCATGCCTATAATCCCAGCACTCTGAGACGCAGGACGTTTGCAAATTCAAGCCCAGCCTGGACAACTTAGTGAGACCAGCTTAACATTAAAAAAAAAAAAAAATAGAAAATACTGGGATGAAAATACTGGGGATGTCTATCAGTGTGAAGATCCTGAGCATGATCCCCAGTACGGGATGGGAGGGGGAGGGAGAAACAACGAGGAAACGGAAGCTTGTCCAAAATCCACGCACATGAATGTAGGCACTGAGTCCCCAGGGGACGTGTGAGGGGAGAACTGGCGAGGCCCACGGCGGTCTGCACACTGGGGCTCAGCGTTCCATGTGGAAGGAGCTGTGGATGCTGAGCGTAGGCCACAGTGGGAGAACCCAAAAAACCTTCCTAAGGCCTTCTGGGAGCCCTCAGGCCCAAGACCCTGACAACGGCCACTGGCTCCCTCTCCTTAGGAACTACTCACGGAGAAGCCACGTCTCGTCCTGAGCACTTCAAAATGAGTGCTTCCACTCCACTGCAAAAGGGCAGTGGGTAGCTCTGAGACTATCACAGGTGTCCTAAACCACCTGTTCAAATACAAGAACGGAATCAACGAGAGTCAGCCGGGCAGCCCCGGAACTGGGCCCAGCAGGCAGGGTCAGACGCGGCGCCTCCACCTCCACAGGCAGGGGCCATCAAGGAGCAGCAGCTCATCATTCAGGACTCGAACCCTAGTCTTTCTCACCCTTTGTTATGCCCTTGTCTATGTGATTTCATCTGTTTTCCAAAGAGGTCCTTGCGTCCTTTACAAAGCCCGGACTGATCTAGTTTCCCCGACGGTGGTCATACCAGTGCAGCAGACACCACTTCCTTCCTGGCCCCACCAATTTCAACCACTTTCCATTTCTTCTGTGTTAGCATCTCCTGGACAGAGATCATCCCTTAAGTTTCTTCCCTAGTATGGAAGTCCCAGCACAGGCTTTGAAGGACAGGTGAGATGGAAATTAGGAACCAAGGGATGACTACCAGACTGCAAATGGCCACTGTGGCTGAAGGTATACCGATTGCTACCCGAGAGCTCGGTGACTCTTTACCAGCAATGGCATGGTTGTGGGGACCTCCCTGGAGGCCTGGGAACACAGCAGAATTGATGAGCGACTCCAGATTGTACATAATCTCCTTGCCAGTCTTGGGATCCACGCTGCGCACTCCTGGTGGAAAAAAACATCAGACTGTGGTCCTGAGGCTGCCGTCTGTTTTCTCCCTATTAGGACTCCAGCCCTGACTGGCTGTGGGGTGTTTGCTTCCTGACAGACATCTTGTTTGCACAGATGGATGACTCTGGCTGGAACACTGATTTCAGTACCTCCACTGTCTACCTGCCCTTGCTGATGGCGTCTTTTTTTAACAACATATGATCATAATGTGGCTTTAGTGAGGCCCTGAAACTGAAAGGTCAGAAATCCCCTTTCATGAGACTGTAACAAATCATATGCCTTGGGGATCTTCCTTACCGAAGTGTCCAGGGTGATGACTTGATGGAGACTTTGCCCAAACAGCTAGTTAGGGGAAGAAGGTTTCTTTCTGAGAAATTGCTTAAATGGTCAGTAATGATAACTATAGTTCAATAATAAGAAATGCTGATATCTATACAGAACTTCTTGTGAAGCAAGAACTCTTCTACATATTTTATGAAAATTCATTTCAGCCCAAATAACAGTCCAGAGTGCTATTATTACCATAGACCCCACTCTGGAGGTAAGGAAAGGAGGCCCAGAAAAGCTGCTCAGAAAGCTCAAGATCAGGCAGTGAGCAACAGAACTAGTCTCTGCTCAGGTCGGATGCTTTCCATCAGCTGGCCCTGGGTCCAGTGAATCCCATTCACACCCAATGGGAAACCCCAAATGTCTCCTCGGCAGATGGAAATGGCTGCCTGACTCAGAAAAGTCCACCCAGCTGAAGGAAGTTGTCCAAAGAGCTCAAAGGCCACAGGTCACTCGGATGCTGAGTAGGTATCTGGCTGGGTTTAGCCCTGGCCAGGAAAGGCAAGGAGACCAGTATCAAAGCTGACAGTAATGCTGAGTCAAAGTTGGGGCATCAGATATCAGCATGCGCTTGGCTAAATGATGATCTGACCCCTAATGTGGCTTTCCAAGGCGTGGGAATCCCAAAAAAGGGTCCTGAGCATCTACATGTGCGCTTGTAAAGTACTGGACAGAGAAATTCCTTACTAAAATGATTATGCTCTATTAAGATTTATACATCAGTGTCTTAAGTTCGATCACTGAGACCTGCTCTTGAGAAACACGCTGTACCACGCACAGTAAAGTCACCAAAGTAATGCTGCTCCCTGGAGTCTCCTGATAGCCCCCAGCCTACCACGCACATCTTCCTTTTGTTCAAACATCTACTTCTTGTGGAGACAGTTGAGTAAAAGGACACTGGCAACCGGCACTGTTCCAACACACAGTGGTTGCTAATTCCCTTTCTGGTTTTCTAGCACGTGGATATACAGAAATGAGGCCAGAGCTGCGGCCTTCTAGATCTTTCCTATAAAGTCCATCATTGCTCCTACCTAAGTAGCTCTTGTAGGCAACTGAATCTTAGTATTTTCAAGAAATCCCAGGTTAGATTTGTTACCTCGCTTCCTCAACCAAACCTGAAACCACAGGAGAAATGTCAGCCCCAGCACACATCTGTCCCCAGCACCTGGGAGCTCACCTTTCCTGTAGAAGATCATGCCAGCACGGCAGCCTCTCAGGGTCTTGTGGGTTGTGGTGGTCACCACGTGGCAGTGCTCAAAAGGGGAGGGCACCACGCCGGCTGCCACCAGCCCACTGATGTGCGCCATGTCTGCCATGAGGTATGCTCCGTTCTCATCCGCAATCTCCCGCAGACGTGCGTAGTCCAGGTTTCGAGAGTAGCAGCTGGTTCCTGGGACAGAGGAGGCGACACGGTAGTCAGAGATGTGCAGGGCGGCCGAGCCGGCCTCAGTGCATCTTCCTTCCCTGCAGAGTGGGCTCCGGACGGCAGATCTGAAGTCCCAGAGATTACCCCCCGAAAATATCTGCAGACAGAAATAGAAACCGCCCTCAAAAAACATGTCTGTGCTGCAGACAATGCCTCTGATCTGCCGCTTCAGGGTCATGGAGGTTCAGATGGCTCGTAACTATTATTACCAACCCCAGTGGGTTGGGAGGGATTTGTTTCTAAGTGCTGCTCAGAGGACAGCTCAGCATCATTCTGCCATGCACTAATGGTGGCAAACAGAGCTACGTGTTTTAAGAAAAAAGAATGTATTTTGACCTGAGCCCAGCTGTGCACGGCAGAAACTAGCAATGCCACAGGATAGGGAGGGACCGTCTGCACACTCTCCTCTATGGAGGCACAGGCTGCTGCAAATAAGGCCGCCTGCTGCCTTGCTCCTCACCGGCAATGATCAGCTTTGGGTGGAAGAGGCGGGCATTCTCCTCCAGCTGGTCGTAGTTGATGTAGCCAGTGTCTGGATACACCTGCGGCGTCAGAGACACAGATTTAGCTACTTCCTCTAGCCAGCAATGCCTCCTGCCTGCCCACATGAACCCGCCCCACCTACTCCAACAGCAGGTGCGATGTCCCAACCAGGCCCGGAAACTGAGGCAGGGCATAGTGTATCTAGCCTGCCCAAGGGGTGAAGGCAACCCAGGGGTGCTCACATCCCCGGGATGCTCTCAGGGCCCTCACAGGGAGAAGGGAGCCCTACCCTTGGGTGACAGCCCTTGATGAAGAGAAACCAAAGCCCTGACAGAGAAAAAAGATGCAACCAACTGGCTCTACAGCCCAAAAACACTGTTACCTTCAGAAATGAGACAAAACTGTCTGCTAACACCACTTCTTTTCCAAGTACCGTGAGGCAAGAAAAAGGAATAAATGGTGAAGATTAGGACAGAAGGGAAAAAACTGACAAGACATACAGACAGCGTTATTGTATACTTAGAAAATCCAGAAGAGTCTAGAGGCAAACTATTAGAATGAGTACGTGAAATTAGCAAGGTCCTTCAGCACAGCATCAAAATAAAAAAATCGCCAGCATTCAGAAGGCTGAGGCAGGAGGATCACTGTGAGTTCAAGACCAGCTGGGGGTACAAACTGAGTTCGAGACCAGCTTGAACTGCAGAGTGAGACCCCACCTCAAAAAAAAAAAAAAAAAAAAAAAATCCAGCTGGGTTACTATGTAGCTCGGGGATAGAGCACATGCTTAGTATGCACTAGGCCCATGGTGGCAAACCCATGGCACACATCCCACAGCAGGCTGTTTGCATCACTGAAAGCTCTAGAAGGTTTGCTAAGGCCTTGCAGTTCATCCTCACCACCTCAATACCCAAAGCCAAAATCCAATTATCTATGTGCGTATAAGCCATTTAAAAAAAGATAATGAAGCCCCAGATCCCAATTCTTGGGATGCTGAGGCAGTAGGATCGCAAGTCGGAGGCCAGCCTGGGCTATATGGTGAGACCTTGTATCTCAAAAAACTAAAAAGAAAAAGAAATGAAAATGGAATTTTAATATTATTATGTGTCAAAACCCCAAAAATACTTAATAAAAGATGTACAAGACCACGGCGTAGAACATTACTGAGAGAAATTTTAAGGCAACTAAGGCCGTGCATGTACAACAGCAGACGATGTGCGTGGTGGAGCGGAAGAAAGCCCGGGAACAGGGGACAGGCCACCCGGTGGGAGTCAGGGCTGACCCCGCAGGCAGTGGGGCGAGGACGGCCTCTGTAACAAATGGCTCAGTCACGGGTCTCCATGGGGGGAAACGATATCTCGGTGCCACCACACACACAGCCCAGTTCCTGATCTGACAGCCTCACTTCTGAGTGTACTCCTAAGGACTCGGAGTCAGTTCGTCCAAGACACCTCTGCACTCCCACGCTCCCTGCAGCACTGCTCGCAGCACGCGGGATGCGGAAGCAGCACATGCTCACCAAGCAGTGAGTGGGTTTTAAAAAATGGCGCACACACAGTGGCTGAGGTCCCTTAAAGCAGCTCCACCTTAAAAAATGGAAACCCTGTCATTTATCTGAGACACCACAGATACACCTTTAAGACATTATGATACACAAAATAAGCCAAAGGACAAAAACCACATGCTGTCACATATATGTGGGATCGAAAGTAAGTGAACTCAAGAAGCAGAGAATGGTGCTGAGTCCCGGCACCAAAAAAAGGCTGGGAGGAGAGCGTGGGGAGATGTCAGTCAGAGGGTGCGAATTTTCAGTTAGGAAGAAGTGGTGTTTTACGGATGGGTACGGTGATTAAAGTGACTCCGTCATTCTCTGTGCCTATATGTATCATAACAGTACCATGGACTTCATGGTTATGCCATAATTTGTCAAAAATTTAAATAAAAATTTAACAAATCAATTCCAGATGGATTGTAGATCTAAACGTGAATATAAAATCTTGCTTTCTTTGACAGTGTGAGGGGCGGAACCCAGGCCTCACACAATCTAGGCCAACACTCTGCCACTAAGCGGCACGCCCAGCCCCAAATAACATTTCTTTCTTCACAGTACAGTCTTCATTAAGTTTGGCTCATCAGAATTATGTTAAAGCACATAGGTGAAGGAGAAGCGGACATCATCATAGGGGATCACTGCAGAGAAACCCCTGGCGCCTGGGATGGAGGGAGCCTCAGGACAGGAGGCTCTGAGAGAAACTCCGTGTTCTGTAGCCCCACCCCCAGAGTTCCTTCTCATCTGCTTGGCCCTGCCAAATCCACCAGCACACACGGAGTGGGAGGTTCCAGGCTTGACACTCATCATCAAAAAAAGCAAGTAGTTGTAACCCAGCACAATCAGAGGGAGGCTGTGTGCAAGGCTGTAGGCACTGAGACGTTCTCTGAATCAATCTGACAGACCCTTTGCGGTTTCGTTTTGTTTCAAGGATATGGCTCTTTCTTGGACACCCAACGCTGGCAAAGAAGAAGTTATCCAGATGAGATATCAGCACTTGACTAAAAATAAAAGGCAGTCACTGGGCACATGGCACATGTCATCTACTGGGGAGGCTGAGGCAGGACTACCCAGAAGTTCAAGGCAGCTTGGGCAACATAGTGAGACCCTGCCTCAACAATAAAAAAGGTGGAGGGGCTGGGGATTTAGCTCAGCGGCAAAAGCACCTGCCTGGCAAGCGCAAGGTCATGAGTTCGGTTCCTGGTACCGGAGAAAAACCAAAAAAAAAAAAAACAATAAAAAAGGTGGGATCTGGGATGTAGCTCAGTGGTGGAGTGTCTGCCCAGCATGTGTGAGGCCCTAGGTTCTAGCTCCAGTACCACAAAAAGAAAAAAAAGATATAATTCTTTTAAAAAGTCTTTAAAGCAATAAATTACAAAAAAAAAAAGTTTTTCCTCTCTCCATCTTCGCTTTTTAAACTTGTAAGGCTTTCAAAGTTTTTATTAATGTTTTAAATCTTAAAAATTAGACAAAACAGGTCCTGGGCATTTATGAACAAACTGTGGTAGGCTGGGTGAGGTGGCACATGCCTGTTCTCAGGCACTTGGAAGGCAGAGGCAGGAGGATCACAAGTTTGAGGCCAGTAACTTACGGAGACCCTGGCTAAAAAAAAAAAAAGCTGGGGCCATGGCTCAGTGGAGAGCTTTAGTCTACCATGCATGAAGTCCTGAGTTTAATCCCCAGCACTATGAACAGAAGCTGGTGGGGCCAGGGCAGAGGACGGGGGCAGAAAGGGAGTCTTTCTGAAGTCCCTAGAGCCAGGGCGAGGGGAGGGTTCTCCAGTCATAGAGGATGGGAGCAGGGTGGCTAAAAGCAGTGACAGCAGGCCATGACTGCTGCTGCTCCACAGAGACACGCACACCTGGCTGTGCACTGCACAGCTGCCGGGAGCCTCGGAGAGCGGGGCTGGGCCTAAAGGTCCGCAGCGGGAGGCAGAGTGGGGAAAGGCCGGGCAAGGAAGCTACCCAGAGATGCTGGCTGTGAAAGACGCGGCCCGGGTGAGTGCTCCTGCTGAGGGGCAGAGAGCTGCGCGCGGCCGTAAGCCCCGGCTCTGTAGCTCAAGCTGCCCAGGGTCCCAGATCCCGCCTCTCCATCCTTCCACAGCCTGCCTGCCACAGTGTGGCCCCCATTGTGTCCAGTGGCTGCATCTGCACAGCCCAAGATGGGGGTGGCTGCAGGCAGCCGGAGCACAGACGCTCCTCCTCATGCCTGGAAATCTTCTTCAGGAGTACAGCAAACATGACACTGCCTAAGACCTCGTCGCGGACTTCAGAGAACAAGTCAATAATTACCCTCTGCTGGAATTCTTCCAATGGCGAAAGAAATGGTAGGGATAGGCTTTTATGTTCTAAGTCCAAAGGCAAGTGTTTTCTTACTGCTGTCACGTGTTTAAAAGTCCAGCTTCAAGCCCGCTGTGGCCAATGGGGAGAGCTGTGGTTAGAAACACCCAGGCTTTCCAGGAAAACAAGTGAGAGTCACATGCATGAAAAAAGCGTACCAACAAAAAGCCTGACTAACCGGGATGCAGACTGAGAAAATAGGGTGGGACAGAGACCACAGCAGGCCGACACGAACACTGGCTTGATCTTCTAGACACAAGAAATTCCATCTCCAGGCTTTAGCTGTGGGACTCACCTCTCCCTGTTCTCATGGTAGCACACAAAGGACAACAAGAAACATTGCACTGGACGACAAGGGACAGGAGAAGATCATTCCTGGGTGCTGGAAAGAACACAACACTGGCAGCCAAGGTGGCACAAGCCTGGGGCACTCAGGAGGCTGAGGCAGGAGGATCACCACGAGTTTGGGCCAGCCTGGGCTACGCAGTGAGTTCAAGGCCAGCCTGAACTATATAGTGAGACCCTGTCTCAGAAAAAAATATAAAGACAAAACCACAAAACCCAGTCACAAAAACAAGCAAAGGACACAACACTGGATAATAAAAACATGCACGTTATCTCTTCTTGCCATCATTCTTAGCCTGTGTTTATTTACTGATTTCTTTCAATACTGGGTATTGAACCCAGGGCCCTGCACTGAGCTACATGCCTAGTTGTTTTTAAATTATTTTGAGACAGGTCTTACCGAGTTGCTAAATTGCCCAGGCTGGGCTCAAACTTGTAATCCTCCTGCCTCAGCCTCCAAAGAGTGCTCGGATTACAGGCACATACGACACCTGGCTCATTCTGTTTTGTTTTGTTTTGTTTTGGTACCAGGAATCAAACTTGTGACCTCGCACTTGCTAGGCAGGGACTGTGCCGCTGAGCTATGTCCCCAGCCCCTTCATCCTGTTTTTATAGACAAACCACTAAGCCTCATATGAGCTCTTGCAGCTTATGTTCACAAAGACTTCACTTTATATAAACAGGGGACCCTACCAAAAAAATCTGGCCAAGGCCCTGCACACCCTAGAGGCAGTCAAGGGTACTGGCTATGATGGCACTCTCCACTGCTGGGCACACGGGGGTGCCGCCCGTGGTTGGCGAGGACTGGTCCGTGCAGCGGCAGTGGGAACGGGTGGCAGGGGCCGGCTCTAAGTGGGCTGTGGAGGTCTGTGACTACTGATGGCCAAGTGGCTGGTCCTGGTGCTACAGCCGAGGAAGCTGCTGTCCTTGTAACTGCTGGCCTACAGCGGCCCGGCGACGTAGCGCTGGGTGGCAGCTGTGACTGGGGGTCTGGCTGTGGCTGACCTGATTGCTAGCAGTTGTATTCTGGTTGTTGCCCCATGGGGTGGGTGACTACCACTCTGCTGGCCTGGACCTTCTCAGCTGTAGCCTCCTCCGCTGTAGCCTCTCCTGAGTCCCTCATCTCTCCACCCAGCTGTCCCTAGCGAGCCCTGAGAGTCTGAGGGGTCACCAGGGCAAGGAAATGAGAAATGACGCAAGGCAGGGATGCCTACAGCACAACACAAGCAGAATGACTTCTCCTGGCAGGCACAGCCAGGCAGCAGAGGTTTCTGATGAAAGCAAGGCTGTGGAGAGGAACAGTCTCTTACCTTATAGGGCATAGATTCAAAGAAGATGGATGTAGCAGAGATTTTCTTCTTGTCTGTCATGAATCCATGGGTCAGATGGCCCCCATCAGGCAGGTCCAGGCCCATGATGCGCCCGTGAGGCTCCACCAGCGCAGTGTACACTGCGAAGTTTGCAGGGGAGCCTGAAATGGGGAAGCCGAAGGTGCCACAGTTATTTCCACGCATAAGACACAGTGTGAGGCGCGGGACGTGGTCCCTAGCTGATCACCAGTAGTAGTGAGGACCTGTCTGGCCATCATGACTTTTGCAAGCCCCAAGAAGTGACCCTGCACCAATTCTCGTGAGGAAAAGTGCAGAAGTTCAGGGGCCGCGTCTGCCTGGGAGGGGCGTGCAGAGGTAGAAGTCCCAGGGCAATGGACAAGGACTCACACGCCCAGGTGGGCTTAGTCCTTATTTTATGTGAAGTCCTTCCTGGGAGTCCTCTTGTTGGACACCAGCCCAAGGAGCCAGGCACCGAGAGGCTGTGTGAGGCTGGACGTGGCAATCACCTGAGTACGGCTGGACGTTGACCCCCCAGCTCTGTGGGTCCAGATGATAGGCCTGCAGCGCTCGCTTCTGACACAGTATCTCCAGTTCATCGATAAATTCAGTCCCGCCGTAATACCTGTGGGAAGAAGGAGCCCCACGTCCACTGTGCCCCCAGCCTCTGTGCCTAGCAGAGGTGCAGGAAGCCTAGGGGTGGGCAGAATGCAGTGGAAGGAATCTCAGCTCTGCCATCTTGTCCTATAAGGTTGCTGTGAAGAGCCAATGAAATATTAGATATGAAAACATCCATGAAGCTGGGCATGGTGGGGCACGCCTGTAATCTTAGCACTGGGGAGGCTGAGGCAGGAGGTTTGAGGCCAGCCTGGGCTGCACAGTGAGTTCAAGACCAGCCTGAACTACATAGTGAGACCTCATCTCAAAAAACCAGAAAAAAAAGAAGAAAAAGAAAAATCCCAGGAATATGGTCTAAAGTATAATGCAAAAGTAGTTATTCACAGTAGGGAAAGACAAGACTTCAGAGAGCTTTAGGGGCATGCCAAAAACACAAACACATAAATTTTCATAAACCATGCAAAATTAGATATTTTGGCTAATAAACATGAACAAGGAAAAAAAAAAATAGCTAGGTGTGGTGACTCACTCCTAGAAGACTGACGCAGGAGGACTAGGTCCACTTGAGCCCAAGAGTTTGATACCTGTCTGGACAACACAGAGACCTAGTTCAAAAAAAAGAGAAGAAAAAGAGGGTAGAACAAGACTGGCAGCAAAATGCAGCCTCTCCGGAGCTGGAACCGAGAAACTTGGAAAGCAGCAACTCTGCGAAGAAGCAGCAGCAGCAGCAGCAGCTTGCTAGAGATCAGGAGGGGGCTGACAGGAAAGCGAAACTACAGGTACGGCAGAGAGACAGAGCACAGCGCAGAAGAAAGCACAGGCGACCCTGGCTGCTCGGGAAAGGGACCTATCTGCTAACACAAGGGAAGCCTGAGCGGGTCAGCAGCTCCAGACAAAAACAACAGGCTAGGCTGGCAGCGTGAGCCCCCAGAAAAGCCCTGGTTGTTGTAAATTGCAAAAACAGTATCCAGTTTTACTCTGAAAGTGACTCTTCCCACATGGCAGGCTAGAGTTGGAGAAGAAATCCACTGCCGTGCCTGCTATATTTAAGAGTGTTTAATCAGGAGCTATTTTGGTAAGGGGTTGATTGTTTAACACATTCCCACGGACTTGAACCACCGGTTCAAGTGAATGACTGACCGTTCCACTGGGCAGCTTGTACCACCAGTGGCTCAGAGCCACCTGGCAGTGAGACACACGAATTACGGCCCCATCGTGGACATGTTAAGACTATGCACAGAACAACCTGACTTCAGGATTTCTGGGATCACCTTACAACAGTGACTGGGTAGGAGAGAGACGCAGAGACAGTCAAGGAGAGCATGCAGGTACACACAGACCACGGAGAAGCTTAAGCTGAGGCCAGGAAGGACATAGGGGTCCCTCGGGGTCAGAAGTCAAGCCCGTTGTGTATTGTTTTCGGAGGGGGCTGGGTCTGACACTGCCGGCATGAAGCCCAGCAGACTGCCTGAATCGCCCATCCCCGCGCCTAGCCCCAGCTAATGTCCTGATATTCAGCAGAGAGCTCAATGGTCTATTTGCCTTCCCATCTACCAATGCCGTCAGTACATGCCTCGCCTGAACGGTTGCCACAGCCTGCGGTGTACGGACAGGGGACCTCGGGAACAAGGTGGGCACATCACAAATCCACAGGCTATAAAGATAGGCAGAGAAAGCTATAACTTGGGGCACAGAAACCGGGAGCGGCTGGAGAGAATATAGCTCTAGGGTGGAAACAACTGACCAAGCAGAGGCAGGATTCAGAATTCACACACAAAAATCTGGTGTGGAAGCAAAATAGGTCTTAGGGACTCACTATCCCTCTCCCATATCTGGTGAATTCCAACACTGCAGGCCCTAGAAAGCAACTGAAAAACAAGAACAAAAACAAAAAACCCACGCATTTAGAGCCGGGGAAGGCTGGCACGGCTGTAGTCCCAGCGCTTATGAGCTGAGACAGGAATCACGCAAGTCTGAGGTCAGCCTGCGTTTGCTGTTCCCTCTTCTCCTTGTTTGTTCATTCCTGTTACTTTTATTTAATTATATTAATCTTTTACTCCTTTTTTTTTGGTTTCTTTTACTCCTTAATAGGGTCCTTTAGCTCATTTTTCTCTCCTCTTCATCTGCTTTTTATTTTTAAAATTCACTTCTTTCATTTTCCCACTCACCTCCAAGTACTATTATTAGGCTTTATTAATATATAGATATTTAGTTGACTGCTGCTATTACTGAATTCTGCTATTAATGATGGTACAGCTATATATGTCAATATTTGGTTTTTCTTTGTGTCTATATTATAACTAGAGACCTCTCTTCTATGGTTAAGGCTGGCACAGTGGAAGCTTTTATTGGTTCTCATGGTATGTCAATATCCAGTTTGTTTTTTAATTTACTATTGCTGGTAGTTTTGTTGCTATCACCACTAACCGGTTTTTACTACATGCCACTATCTGGTTTGTCTTTGTGCCACGAACAATACTGCAGTTCAATTCCAGACAACTGGTGGTGGGCCAATCATCCTGTACCTTCCCCTCCCCAAATTAAGGAAGGTGGTCAGATCTTGAGACAGAGATAAAGACCAACAGTTAGCCACACCCAGAGTGCAGCAATGGAAAGAGACCTCCATACTGGCAACAGAGTCCACTACCATCGACCTGCAACCCTCAGCACAAAGCAACAACAACCGCCATCCCCCGCAAATAACAGAAACTGAGAAAACAAGCCAACAAAATGCCTCCAAAAGCTCCCAACTCCCCAAAAACTGATCCATGGGGCACTGACGGGGAGGAAGGGAAAAGCAAGGCAAATTACATAAAATAATAAAACAGTTAAAAAACACAGATCAGTAAGATGCTCAGTGGGCTCAAAGATGATGTAACTAAAAAGATAATAAAATAAATACACAAAATGATTAGTGAGCTTACAGAAGACACTGATAGCTAGCGGAGCTAAACGAAACAATAAAACATGAATGACTAGTTGAACAAAGAAGTAGAGTCCATGAAAACACACAAAACAGAAACCCAGGAGATAAAAAATTTTATTCAAAAGTATGGAAAGCAGAAGTGACCAAAGTGGGGAAAGTATCTAAACTAGAAGACAGGGTTGATGCAGATGACCTTAAAAATAAGAGAACATGGAAAATGAATCAAACTGCTATAAGATGCAAATAAGACTCATCAAAGATTAATTAGAATCAGTGAAAAAATATATTCAGGGATGGGGGAGCAAAAGGAGGGGAAGAGGATGAAAAAATAATAGTTACCTACTTGTACTAACCCCTCCATGACGAATGTATTCTGTATTACAATTACAATTAAAAAAAAAAAGAAAAATCAGAAGACAGCACAAATAGGATCTTTAAAAAACCTGTTTATAGAAATAATAGCAGAAAGCTTTCCAAATATGGGGAAAGAATTTAACATACACATATCGAGGCATTCAGAACACCATATAACCATGATCAGAAAAGAGCTTTTCCACAACATATCATACTCAAAATCCCAAAAGTCCAACACAAAACCAAATCCTAAAAGCTGGTAGAGAAAAGCAACACATCACTTATAAAGGTAAACCCATTAAATTACAGCAGACCTCTCAACACAAATTTTAAGGCCAGGAGAGCTTGAAGTGAAGTGTTCCCAGCCCTAAAAGAGAACAATTTCCGACCCAGACTAAGAGATCCTGCAAAATTACCTTTCAAAATTGAGGGAGAAATAACATCTTTCCATGACAAAGAACACCTTCAAAACTCATGACCACAAAACCAGCACTCCAAAAAATTCTCAAGGATAACCCAAGAATAAAAAAATGAAACCAATCATGCCAAGAAGTCTAACGGAATGACTATCATAGGTAGGGTGAACAGTTAGGCAATACTGTCAAACGGACATAGTACCAAAACTGATACACAGATTTAATGCAACCCCAATCAAAATACCACTAGCATTTCTCATAGAACTAGAGAAAATAATCCTATAATTCATATGGAATGAGAAGAAACCCAGATTAGCAAAAGTACCCTGGGCAACAACGGCAAAGCAGAAGGCCTCACAATCCCAAATTTCAAGTTACATTACAAAAGTATGGTAGTAAAAACAGTACAGTACCGGCACAAAGATACATGGATCGACAGAACAGGACAGAGGATGCAGACACAATCCCGGGCGCATTCAGGCATCTGATCTTAGACAAAGGGGCCAAAAACACATTGTGGATAAAAACCTCTTTTTAACAAATGGTGCTGAGAAAACTGGCTGTACACATGTAGAAGACTGAATACAGATCTGTATCTCTCAGCACATACTAAAATTAAACCAAAATGGATCAGAGATCTAAATACTCAAACAGAAACACTAATGTCAGAAGATAAAATAGGTAAAACTCTTGAAGTCACAGGCATAGGCACGGACTTTCTCAACAGAGCCCCAACTGCATAAGATACACCAAAAACCAACACATGGGATCACAGCAAATTAAAAAGTTTCTCACAGCAAAGGAAACAACCAACAGCGTGAAAAAACAACCTATAGAATGGGGTAAAAAAAAATGGGGAAAAAAATCTGTCAGCTATTCCTTGAACAGAGGACTAATATCTAGAATATATGGAGAACAACTCAAAACAATTACATTTCTCAAATAAAAAACCCAATCAAAAAATGGGCACCTGAAACAAATAGACAATTATTAGAAGTAAAAATGGCCAATAAATACATGAAAAAATGTTCAATATCTCTGGCCATTAGAGAAATGAAAATTAAAACAACACTGAGATTCCATCTTATTCCAGAATGGCTACCATGAAGAAATTAAATAACAAGTGCTGGTGAGGTGTGGGGAGAAGCAAACCCTTTTACATTACTGGTGGGAATATAAGTTAGTATAAACACTATGGAAACACTTCTAAAAACTAAAAAGAGCCAGGCATGGTGGTACACATCTATAATCCCAGCACTCAGGAGGCTGAGGCGGGAGGATCGCCACTAGTTCGAGGGTAACCTGGTCTACAGAGTAAACTCAAGGCCAGCCTTAAATACATAACAAGAACCTGTCAAAACAAAAACTAGAAATTCCATTTGACCCAGATATTCCATTTCTAGCTATCTTCTCAAAAGCTAATGACATCGTATGACAGTGATACATGCATAACCGTGTTTATAGCAGCACAATTCATAATTGCTAAATCTAGGGAATGAACTATATGTTCATCAATAGATGAATGGACAAAGAAAATGTGGTATTTATACACAACAGAGTACTAATCTGCTAAAGAAGGATAAATTTGAATTATCTATGGGAAAGTGGATGTACTTTGGGACCATAATGTTATGTGAAACACCCAAAGAATAAATAAATTAAAAAGCAAAATAAAAGACAGAGCATAGAAAGCAGGGAGATGGATCTTTTGCAAATGGGAAGGGGACCAAGAGACGGGGGAGGTGGAAGGACAGAAGGGGAAGGGGATGTGAAAAGAAGTAAGATGTGTTCTGTCCACGCACCAACTCCCCATGATAAATGTAATCATTATGTACTGTAAACATGTACTAATAAAAACAAAAACAAAAATAAAAATGAGAAGCAGCAGCATGTAACTCTGGTTCTTAGAAGGGTGAAAATTCTGATCAAGTATCACTACATATGTTACTGCAACTTTTTAATATAGAATCAATTTCCAGTACAGGTTGCGCATTGCTAATCTGAAATTCAAAATCTGAGAAGTATTAGCACCAACATAACTCTCAAAAAATTTTGAGGGCATAGAGGTACAGCTCTGTGGTGGAACCCTTGTTCAGTATGCACAAGGCCCTACATTACAAAAAGATTCAAATGCTTAACCAGTAAAGTCTGTGTACATATTCCACATATTCCAAACGTGAAAAGTCTGGACACCTCTGGTCCTGACCAGGTCAAGGGACGCTCAGTCTGTGTTATAGGTTCCTTTCACTTAGGCCAATTCTGATACAGGTTTAATGACTCAGAGCCATAGTTTCCTAGACAGAGGATGGATGATACTCCTTATACACTGGTGGCTATTAGAGAAAGCCTCCAAAAGGGCCGTCACGTGTGACTGAGTATAACTGCTCCAAGGACAGTTATCATGGTGGGGATCAGAAAGAGGAATGACAGAGAAGCAAGAACGGAAGGAAAGACTCACACTGGGAGGTTCGCTATCTTCTGAAATTCACGCGTCGCTGCAATTCTACATTGATTTGGGACTTCACCATGTCTGAAGCAGGACTCTGAAGATACTCACCTCTGGCCTGGGTACCCCTCAGAGTATTTGTTGTTTAAGCAGGAGCCAAGGGCCTCCAGAACTGCCCGGCTGGCAAAATTCTCTGAGGCGATCAGCTCTAATCCCACGCGCTGCCGGTTACTCTCCTTCTTAATGATGTTGTACACCTTACAGAAAGAAAGCAGATGCCGAACACTGACACGCTTTAGTTTAAAATTCTGTGCTGAGAACAGCCATAACCTCCTTGCAATCCCAGCACTCTGGGAGAATGAGGCAGGAGGACTGCAAGTTTGAGACCAGCTTGGGCAATTTTGTGACATACTGTCTCAAAATAAAAAAGGGGTGGAGATGTAGTTTATTATGAAGTCCCTGGATTCAATCTCTTCTACAACCAAAAACAAAACGTAATCTTCTGAACAGAAAAGACACTACTATAGATGTGTTTTCAGAAGCTACGTGGACCCTAAATAACCAGGAGGACTCTTAGGGCAGAATAAATCTTCCACAAAAGCTTTAACATTTGAGAAAGAATTAGTAAGAGTATATGAATCAAGAAAAAAATGATTTAAGAGAAAATTATGTATCCCACCTAACTTTTAATTCTACACCAACCTGTTATTTTTATTTCCGCATTTTACCCTACATTTTGGATTTCAAATGCCTAATCATTAAAGTCTATGTGCATATTCTAAATCAGAAAAATCTCCCTCCCTGAACCTTACTCCTTGTTCCTTTTCTTCAAGGAAAAAGATGTTTTGACAAATTCAGAGAAACAGAAATCAGGTTAGTGGCTGCCCAGGGGTAGGTATTTTGGGGAGGGTTAGGGTGATCCCTAATGTACTCTTGGATATAAAAATGTTCTGAAATTGTCAGTACACATATTCTATGATTTAAGATGGTTTGACTTTACAATGGGGGGAAGCACATTCAACAGAAACTGTATTTCGCAGTATTAATTTGCATATTTTCTGGGCTCGAGACACATGGTGCTATCTCCTCTCCTGATACTGGGCAGTGGCACTGTGCCCTGTCGGGCCTGCAGTCATGAGGGAAAACAATTGGTGTTCTGTGTTGCTAGGCCAGGATGTGTGGTAGGTTAGGCATATTTAGTGCATTTTTTCCCCTTTTGTCTTTCTGAGACAGGTTTTACTATGCAGTTCAGGCTGGCCTTGAGCTCACTTTGTAGCCCGGGCTGGCCTCAAACTTGCAATGATCCTCCTGCCTCAGCCTCCTGAGTTCTGGGATTACAGGTGTGCAGCTCAGTGCATTTTTGACTTGTTAAGATTTTCAGTTTGGAATAGGCTTATCCGGATATAACTACAAAGTAAGTCAAAGAGCATCTGTATGCTAAACACCACTGAATTATATGGTGAGAGAACAATATCTCAATAAAACTGTTATGAAAAAAATGCTTCCAGTTATCTAAATAGGTACATTCCCTGTGAACTGTACGGAGAAATCAACCACAAACGACATTTGCCTCTCCTCGCTTTCCTCCAGGGCACCCAGCACAATGCTCTGCACTTGGTAGGAACTCAGAAATGTTTAAATTCACCTTCAGAGGACTTTTAGTCACTTTCTCACTACAGTCTCTCAATGTGGCACTTTTCTGCAGTGCTGGGGAAAGAACTCAGGGCTTCCCACACGCTAGGCAAGTGCTTTACCGCTGAGCTGTATCCCCAGCTTCATAAGCTGGCACTCAGATATACTGCATATAGTAACTGCAAGGCAGTCTGAAATAAAATTAATTCATGATGAGAACTAGAGATTTAGGAGCGAGGGGTACAGCTCAGTGGTACAGTACTTCCCTAGCATGTGTGAGCTCCTACGTAAAATCTCCAATACTTAAAACAAAACAAAACAAAACAAAAAACCAACCAGAAACAAAAAACTAGAGATTCAAACAGAGGCCTCTGATGTGAACATGCAACATGAACGCCCCCCAACCCTTACCTCAATGTCACTGTCCTTGAGGGGCTGTGCCAGCATAGCCTCATGGGAGGACCACAGGGCAGCGTCCTTGTGAGTTCCATTGACTGGAGTCATCGTCACACTAGTTCAGAGCTGCCTAAAAATGAGAAAAGCGTGTGTGTCTTCCAATGATTAGCTTTGGCAAAGCTCATGGCAACCTGTACGTTCTCCTGTGTTGCTATAGCACTGGCCTGCTATTTTAGCCTTTCCTACAGGACTGCTTGGTAAACACAAGCGTAATCTATTGTGAAACCAGCACGAAGAACTTCTAGTTTCTTTCTGACTACAGACCTGACCCTCTTGTCCCCAGCCCTGTGCACCCCGAAGCCCTGCTTCTGTGTGTCAGGTGGTACCTACAGTGAGCCTGCCTTGGGCCACTCACCGTTTTGCTTCTCCTGGTATGGCTTATCCCCCAACTAAACCAAGTTCCTGGAGGCAGCACTGAGTGTTCTTTTTAAAAAAAAACCTCCCACAGTACCCAGTACAGACCGCTATAAAGAAGCAATATGGCCAAATGACCAAACAGATGAATTGTTGAATTAAAACAATTCTGGCAGCAGGCAACTGGTAAGTTCTTTAAAAAAGGCAAACATTTTGTACTTAGCAACTTTTCAGATTTTTCTGGGCAGGTACACAAATTAACAAAGAACAAAATACAAGCAACTGGGATTCTCCTTCCACGATGCCATCAGCAGTATTTTATAACCTAAGTACAGCAGGTAGCAACTCCACATTCAGTTTGGACCATTTCTCCCAGACTGTAAAAAAGTGTACTGGAATTTTTGCTGTAAGAAGCTCCTCTAGGAACTGAATACAGTACTAACTGTCTCACTGTAATCCCAGCACCGATCTCATGTGTTCATTTCTTTCATGTTTCTGAGGAAACATGAAAAACAAAGCAATGAAAATGAAGCTCAGAAAAGTAAATATCTTAGTGTAAGGCTGCACAGCAGATTGGCCATGGAAGCAGGGCTCAGAACCCCAAAGCACACAGAGCAATATACGTCATGGATGGATTATAAACCGTCCTGTAAGAATCACAGGTCACATCTGCATGTCTGTATTCCCATCAGAAAACCACAGCCCATAAAAATATAACTGACTAGAAAATAAATCTTAAAATTTATTTCTACAAAGAACTGGAATTTTGCTGGGCGTGGTGATACATACCTATAATTCTAGCACTGGGGAGGCTGAGGCAGGAGGATCACTGAGGGTTCAAGGCCAGCCTGAATGGCATAGTGAAACCCAGCTCAAAAAAAAAAGAACTGGAGTTTTGTGATCAGTGGCATTTCCCTAGTGTGAAAGTTCAAAGATTTAGTGCTGGGATTACAGCACTCAGACTGCAGGTGCTCTGGTACCAGGCCCCACAGCTTCTCCTCGCTGAGCTTGTGGGCAGGCACCGCCCGTGCAACCCCAGCAGGTGGAAAACACAAACTTGCCTCAGAGCCAAGTGAGGCCCTCTGGTCCTGACTCCCAAAGAGCAAAACTTCTCTTAAATATTAACCACTGAAGGTTAAAAAGGATTCCAAAGTGGCCAGCAACACAAAGGGGAAATTTCTTTACCACCAAAGAACTAAAGTCCACTTGGAAACCTCTCACCAGAGGGTCGGGTCTTGAGTCATTTGTCAAAAGGCACTGACTGACATTCAGTTCAACTCTCCCTGGAGGGGGGGGCAAGCCTTGACCCCCTCCCCCATGGGCCCTCTGATTCTGCTTGAGCAGAATATGCTGCTCTCTGCCCACATACAACCCTTCCCTGATCCATGATAATTTTCTCCCTAGTACTAGAGATTGAACCCGGGGGCCTCTCACTGAGCTATATCTTCAGACCTTTTCAAAAATTTAAGACAGGGTCTCAGTCGCTAAATTGCTCAAACTGGGCTCAAATTTGTGATCTTCCTGCCTCAGCTTCCCATAGTGCTGGGATTACAGGCAATATTTATTCAGTGTTTCTATTTGTCTAGCAAATTACACCATGGAAAAAGGAGCGTCTCCTCATAAGGTGCTCCCCAGGGGTTCATCACCACGCTCGGCTTCCACGACAGAAATTCTGAGCTGCAGTGGTCGCAGCCTCTGGGTGAAGCTGTCAGTGTAACCACCTCTTGGCTCCTCACTCCAGCACTCCGTTCCTGGTTTCCTAGCCTGGTTTTCGACCTTGCTCCTGCTACCATGTAGGATCAAGTATCACTCACTGCGCCCTGAATCCAAGTATTACTTAACTCTTATCAGCAGCAGTATATATCCTCATTGATTAATACATCTATTATCTTCCTGAGTCAGTAAACTTTTTTCTAAGCCATGAAAAAGTTTGAATTTATTCAAACAAAGACTTCAAGATTCATTGTCTGAGCCAGGATCCACACCTATAATCCCAGCAGTCCAGATGGTTGAGACGGGAGGATCACAAGTCTTGCTCAACCTGGACAACTTAATGAGACCCTATCTCAAAAAAGTCTTGCAAGTAGCTCGGTGAGAAGATCCTGAATTGTCTCACTTCAGTTAACTCTATTATATACTAGAGCATTCTTATTTACAGTAAAAAAGAGAAAGATCCTGAGACCACATACTTTTTAAGATGTGGGGGCTGGGGATCTAGCTCAGTGGCACAAGTGCCTGCTTGGCAAGTAAAAGGTCCTGAGTTCAATACCCCGCACCAAAAAAAAAAAAAAAAAAAGATGCAGAGAGGAAAAAAAAGAATCATTTTTATCTAATTTAATGTTTAGGGAAGAAAAACTCAGCACCTTTCAAGATCTGGAGATTGGCCAAAAAAATATACTTTCTGTTATTTTATTTTTAGATTATAGTAAAATATACATGACGTAAAATTTACCACTCTAACAATTTTTTAGTGTACAGTTCTTGGCACTGAGTGATGTGGACTGAGGACAATAACTGGGTAGGGCTACTCTTGACTGGGCCACAGAAAGCACCTGGGCTGAAATCTGAAGAGGGGAAAGGAGCCATGCATATAAGATTTAGAGGTAAGCACAACCGGGGTGAGGCCGGGCGTGGTGGTGCACACCTGAAATCCCAGCACTCAGGAGGCTGAGGCAGGAGGATCACCCACGGTTCAAGGCCAGCCTGGGCCACATAAGGAGACCCTGTCTCAAAACAAAATAAAACAATCTAGGTGAGCAAACAGTAAGTGCAAACCCCTAAGATAGGAAGATGTCTGTCTTGCCAAAGGTTAGAAGTCAGGCACATGTGACCGAAGCCCAAGAAACAAGCAGTATCCACAAGAGATGAGATTCAAAGTCCCAAGGACAGGAGTCAGGTCAGAACAGACTTTTTACCTTGATGTTATATATTTTACAAGTTTCAAACCGCTTCCTAGGAACCTTGGTATTGAAATGGACAAGCAGCAAAACCCAGTAGCGCACGGACAGGCCACAGGTCGATGCCTCAGACTCCCCCACTTTGAACAGTAAGAGCTGCCGGTAAGCAGGTAGGTACTGAAGCTCTCTTCTGGAAGTGCTGGTAATGGCACTGCCGATGGGCTCAACCCTGCTCTGCCAGTTCCTAACGTGTGACCCCAGTTACTGACATCTGTGCCTCGGTCTCCCCACATCTAACGCAGGGACAATATTCCGAAGCTGGCTGTGAGAGTTAAACCAGACATCAGGTCCAGAGCACTCAGGACAGTGCCAGGAACACAGCAAATACTCCGTAACAGACCACTGTTACTGATGAAAGCCGGCCACAGTGGTGCACACCTGTAATCCCGGCACTCTGGGAGGCTGAGGTGGGAGGATCAAGAGCTGGAGCCCAGCCTGGGTACCTGAGCCAGACCCTGTACCAAAATTAAAAAAGAAAAAAAAGAAAAAGCTGGGGCTGTATCTCAGCAGGAGTGCCCTAGTTTCATTCCTCACGACTGTGGGGCAGAGGTTATAAACTAGGGATCTTAGGGCCACCTTAACCTTCACTAACTGTACCTGTGACACCACTGGGCGGTCCAGCTCACTGTAGCATCCCTGCCACTATCGTGCTCCTATTTCTGTACAAGCACTGTCACTCACATGTTCCACAATCCTCACAACCCCAGGGAGGGAGACCTTGTCAGTATCTGCACTTCCAAGTCACCAGCCTCCCCAGGACCCCTACTCCCGCCATACAAGTGGGTCCTGTCAGGGGTCTGCGAACAGAAGTACCTGCTGAGCAGCTCTGTCCCACATGGATGTTGAGTTCTCTTCTCTAGGGAGGAAGACCTGAGGGTCAGACAGCTAACATGTCAAAGGTTATGTAACAATAAGAATCAGACTTTGAGCTCTTGTTTACCTTTAGTTCCAAAGCTGCTTCTCACACACTGTATCAGATAATAGCACAACTAACCATTTACTTGCTCTCAAGTGAGAAATTTGTTTCTATAGGACCCTACAGTGGTGTTTCCAGTTCAGTAACTTCCTCACTGAAGGCACGCATCTGTCTGGCCTCCACTGACCAACTGGTCACTTAACTTTCAGAACCTCAAAGAATAGTGCCGTCTCCTAGAACAAGGGGTGCCACTGCAGACAACTAGAGACAGAAGCGGGGGAGGGGGCGCAGAGAGAGACAGAGACAGACAGAGAGGCAGAGGAAGCAGGGCCACATAAGCAGAGGTTGGGAGTGCAGGCTTTTTTACGTCTTTTTTGAGACAGGGTCTTGCTATGCAGTTCAGGCTGGCCTTGAGCTCACTTTGTAGCCCAGGCTGGTCTCGAACTCGCAGCGATCCTCCTGCCTCAGCCTCCCGAGTGCTGGGATTACAGGCGTGCGCCACCACGCCCGGCGGGAGTGCAGGCTTCAATGGGGCTCTATTCGGGGTTCTCCCCTTTGCACCGGCTCTTTCCTTGTTGCCTCGCCCTTCTCGTCTGCAACTGGAGGAAATGCCAGCCCTGCCCGCACCGCAGCAGGGAGGACGACAGCGCAGCGTGAGCGGTCGTCCTCAAATCAGAGAGCTCGCCGAGAAACCCCTGAGCAAAGAGCGGCTGCGTGCGCCCCAACGGCCTTCGCACCCACGCCACAGGCCACCGGCCACCACGCTCATCGCCCCGAAGCGCCCGCGGCTGGGGGGCTGCGGCCGGCCGCTGACCCCTCGGTCTCCG
>NW_004955478.1:10968432-10973015 GCF_000276665.1 Chinchilla lanigera | reverse complement strand
GGAGGACCCCAGCGCGCCCGCGCCGCCGGACGCCGAGGTCGCTGGACCCGAGCTCACCCACCCAGCGGAGCGCAGCCTCGGATGCACGGGCGACACCTCGGTCCCACGCCGCCTCGGGTCCCACAGGAGCCAGGCCCCGCCGACCCGCACCGCCACGTGACTTCCCGCGCCCAGCTCGCCCGAACTTGGCGCGCCGCCGCCCGCGCTCCACTTGGAGCTCCGCGGCGCACTGCCCCCGGCCTGGCCCCGCCCCCAGATGTGTCCAATCAGAACGCGCATCCAGGCAGAGCCCGCCTCCTAAAGCCCCGGTGCTATTGGCTGCGGCGGAGCAGTGGGCGGGGCTGCGCGGTGTAGGCGCTGCGTTGTAGAGGCGCAGACCCTAGGGCTACAGCGCTCTGGAAACCGCGGTGGGGAGGGAGCTCGGGTTTCCCGGGAGCCAACGGAGGGTCTTTCCCGGTTAAGCTGGGTGGGTCGCTTAGGCTGCGGGGTTACGGGTGAATTTTGTTATTTATATTTAACTTTCCTATGATCTTACTTCCGGTTAGCATGGTACTCGTGTAGGTCAAACGTGGGTTCCAACGGACGTACTGTTAATCGAACACTACACCAATCACTTCGTTCCCCCCGCTACCCCCTTACTGGGGATGTAATCCAAGGGTGCACCCTACACTGAGCTACATCCTTGCCCTTTTTATTTTTAGTTTTTATTTTTTTGCGGTACTGGGGATTGAACTCACGACCTTGCACTTGCCAGGCAGGCGTTTATGGCACTGAGCTAAATCCCCAGCCCTTGCCCTTTTAAAAATCAGCTAATTAATTTTATTTTGAGAGTCTAAATTGCCCAGGCTGGCTTGGAACCTTGATCTTCCTCTTGCCCCCAGCCTCCCAAGTAGCTGATAGAGTTTTACAGAAATGAGCTACGGTACCTGGCTTCGCTTTGCTTGGGGCGCGGGTGGTGGTGCTGGTGGACAGGTATGTCTAAAACACTGATCTTTCAAGTTTGTTTGCTCTTTGCTAACCATATCAAAGGAGGCAGATTATTCTGGTGGAAAGGCAGAAAGGCTTTATTCGGAGCTCCGCGGAGATGGAGAGGCCTCATCACCCAGATCATCACCTCACGGAGCAGAGGTGTGCTAGGGTCTTTTATTGCAAGGAACCGTGGAGGGAGAAACTGTAATGGAGCAATAGGTATGTTCAGGCCTGTTCCCTTTCTTCACTGAGGAAATGAAACTAGATTTTGACCCCCGGGTGGCAGCATCTGCACATTCTGTCCATTCATCTGGGCTGAGGAGAGGTGAGGGTAGCAGTTTATTGATGCCTAGGCCTGAGGAAGTTTGGAGCAGCAGCTTGTCTCTAAAGAAAAAAAAAATCTGATTGCTAAAGGTCCACTTTGCCATGCTCGTTTTTAATTCTGAGACAGGTACGTAGACTTATGAGTAAATATAAAAATATAAAACTTTTAGAAGAAAACATAGGAGGGAATCTCCAAAGCCTAGAGTTTTAGTGTTTTTTATACATGACACCAAAAGCACAGTCTTCAAGAGAAAATATCAATAAGTTGTATTTGTTTCAGGATTAAAACTTTTGCTCTGTCAGGGACCCTGTTAAGAGGATGAAAAGATAAACTGCAGGGGCTGGAGGTGTAGCTCAGTGGTAGGGCTTGTGCTTAGCATGCACAAGGCCCTTGGTTTGATCTCCACAACCCCTCACCCCCCAAAAACATTACAGATGGACACATTCTTTGCAAATGCTGTTTGAAAAAGAATTTATATCTAGAATGCATAAAGCACTCAGAAAATTTCACAGTATAAGACAAGCAGTTTAATTAGAAACTGGGCAAAACTACTCTTCTTTCATGCTGTTGTGTTTTTTTGTTTTTTTTTTCCCAGTAGGGGGAATCAAACTCACGACCTCAAGCTTGCCAGGCAGGCGCTGTGCCGCTGAGCTAAATCCCCACCCCCAAAACTGGTCTCTTTTAACTGAAGAGCAGACATCTGATAAGCACATGAAAAGACGTTCAACATTGTTAGTCATTAGACGAATGAAAATTGTATTGGAATAGCTTTTTTTTTGTTTTTTTTTGGGTTTTTTTTTTCCCCGGTACTGGGCATTGAACTCATAACCTCACGCTTGCCAGGCAGGCCCTGTGCGGCTAAGCTAAATCCTCAGCCCCTGGAATAGCTTTAAAAAAAAAGAGTAGGGGGTTGGGACTATAGCTCAGGGTCACAGCGCTTGCCTAACAAACACAGCACCAAGAAAGAAAATGTCAATATCAAATGGTGCAAAGATGTGGCAAAACTGGATGTCATAATTGCTGGTAGCAATGTAGACAGGCAGAGCCACTCTGAAAAGATAGTTTGTCAGTAATTTAATGAACTAAACATACACTTTCCATTATGACCCAGCAATCACACTCCTGGGCACTTAGCCTCTGTGAAAATTGTCCACAAAACCTGTACATGAATGTTCACGGCAGCATTATTTGTAGTAGACAAATCTGTAAAAAATCCAAATGTTTTTCAGTAGGTGCATGGTTAAACTGATACGTCCCTATATGGAATACTACTAGTTAGCAATATAAAGAAAGAAGCTATCAATACCCTTAACTTGGATGGATCTCAAGGGCATTATGCAGCAGATAAAAGACAATATCAAAGGGTGGCAGCAGAGCATGGTGGTACACTCTTGTAACCTCAGCGCAAAATCAAGATCCAAAGCTAGCGGGGTGTGGAGGTGCATCCCCGTAATCTCAGCACTCTGCTGAGGCAGAAGAATCACTAGTTCAAGGCCAGCCTGTATACAGTGAATTCAAGGCCAGCTTGTATTACATAGTGAGGCTCTGTCTCAAAAAGTCACACATTTTTATAATGATTCCATTTATACCACATTCTTGAAAGGGCGTAAAGAAATTTGGAACAAATTCCTTATTAACAGGAGTTAGGGATGGTATGGGGTAGGGCTATGAGTAAAAAGAGAGACACATCTTCATACCTTTGTACTTTCTTCCCCTAGTACTGGGGATTATTGAACCCAGGGCCTTCACATTGAGCTACATTCTGTTTCCTTTGGTTTATTTATTTATTTATTTATTTATTTATTTTTATTTTGAGACAGAGTCTTGATAAGCTGCTAAATTGTCTAGACTGGGGTCGGATTTAGGAATCTCCTGTCTCAACCTCCCAGATTGCTGAGATTACAGGCATGCATCTCCACGCCCAGCTAGTTTTGTATCTTGATTGTGATGATGGTTATATAAATCTACCCATGTCATAAGATGATATATAAAGATACACACGTTTTATCACTGTGAATTTTCTGTTTTGTTTTGTTTTATTTTGTCTTGTCTATTTGAGACAGGGTCTCGCTATGCAGTTCAGGCTGGCCTTGAGCTCACTTTGTAGCCCAGACTGGTCTCAAACTTGCAACAATCCTCCTGCCTCAGCCTTCCGAGTGCTGTGATTACAGGCATGCACCACCATGCCTGGTTTGAATTTTCTGTTTTGATATTTAGTTAGGGAAGATGGAGCTGTAGGGGGGGGGCGTTGGTGAAGATATATAGGACTTCTCTGTACTGTCTTTGCAATTTCCTGTGTATCTATGATCATTTTTAAATTTAAAAAATAAGCCTCAAAGACCTCAAACAAATCCACAAAAAACTGCTGTCCAGAATAAAGTTCAACCCACTTTAAAACAAGGCAGCAAATCTGGGTTGGTGGCACACACCTGTAGTTCCAGCTGCTCGGGAGGTTAAGGCAGGAGGATGGGTTGAGTCCAGGAGTTCAGAGCCAGCCTGGGAAACATAGCAAGACCCTGTCTCTTGAAAAACAAAGAATAGCTCATGACCGTCACCTCAGCATTCTGGGAAACTGAGGCAGGATGATCCCAAGTTTGAGCCAGCCTGGGCAACTTAGTGCTTCAGAACCTACCTCAAAAGAAAAAATAAAAACAAATCGCTGGAGATGTAGCTCAGGACAAAGGCCTTGGGCTCAGTCTCCAGTAACACACACACACACTCACACACACACACACACACACACAGAGAGAAAAAGAATGAAGAGAGCTAAGTCCAGGTACTAGATAAATAGTATCTACGATGTCGTGCATCTAATCAAATTAGACATGTCAAGAAGCAGAAAAATGTGACCATAACTAACAATATCAGTGAATGTAGAAAGATGCAGAAGTGATGGAGCCAGCAAAGATGTTAAAACTGCTTTTACAACTGTACTTAAGTACTTAAAGAAATACATGAGCATAGTGAAAAGAGAAATCAGTGGAATCAAAAGCGGGTTCTCTAAAAAAGTAAGCAAAATTGATAAACTGGAATTTTCGCTTACACTATCCTACTAACGTGGTGATAAACATCTTTCCATATATTTATTTGCTGTCTCTGTATCTTCTTCATAAATGCCTGTTCCAATCATTTGCCCATTAAAAAACTGTTGGGGTATTATTAATATAAAACTATACACATTTAAAGTGTACAGTGTGGGGGCTGGGCCCGCAGCTTAGTGTTAGATTGCTTACTTAGCACTACTGAAGCCCTGGCTTCAGTAGAATAGATAGATAAATAAATAAGTACA
>NW_004955478.1:10958674-10967667 GCF_000276665.1 Chinchilla lanigera | reverse complement strand
TGGATAAGTCGTTTTTAATTTTTTTTATTTTAAAGAGAGAAGAACAAAAACAAAATAACAAAGACAAAGACAAAACAACATAAAAACTATAAAAACGATACAGAATTTCATGACAATATGATAGGAAAGCAACAATTGTTGTTGTATTACTTATTGTTATCTTCAGAGTAGTTGCTCAGACTGGATAAGGTGGATAAGGTGTCACACATACTGCCCATGAGACAATCAGCACCATCAAGGTAAGGGGAATCCTTAATAGTCTTTTCATGCTCCCTTGTAAGTAATGCTTTCCTGATCCTGTTGCTCTTTCTCCCCAGACTATAGTCCCAGGCAGTCACTGATCTGTATTTTGTCATTATAGATTAGTTTAACTTTCTGTAATTTTATACAAATTAGTTCATCCAATATATATAGTCTTATCTGTCTTTGCCTATTTGGTATAATTTTTTTTCAGTACAATTGTAGGTGTTGAATCCAGGATCTTCACACTCAGCTACATCCTCAGACTTTTAAATTTATTTTAAAATATTGATTGATTGATTGATTGATTGATTTAGACAGTGTCTCGATAAATCAGTAAATTGCACAGGCTGGGCTCGAACTTGAGATCGTCCTGCTTCAGCCTCCCAGAATGCTGGGATTACAGGTGTGTGCCCAGCTCAAAGTCAGTAATTTTAAGTCGACCAAAAGCAAATAAGTAAAAGCAAGAGAAACCAGGCATGGTGGTGCACACCTGTAATCACAGCACTCGGGAGGCTGAGGCAGGAGGATCGCAGCAAGTTTGGGGTCAGCCTTGGCTACATAGTGAGTTCAAGATCAGCCTGAACTGCACAAGACCCTATCTCAAAAAAAAAAAAGTAAAAAGTAAAAAAGTAAAAGTAAGAAAGGTTGGAAGTTTATTTAGGTTTTCCGTAGGTTGCACGCCCAGTACAACCTTTCTTTTTTTTTTTTTATTTTAATGTTATACAAATAGATATTAATAAAGGAAATATAAAAAAGTATTCTTATTTCTATGAAAAATACAAAATTTCATAGAAAAATAGAGAATAACATAGTTAGTAACACTGTGTATCATAATCTTAAAAGGATGGCCAAGTTGTTACTCAGAGTACAAATCATAGACAAAAAAGACTCTCTTATAAAGAAGAAACAAACAGAGGAGAGCACAAAACTTTCTCATCAATGAACTAAGAAACATGTATATATATGTTTATATATATATATATATATATATATATAGAGAGAGAGAGAGACAGAGCCCAAAACGGTAAATAGGAAGGAGGGAGAAGTCCAAATAACTCCCAAAATTATCTACTCCATTGCTCCAGAAATATTTTAATACACATGCTAATTTGTTTCATTTATACTACTAGTTTCTCTTAGTTCATTAAATCCTCCCCTTTCTTGTTTTTTTGTTTTTCTGTTTTTTTCCGGTACTGGGAATTGAACTCACGACCTTGCGCTTGCCAGGCAGGCGCTGTGCCGCTGAACTAAATCCCCAGCCTCCCTTTCCTTTTCTTTGTGGTTACCGATTCCCATAGAAGGAAAGGCTGGGTCGTGCACCAGGCCCCTGCCTTTGTTCCTCAGGGGAGTGACAGGACCTCCGTGTTCCCTGTCACCGGCCTGCGCCCGTGAGCCGCTGTGGGAAACCCCTCTGTGCCTAGGTGGGCGGGCCCCTTAGGAAGCAGCGCGTTGCTAGGGCTGGTCACATCTAAATCTCTAATGGCAGAAGCAGAACGCTTTGACTGGATGTCACTGGACAATTTTGCCCAAGAAGGGAGCTCCCTCCAGCTTTTCTCCTTTTCCTGTGTTACCTTCCAGGGTCCGCTTTTCCTCTCGGCCACCGCCTGGCCCCTACCTGTGGGTCAAATGTGTGCGTGTGTAAGTATCTGTACGGATGCAGAGAGGAGACTGTCCCACATGGGAAGGGAGGGCTGGGGCTCTCTTCCTAATGTGAACCTGTTGGAGACAGCTGAACCTGTTCCAGGGTTAAGGACCCTCCCCCATCTCACACAGGGTCTTTATTTTTTTAGTATGTATTAAGTATGTCTTGAGACAGGGTCTCACTGGCCTTAAACTCACTATGTAGCCCCGGCTGGCCTCAAACTCACTGATCCTCTTGCCTCAGCCTCCCAAGTGCTGGGATGACAGGCCTGTACCACCATGCCCAGCTTATTTTTTGTTTTTTAAAAAATTGCATTTATTTATTTGTGATGCCTCATTTGAGTTATTCATGTTATACTTCAATACAGGAAAAATGCGAACTAACGTGATGAGCTAGGGGTGGTGGATGTGTCAGGTGATGAGCTTCTTTTCAAGGAGTTTTATGGAGACACAGTTGACCTACAGTGAAAGGCACGTGTTTGAAATGTTAAATCTGATGACTTCTGACACATGTAACCCCCCCCCGAAACTATCACCCCACATGTTGGTGATGAGCACATACTACGTCAACCACAAACTTTCCTCTCTGCCACCTGTAACCACTTGCCGTCCTCCGATCCAAGCAGCCCCTCCTTGACTTTATGCCATGGTGAGTGGTTCTCATACTTAGCGGTAAGGGAACTGCAACCATTCAGTGTGTACTTTTTTGTAGGCCTCATTCAATCCACGTAATTGTGTTCGGTTTCATGTATGCTGCTCCTTGTCAATAGCTGAGTCATTGCATGCCCTTGAGTGGGTGAACCACAGACTGTCCATGTACCCGTCTGCTCATAGACATTTGTGTTGTTTCTGGTTGTGACTTAAAAATAAAGGTGCAGTCATCATTCTTGTTTAAGTGTTTGTATGAACGTATGTTTTTATTTCCCTGGGGGAAATATCTAAGTATGAAATTGCCGGATCACATTGTTGGTGTATATTTTACTCGGAAATTGTATACCTAACTTAGAAAATGTCACCTTAGAAATTGAAATAATTTTTCAAAGCAGGACTTGAGATTTCTATTTTTTGCGTGAGGATTCTTAATCCCTGTTCTTGTATTTTTAGCCCTTTCTGATTTTTTGTAAAATTAGCTCAAGAAGAGGCTCTTCATAGTACATAAAACTCAATTCTTTTACTTCAATGTAATTTAAAAAGTAAATGAAAAATAAAAATCACCTATAATCTCATCACTCCAAAATCTTTGCATTTTCTTGATATGTGCATTTACATTAATTTAACGCTTTGTTTTCATTTTTTGTTTAGCTGTTTTTATTTTATTTATTTTTTTTTTTTGGTTTTTCTCCGGTACCAGGAACCAAACTCACGACCTTGCGCTTGCCAGGCAGGCGCTTTTGCCGCTGAGCTAAATCCCCAGCCCCTGTTTAGCTGTTTTTAAATGAGATAACTATAGTACTCACTTTGGGAGCACATACACTAAAAGAGATGACTGCTAAATATATTCTTTGAGGATTTGGGTATTTTACAATTAAGGGAGTTAGGTCATTCCATTTTCCCCAAAATTTATGTATTTATTTTTAATTGACAATAACTATGCATATATTTATGGAGTACAATGTGTTGCTTTGTATTATGTAGACATTGTAGAAAGTTTCCATCTAGTTAATCAATGTACCCACCGCCTAACTAACTCATAAATTATGTGTGTGGTGGGGATTTAACATTCTTTTTTGAAACAGGGTCTTGTTATGTAGTTCAGGCTGACCTTGACTCATTATGTAGCCCAGGCCAGCCTTGAACTCTTGGCAGTCCTCCTGTCTCAGCCTCCTTAGTGCTGGGATTATAGATGTGCACCCAGCATCTATTTTTCTTTCTGTTTTTTGAGAAGGGGATCTGACTATGTAGTCCAGGCTGGACTTATATTTTTGATAACTCCTGCCTCAGTTTCCTGGGATTACAGGTATGTACCATCCTAATTTATTTAGCAATTTTGAAATACTGTACATACAATATTAACTGCAGTCATCACACAGTGCAGTAAATAGGTCACTGAAAATTTCTGCATTCTGACTGACATTTGTATCCTTTGATCATCTTCCTGTTTCCCTGTCCCTCCTGAACTTAGATCATTCCTAATGGCCGTGGTGGCACAGGCCTGTGATCCCAGCACTCAGAAGGCTGAGGCAGACAGATTGCCATGAGTTCAAGGCCAGCCTGGGCTACATAGTGAGATCAAAGCCAACCTGAACTATATAGCAAGACCTGTCTCAAAAAACAAAAACAAAATAAATAATATACATAATAAAGGTTAAACTTCCCATGAAAAGTATGATGGTCTGACATACTTGGGGCACAGGACTACACTGTCCTGCAGAAAGACAAGACCCTGTGTAGGGGGCCAACCTATGAGCTTGCACCTCACCAAGGGGTAATGAAGATGAAACACAAAGAGACACTGAATAGTGTGGAGGACCACCTGGGCGACTCCCCTTGAAAGAGGAGCAATTGCCTCCATTTTGGCTGAGCCTGACCCTATTTCCATGTATTGATATGTGCAGAGCGGGCTGGGACTTTTCCTTACCCCTTCAATAGGCTTTAAGCAATGGGTCTAGCCCAGGTGCTGATGGTCATCTCTGGAGATGGCAGGCGTGTTTCCCCGGACGCCCCACTGCTCCCTTGAGTGAGCCGGGGTGAGGCGGGATGTGTGAGCCAGTGCTCCACGCTGTCCACTGGAATTGAGCCTTGGGGTAGAGGCTGTAACCTCCTGGGGCTTGAAAGGTTACACATCAGAGCTGAAGCACCAAAACATTAGACACCATCTCAGTTGTGTCATGCAGATGACTCTTTCTGCGTATCCTCCTCTCTGCACTGGCAGAGGTGATTTCAGGCCTCCCACCTAGCCCAGCTCACGGCACTCACCTGCTTCCCACGGTTCTCACAGTCACTCATCCTCAGGCCACTCCCTTCTTCACAAAGGAATAAAACCTGGGTTTGAAGCCTTTGTTCCGGATGGCCATCATGGCTGGACTTAGGACCCCTTGGCTCCCCATGGCTACACACGTGCCTTAGTGTCTTTATTCTCCCCGTGGGTTGCACTGGAAGTGGTAGGTTGGAATTAACTCCCTAGAATTCCAGTAACTTTTCATAGGATTACAAACACAAACATCCTGGGCTGCGATGAGGACTGGTAGGTTAAAATGTGGGGTGCCAGGGCGCTCGTGTCTCCCTTTGACAAAGAGCCCCAAGTGACTGGTGCACCTTGGCTTTATTCACTCAGACACAGGCACTAGCAGCGGGAGTATAACAGGATTCATCCGTCTCCCACCAGCCGTGGCACATACCCAAGAAAACATCAGGATCTCAGCTGTCTTTTCCCTGCGGTGTGTCAGCGCGTACTTACGCAGCCTTTCTCACAGAAGAGGCCATGTAGGCCTTAATCTTCCTACTTAACCTTCCTACCTGGTCTCCCTCATCTTTTTGTTTTACGATAACAGAAGTTGAATATCAGTCACTGCTTGTATATCTCTAGGGAAGCATGTAGGTATGATTATTCTTTGCTTTGAGGTACGGCCTTTAATGACTATACCTACACCTACAGTAGTTTTGTTTGTTTGTTTGTTTGGTACCAGGAATCGAACTCAGGACCTTGTGTTTGCCAGGCAAGCACTTATGCCACTGAGCTATATCCCCAGCTACACCTACAGTAGCAATGTGTCTGTACTGGCACTTTTCAAGGGCCCAGCCCTATCAGACTGCCTATGTGATAACTAACTTAAACGTCCCCCCTCACTGGAGAGGTGCCCCCTAACTGCTGTGAGGGGGTAACTGGGGACAACCACTCTAACTTCTTCAGGCGTAAGGGGGCGTAGTTGTGACCAGCAGTCAGGGATCTCCCAACAAGTTCTATTCAAAGGGCGCTGATAGACATCAGGCATTCTGGTCTCAGGAGACACTGATGAGGAAAAGTCTTTCTGCTTCCTGAGTATTTTTCATCCCTTGTCTGAGGGAAGCTTTCACTGTGAGGAGAGTAGAGTCGAGTTTCTCCATGGATGTGTCACGGGGAGCACTTCTCCATGGCCTATCCATCTCCTGTAACAACACAAGCAAACCCTGGCTCCCATGCTAACAGAGTAACCGATCCCACCTATTTTCCCGTCTCCAGGGACTGCCACAACACGTGTGCTTTCTCCCTTTCCCATGCACTTGTACTTTTGACCAATGTAATTCCACCACCATGGTGTCTATATTACTAACAGGATTCAAGTATTAGGTGTAAACATTGCAAAATCAAGGTGAGCTTGTGGTTATCATGCTTGATTTCCCCTTTTTGTTTTTGTAATTGCTGTTTTAATGTGGAGTGTGAACTCTCAAGAATAGCTTGTCGGGCCGGGCATGGTGGTACATGCCTATAATCCCAGTACTTGGGAAGCTGAGGCATGAGGATTGCTGTGAGTTGAAAAATGAGTTCAAGGCTAGCCTGAACTGCATAGTGAAATCCTGTCTCAAAAAGAAAACAACAAGAAAGGAGCTTGTCCTTCTGGATTATAAGGAATTTCAGTAGAATGACTAATATTTCATTACTACAAAAATCTTTGAAAGCTCTCACTTGTATAGCCAGGGCCATTAGCCATTTTTATTTTCCTAGGAACTCCCGTCTTTGCAAATGTTGAGAGACAATATTGCTATATATGCCCCGCATCTCCCCTGCATGGCAGGTAGCAAGCATAAAATGAGAATAAGTATCTATGCTAACATGCACACACTATCAAGTTGGGATATATGTGTTACATCCATTTGCCATAGCTCCTTTGCCTGAAGGCCTAGGGGATTACAACCTTCTGGTGGAACTCATGTAGGTAAAGTCTGGCAGGCTGGACAAGATTGTACAATGTGGCCTGCCTGTGATCTGGAAAGTTTAAAGCTAGAGGTAAGGGCTTGAGTATTTTGATGAAAGTATGAATGAGAAAACCTTGCCTGTTAAAAATTGAGGCAATGAGTCTATCGGCGTAATGATTTCCTTCTCCACTGGTCCAGGAAGGCTGGAGTGTGAGCGTACGTCACCTATATAGAAGGAGGCAGTCCTATTCCAAATGGCTGCCTGCAGTCACAAAAAACAAATTGAACAAGGAGGGGTCTAGAGTACTTTTTACAGGAGCTGTTTCCAAACAGTTAGTGACACTAACTACGTAGGCAGAAGCATATAAAATGTTAACAGGTTCTGTCAGAGTACATTCTAATGTGATAATTAGAGCAACCAGTTCTGACCTTTGAACCAAAAGTCTAGGGGTAGCAATTTTCAGGTGACTTTTCATAGTCCAGTAAGCAGCAAAACCATGAGAGGATCCATCTGTGAAATAAGCTGAAGCATTTGTGAGAGGAGTTGACTGAGTATTTCTAGGTAAAGTAAATGAATAATGACAATATAACTGTACAAATTTATCAGAAAGATAATGATTGTTAACCAGTCCGATGTAGTCTGCAAAGGCTATCTGCCAAGCTAAGGAAGTTTGCAACGAATGAGTATGCTGTGCAAGAGTAAGAGGAAACACAAAACAATCAGGATCAAATCCTAAAAGCTGTATGCTGCAGTGGTGGGCTTCCTGAATCAGCCTAGCTATCTGACACGTATACATCTGAAGGCTCTTTATAAGCCGGTTAGGAAGATAAAGCCATTCAACAGGCTGATGTTTATGATTCACAACTTGAGCGAAACGTCCAGTAGGAGTGAAGAGTAGGCAGTATGATTAACATAAAAGACACAGTTGAACTAATTAGAAACACCTGTCGATTTGCCAAAGCAGTTTCTTTTTTCTGTTTTATTGTCTTTTTGAGACAGGGTTTCACTATGCAGTTCAGGCTATCCTTGAACTCACTTTGTAGCCCAGGCTGGCCTCAAACTCATGGCAGTCCTCTTGCCTCAGCTGCCTGAGTGCTGGGATTACAGACAGGCACCACCATGCCAGGCCTGCCAAAGCAGTTTCTATTGTTTGGAATTCTTTAAGGGCTTCAGGTGTGAGGATACTAGGATAATTCAAATCTGGATCTCCTTGTAATGTTTTATATAGATTGATTAGTTGATATGTAGGTATTCCTAACTCAGCACAAATCCAATTAATGTCCCCTAATAATTTCTGGAAATCGCTTAATGTTTTTAATGAGTCTCTTTTTAATGTTAATTTCTGGACTCCAACTGCTCTTTCTGTTACAGAGTTTCCAAGTAACTATAGGAGGAAATAGTTTGAATTTTCTCTGGAGCCACGCATAACCCATGTTGTATCAAAGCCTGTTCAGTCTCTGTAAAAAGGAGGATAAGTTGTTGCTGAGAATCAACAGCAAGCAATATATCATCCAGATAATGTATTATATAGGTTTGAGGGAAATTTTTGCTAACAGGATCTAAAATGCTGACACAGCCTGGGACTATTCATCATCCCCTGTGGCAAAACTGTCCATTGATATCAGCGAATAAGCTCAGCAAAGTTGCTGGCAGAAATACAGAAAGCAAAAGGAGGTTGGTCCTGAGGATTTATTTATTTTTTTCTGTTTTGTTTTGTTTTTGTTTTTGTTTTTTTTTGTTTTCTCCGGTACCAGGAACCGAACTCACGACCTTGCACTTGCCAGGCAGGCGCTTTGCCGCTGAGCTAAATCCCCAGCCCCGGTCCTGAGGATTTAAAGGAATGGCTAAAAAAGCACTCCTTAAGATCAGTAACGATCACAGGCCATTCCTGTGGTACTGAAGTGGGACAGGGGAGTCCTGGCTATAAATCACCCATAGGATAAACGGATGCATTAATAGCTCTTCAGTTCTGAAGCAGCCTTCACTTTCCTGATTTCTTTGGTATAATGAAAACAGGAGTATTCCAAGGGGCTGGTGGAAATCTCAATATGTTCTCTTCCAACTGTTCTTCCACTAAAGCTCATAAGTGAATGACCTTTTCCTTTGCCACCTAAACAGGTATATCAGTTTTCCATTTTAATGAGACAGCAGTCTTTGAATGGTGAGAAGCCACAATGATCCCTATTAAAAATCTGTCTTTCAGGACCGGCCCCCAGCTGCACAGGTGCCTGGGAGGCAGCAGGCCACAGGTGCCTGGGAGGTCACACGGAGATGC
>NW_004955478.1:10949755-10956869 GCF_000276665.1 Chinchilla lanigera | reverse complement strand
ATCTTCCCTTTCAAATTCCTCTGATAGATTTCCTCAGATTCAGGCAACCTTCTATCAACAGGTGGAATTGCCTTATTAGTAATCTGAATTCACCACTGCTTCAGCAGATCCCTGCCACAAATTGACTGGGATTCCTGCAATAAATGGCTGAAAGACTCCCTTACAGTTATTGGGGCTTATATAAGGCAGAGGTGCAGCACTGTCTGTGTGACCTGAGCTTCACCAAGGAGGTGGCTGCTGCTTGGGTGGAAGCCATCACTGAAACATCTGAACCTGTGTCCATGAGCCCTCAAAAATATTTTCCTTTAACCTTAAGTATAAACATGGATTAGTGGCCTGTGATATCTTGAGTGACAAAGTCTTCCTTATGGGGGATACTGCTAAGTCCTTTAGTTTCTCAACTAATAGCTGTGGTCCTGACAGCTGGTATAAGAATCAGTTGAGCAAATATTCACCTGGTTCAAAGACTCAAACATCATGTCACTGAACCACAACCTGAAATTCCCCCAAATAGTCTGAATCAATAATCCCAGGGAGAACTTCAACACCCTGCAGGTTTAAAACTACTTTTTCCTAAGTCTAGGCTCATAGTACATAAGGGAAGAGCGCCCCAGATTCTCTCAGGGATTTTAACAGGTTTGTTTCTGCTAATCAGTCACCCACTCAGCAGCGGGAAGGTCTAATTCCACTCTTCCTGGAGTCCCAGTGACAAGGGATTTGACCGTTCTTTGTACGCCCATGCTGGGAATGCATCCATTGTTTTTTGGGCCTGGGGCCAGGAGTGCATCCCTTTTCCCGTCAGTGGGGTGCCATCTCAACGACCTTTAGAATGACATCGATTAGTTCAAAGATTCCCCTTGTGACATATTGGACAAGTACTCAGAGTTTTCCCCTTGAAGGGAGGGGCAATTGCACCCTTTCTTGCCTGTGTGAATGTACTGTTTACAAATATGCCCTGTTTTGCCATAGTTAAAATATTGTATTTTTGAAAAAGTGTGATTTTGTTTAATTAAACCAAACATAGCTGGGGGCAAACATAAAGGACTTAGGACCTTTGGTATCCACATCTTGACACACTTTCAAATAATTTCCAAGATTTTTCAGTCCTTGGGATGGCCCCTAGCACTTGTTTACGGTCGTTTTTAGCATTCTCAGAACCCAGCTGGAACACAATCTTTGCTGCTTGGGCGTGTGGTATCAACCCTTGGACAGTTTCCTGCAACCTGGCTCAGAACTGGGCATAAGGTCCACAAGAGCCTGGAAGCTGTGTAAAAAGGACTGAGTGGAAACACCGTCTTCAGGGATAGTTACCCAGGCTCACTTCACTGTAAGAGCCGTTTCCTGATAAGCCTGGTCTGGAAGGATTAAATGTGAGAGTAGATCAGAGTACAGGACCCGTTCCCAACAGCATCTCTTCCATAATCTCGGGTGTCCTGCAGCCCAATTCTGTCAAACTTGCTCGGCTGCTAATTCTTGAGAATTAATATGGCAAGTTAAGTACTGCCCTGCTGAGAGGACCTAGCTAAACGCTTAATGCCTACAGGAGGTAGGTGAAGGGTTCCCAGGACAGTCTCCAAAAAGCCCAACATGAAAGGTTCTTGAACCCCACTACTCATGACACTGGATTTTAATTCTTTGAGCAACTCCTACTCCAAAGGATTGTGCTCATGAACATGTCACTGTGGGTTAGAAGGGTCAGGATGAATATTAACCGGAAAGGCATGTCCTGAAGAGCTCTCCGTTAAGCACACCCTGTCTGCCCAATGTTTGATAAAGAGACACTACTTCTGCCTCAGCCACAGATGAAGGAGGAAGAGGAGGAGGAAGAGAAGGGGACCAGGGCTCTTCACCCTCATCCCCGTCCTCTCTCAAAAGTGCACTCGGTGTGGGTTGTTCTCCCAAAGTTAAAGGACAAAGAACTGCACGGACCAAGCTCCACATGGAGAAAGCTTCAGGGGATGTAACAGAGCCCAGGGGATATAACAGAGCCCTATAATAAGCTCCAAACCCTCTCTCACTTGATCCCAGCTCTCTACACCAAATGTACCTGTCTGAGGAAACCAAGGAGTATGTTTGACAACATCTTGCAACATGCGAGAAATCAACTGATTACTAACTTGAGCGCCAGAGTGACGCAACAGAATTTCCAATAAAGGGATACAATGCTGTACTTTCGTGGATAAACTCTGCCCCGTTACCCTGGCTGAAACTTTTCCACACACACTCACATTCCTCTTTTGTCATTCTATATAATTGCTGAGGAAAAAGTCATTCCATAATTAAATTGTGATTAGGGCTTGTCCGAGGCCTAGTGCCTTGCCATGCTAGCTGGCTGTGGTGTGCGGGAACATAATTCCCTGTGCCCCTGGTCACGGTTCAGGCCTCAGAGGCCCTGTGATGTTGTGATGCCCCAGGGCAAGAATGCATCAGCTGAAGACGTCCTGGTTCCTTGAACACCCAGTAATAATAAAGGTAGGGTTTCACCTTGGGGAAAGGACAAACTGCTCCTTAATCTGCCATCCCTCCCCACCGTCCTCATCAACATAAAATCATTGTCACCCTCTAAAGCCTGCTCGGCATACAATCACCAGCCGGCCTCTGAGTCACCCAGGAATTCCTCCGGTTATTGTGTACACCCACTAAATGGTGGCTAGCCCGGATGTTGTTTTCTTTGCCCATCCTGAAGCACTGACCTCCCAGCCTCCCGGTCATGCATTACTAGATTTATCTCTATTTCTTATTTCATCCTTTGACCATACTCCTCACTGCGCAGTTGGGGGACTGACGGCCCACGATACTTTCATTGTTTTTTATTTCCTTTTGTTGTGTTCTTTTGCCTTGGCACCTCTCTGCTGTAGAAGTCCCTTTGCTGACTCATAGCACTTTTGCTTGGCCGGGTCCCTGTTCAGGCATCATCTGTAGGGGGCCAACCTGGCCCTGCATTTCTTCCACCAGCAGAGCTCGCTCGTTACAATGGAACAGCCAGAGGAAACAAAGTGACGCTGATCTTTCAGTGTGCATTTTTCTGATCCTCCATAGGAATGTATTGGGTGGTTTCATTTTATCTATGAATTATATATTAGAGTCACTGTTTCTACTTATTTGTTATTTGTTATGACTGTGGGTGGACTTGTAAAGAGACTACACTTTATCTTATTTTAATTTATATATTTGAGACAGGGTCTTGCCCTGTAGTTCAGGATGGCCTCCAACTTACTTAGTGTAGCCCAGGCTGGCCTCAAACTCACAGTGATCCTCCTGCCTCAGCCTCCTGAGTGCTGGGATTAGAGAAGTGTGCCACTATGCCTGCCGAGAGTCCATTTTACAGAGCAAAATAAAAAATATAGCCAAGAAACCCAGTATTGCACCATACCCGAGAATATTATTAATATGATATAAGTAAGTGCTAAAAAGCAAATGGTTTAACATATTTCTCATGGTCATGTATATTTAGTATTTAATTTGATTCTTTTAAATATTTTGCTTTGTGATAACTGTAGGTTCACCGGAAGTTATGAAGACAGTACGGAGAGGTCCATGGACACTGCACTCAGATTTCTTTAAAAGTTGTATTTTTTTTTTTTTTAAATTTTAAAGAGTAAAAGAAGGATAACATAGTAATAGGGGGGCTTACCGAATTACAGACAAAGTGGTAGGAAATTATCAATGGTTGTTGTTTTACATATTGTTATCTACAAGATAGTTTCTCAGGAAAACAAATAGACAAATAATAGTGAACTACAGACAAAAGTGGTAGGTTATTACCAATGGTTGTTGTACTATACTTTGGTATCTTCAAAGTGGTTTCTAAAGAAAATAAATAGAGCTATATATGAGTGACCAATTGAATGTTCATTGACTATTCTCAATGGTTGTTGTAGGAAACACATAGTAATAAACATGCATCCATTAACAACATAGCATAGGGGGGCTGGGGATTTAGCTCAGCGGCAAAAGCGCCTGCCTGGCAAGCGCAAGGTCGTGAGTTCGGTTCCCGGTACCGGAGAAAAACAAACAAAAAAACAAAAAACAAAAAAAAAAAAACATAGCATAGGAACAATACAAACATTACAGAGTTACGGACAGATTAGTAGGAAAATATCGATGGCTGCTGTAATACGTGGTGGTATCTTCAAAGTGGTTTCTCGGGAAGACAGAGATATGCAAGAAGGATCTAACAAGTAGTTACAGCCTAAGGGTTGTGAAAAATAGCGTATTACCTCCTCACCAGTGACTCCTGTCACTGAGGTGTGATGGCTGGAAGGAAGGCCAGGATTGAAAAGAAGGACTGAGAGACTTGCACCTGTGTCTAGCAACAGGCTGTTTTAAAAGTTGTATCTTAAAAAAAGTTGTATCTTACATAGTCATGGTTCACTATCAATAGCAGAAATCTGAAGTTGGAACAGTGTATTTGCATAGTTTTGTGCCATTGTCTCAGATGTGTAGATTCACATAACCACCACTGCCATCCAATACAGAGCTCGTCCTAGAGGCACATCTCCCCAGTGTTACCCCTTTGTAACCACACCCATCCTCGGGCAGTGGCAAATCTGTTTCTTGTCTGTATAACTGTGCTGCAGAGGGTGATGTGAATGTAAGCACGCAGTACATGAGCATTCTGATGCCACCTGGAACACGGCTGCTCTGATCCTGGCTGCGGAAACGAGCACAGATCCCCACCCCCCCATGCTGTCATACACCAGTTACGTTTCAGGGTCCCTAGAGCCCTGCACTTCTGACCAAGCAGTTACAAATGTGGGATTTCCATAGCCCCTTGGGCTGCATCATTCACTCAAACCACTACACTTACGATTAGTTTTATTATAAAATGTCCATACCTGGACAAGGCCAGTGAAAAGATACATAGGGTGAGTTCCAAGAAGGTCTGGAATGTGAGGCTTCCAGGCCTCTCCTTGTGGAACTAGGCACATTACCACCCCCCCCCTCGTGCTCTCAGTGTGGTCACCAACCAGGAAGCTCCACTGAGCTTCAATGTCCAGAACATTTATTGAGATTTCATTATTTAGGTTGATTGATTAAATCACTGGCCACAATGCCAGATGTGGTAGCACACATCTGTAATCCCAGCACTCAGGAGGCTGAGGCAGGAGGATCACTGTGAGTTTGAGGCCAGCCTGGACTACATAGCAAGACTCTATCTCAAAAACAAACAAATAAACACAAATAAATAAATCACTGGCCATAAGATTGAACTCAGTCTCCACCCGCCCTCCTCCCTAGATGAGGTGCAAAGCCCTACCCATCTAACCACGTGATCGTGATCGGTGAACAGCTTCCCCTGTCTCCCCACCTAGAGTCACTTCTACATAAGTTCAGGTGTGATCCAAGCAACTCATGAATAACCAAGCTTTCTTATCATGTGGGAACTTCCAAGGAGTTAGAACGTTCTTTCCAGGAACCAGGAACCAAAGCTAGTCAGTCTTTATTATACAACAGGCGCTTTCTGAGTTTTCATTCAGCCTAGAGCTCATCTGAGTTGATACATATGTCAATGAGCTACGCCTTTTCATTGCTGTGTGGTATGCCATTGGTGTGGAGGTACCTCAGTTTGGTCATTCACATTTTGTGTGAGCATAAGTTTTCAATAAGAACCGCTCCTAGGCAATGGATAAAATATCTGTCAGTGGTTGACATAGGCACTGAGATCTCATACAAGCTTCCTTACATTGCGTAGGGAGATTCAGTCCTCTCCCTCGGCACAATTGAGAAAATCACGTATAGAAGAGTCCCCAGGTCACAGGGGGAAAAGACAGCAAGCCAGTACACTGCTTGTGACCTGAAGGAAAGCCTGTCCTTGAACCAAATTTACAAAATTGTTTTAGTAGGTTAAAAAAAAATACTTGTGTACAATTGTGTTAATGGAAAGTGAGAAGAATATTCCTTTCTGCATGGGATCCTGAATATTGACCTAATTTTTTTTTTCTGGTATCGGGAATTAAACTCAGGATCTTGCACTTGCCAAGCAGTTACTTGTGCTGCTGAACTACAACCCTGGCCCTAAAATGTTTTCTGAAAAGAAAAACAAAATGAAGAGCATTGAGGGAGGCAGTCAATTTAAGAAGGCATCACAGGTTCTGAGCAAACTGCTCTGTGTTTCCGTGACACACTTGGGCTGTGATCTTGACTTTTTAAAAAAACGATTCTTGTGAATTCCATCCCCAGCTGTCGTCTTTCTCTGTAAACTTCTACTAATAGCCTGTGCCTTCTTAAGAAGCAAAAATTGTAGACAGCATCTGAACCTGCATGATTTTTTTCTATGGGCCGAAAGGGTCTTCCTTGGGTCACGAATATCAGACGTCTCTTTGGAGGCCCCAGAGGGGGCTGTTTTCAGAGCCTGCAGAATGTACGGCACTCAGGATGCTCCAGCAACAGGCTGGCTGCAGGAATGGAGCCACAGACGTGCTCTGTGCAAGCTCTGAGGAACCCAGCAGCAGCAAACCGCGCAGCACCGGGGGACGGGCTCTCATCAGGACCGAGCCGAGGTGAGCAGGCAGCCTCAGCCAGAGCCGGGAGGAGGCTGAAGTCAGGTCAGGAGCAGGTTCACCACCTCCGCTCGCCACACCCACCCCAAACCTGGCCTGAAGACACTGCTGTGGCCTGCAGACTGAGAATAAAATCAACGTAGCTGAGAATGACAGATTTGTTTTTATTTGGAACTAATTAAGTTTACCACCTGGGAAAATAAAACTCCAGCATTCTAGGTGTTGGAAATCATATCTTTTATTAGTCAGGAATTACGATAGTACTGGCAAAAGATAAGCTGTTTTGTAAGACAGGGGCTGGGTGCCCTTTCGGTCTCTGGGTGGTTTGAGAGAGGAGGTCCTTTGCATAATAAGGTCAACATAGGTTCACAAGAAGTTTCTGGCAACTATAGTTTGGGCCAGTTCCAGTGTCTGGGGCAGTCCAGTGGTTCAGCTGTGGTGCGTCTGAGGTTTGATTAACAGAGGCCTCCGAACTCCATTTTAAGTGTCCCAAACCAATGCTACCTTATTTTTGCATCCCAGCATTCAGGAGGCTGAGGCAGGAGGATGGCTGTGACTTCAAGGCCAACCTGGGCTATGTAGTGAGGCCTGTCTCAAAAAAAAAAAAAAAA
>NW_004955478.1:10919670-10949069 GCF_000276665.1 Chinchilla lanigera | reverse complement strand
GCGAGTTCGAGACCAGCCTGGGCGACAAAATGAGCTCAAGGCCAGCCTGACCTGTGTACTGAGACCCTGTCCCAAAAAGACAAAAAAAAAAAAAAAAAAAAAGCAATCTCAGATCAGCAATCTATCTTTACACATTAAAGAAGAAGAAAAAGAACAAAATGAACCTGAAACCAGCAGGAGGAACCAAAAGCGAACAGGAGATAAAAGAAGTAGAAAATAAAACATGGAATCCACAAAGCCAGAAATTGGTTCTTTGAGAAGACCAATAAAATTGACAAAGCTTTAGCTAAACTGACCAAGAACATGAGAGGAGAGACTCTAATGACTAAAATTTTTAAAAATTGCACCTGAGGTCATTACTATCAACTTTGCAGAAGTGAAAAGGGTTATAGGAACATCGTATGTGGGGAGGCTGGTGGAACATACTTGTACAAGCCCACTCCTGTCAGGGTAAGTCTGCCCTAGGTAGTGATTTATTGATTGGTAGAGTCAGAGTGATTGGTAGAGTCAGAGTGATTGGTAGAGTCAGAGTGATTGGTAGAGTCAGAGTCTACTTTTCAGCCAAACCTTGTAATGGCCCGTAGTCAAAATATGACTGTGTGTGAAATGGGTAAAGAATATTTCTAAAATCCAGACGACTGCACTTGCAGTATTGGTGCAGATTCCTCTGAGGCTGTAACACCAGGCCCAGGTCAACAGTTTTTATGTTGGTGTCAGATAATCCCTTTCAACCTAAAGGTACAAAGGTCAACTGGCTGCAATTCAAGGGAGTAGAGTTGAAATAGATAAGAAGATTTGGCAGACTAAGAGCTGAAGGCTACCACAGCTTGGGTCATGTCTGTGCACATTCTTCTCTGGTTACTACACATGCTCCAGAGCAACAGTTTTGTTGTTTCAGTCAAATATTCTTTAAAGCCTAACTGTGTGATGACCCATGGTCTGCCAGTACAAGACAGACCGAGGATGGTAGAGTATTCGTTCAATACAGAGTACAACAGCCTTGTTACTCCTGCCCCAGGTGAAGTGGATTCTTTTCTGGAATCAGATTCCACTTTTCAGCCTAATGCTTCAAACCCAGCTGGTATTCAAAACATTAATTGTAAAGTGGGTAAATAACACTCGCGAAATGCAGACCACCATGGCCTTCGCCATATCTGTGCATCCTCCCCTTTAAGGCTATCATATCTTCCCCAGACCTAATTAAGCGATAGTTTATTGGCTGTACATAGAAGGGATTGGTTGTAAAATGCGGAAATTACTTGCAAAATGCAGACTAGACTACCACTTCCTAGGCATACCCCTATCAAGCTATTATGCCTGCCACAGGTCAATGGTTTTTTTTTTTTTTTTTTTTTTTTTTTTTTTTTTTTTTTTTTTGGTACCGAGAATGAGAACTCAGGGCCCTGGGCCGCTGAGCTGGGCGCTTTTGCCGCTGAGCTAAATCCCCAGCCCCAGGTCAATGGTTTTGTTGGTGGAGGCAGAATCTACTTCTCAGTCTAACCCTGTAATGGCCCCTTGGTTGCCAATGCAAGGATTGTCGGTGAAATGGGTAAAGGACTTTTGTGAAATATAGAGCGCTCTAGCTAGGTCATGTGCGTGCACATTCTTCCGGTCTATTACACCCAGGTCAAATATTTCATTGTTGGATACAGACTCTGCCTTTTTCCCTAACTAGATAAAAACCCATCCATGCGAGGGGCTGAAAAATGGGTAAAGAGCAGTTCTGAAATGCAAAAAATCATTGAACTGGACATGTATGAGCACAATCCTACCATACAGCTAAGTCTGCACAAGGATGAAGTTCTGACGCTAATGTCAGAATCTACTTACTTTTGTTTTTTTTGTTTTTGTTTTTTTTCCAGTACCGGGAATCTAACTCACGACCTCACGCTTGCCAGGCAGGTGCTGTGCCGCTGAGCTAAATCTCCAGCCCCTAGAATCTACTTACTAACATAACTGTTTGTTGAAAAGCTGGCTGCCATGTCAAGGGATGGTCTGTGAAATGGGTAGAGAAGATTTGTAACATTCAGACCACCACAGCACGGGCACATCTGTGCACATTCTTCTTGCCCAGGTGTAATATCCTGAAAGTGTACACAGACAAGCCCCAGGCTTGGTCGATGGTAATTTAAAAATGTTCTTTGCCTACTCCACCGACAACTTCTTGTACTGGCAAGAAATGTGCCATTACACAGGTAGCCTGAAAAGTAGAGTTTCACTTTAGCAACAGAATTGTTTGCCCAGGCTACTCTTAACTTGTTAAGTGTTTGCTCAGACCTGGCCCAGATTATGGTACTATGCGTATCAGAAAAGTGTTTTACCTGTTTCAGGGGCACCCCTTTACACGAGCAGCCAATCTGGAATTACACGTAGGTTGAAGAGGAGAACCTGATGACAGGAGCAGGCGTAATTGCCTGGAGGTTGTACGCACAGACTTCCCCTGGCATCAGTAGCCTGCATTTCACAAATGCCTATTACCCACACCCTCCTGAATGGATAGCCAGGTGACCTGGAAGTATTTAAACTGACAAGGAGTCTCTGACTCCAGTGACGAAACCTTAAATATGGCACAGGTATAATAGTCTGAAAGGAGTATGCACAAACATGTCCTGGGTTGCGGTAGACTGCATTTCAAATACGATCTTTCCCATTCAAAAGACGTTGCCTTCTATGAATACCAATAGACCATTACACAGTTTGGGCTGTTTGAGGAATCTAACTCCAGGAACAAAATTCTTGACCTGAGCACGTACAATATCCCCAAAGGAATGTGCACAGACATGCCCAAGGCTGTGGTAGTGTGCTTTTCACAAACGCTGGTTATCCATTACTCAGTCCATTTCTTGGAATGGCAGCCAATGGGCTATTACGGAGTTAGTGGAGGCAGAATCTACTTCTGAAAAGTAGAACCTGATTGTAGCAACAAAACTGTTGCCCTGGGACAGGTTTATGAGCTTCAAAAAACTGTGTGCATATGTGTCCCACTATATGGTAGTCTACATTTCACAAATGCTTTTTGCCCATTTCTCAGCCACTACTATCCTGTATGGGTCATTATACCATGTGCAAAAATAGAATCTGACACCAGCTGTAAAATCATTGACCTAGGGCAAGTGTAAAATGCTGAAAAGCATATACACACACTTCCAGGTATGGTAATCTGAATTTCTCAAAACTCTTTATCCATATCACAACCACTCTTTTCTTTCTCTATTGGCAACCAATGGGCGACTAGTTAAATCTCTCCAGTGACAGAACTGTGGAACTCAGGAAGGTGTGCCAGCCTGAAAGGACTATGCACAGACGTGACCCGGCTTTGGTATTCACTCATTTCCAGCCACTGCTCTGTGGTCAGTGTATGGTCTACCATATAGTTAGGTGAAAGCAGAACACCACCAACAAAACCAGTCCTGGGGGGTGGGCTTAACTGTTTGATGGAAGTGTGCACAGATGTGGCCCAGAATTGGAGGTCTCTGTTGAAAAATAATTAAGCATGTTTTGCCACTCCCTTCTACAGGCAGCCGATGGACCCTACACAGGCTGTAAGGAGAATGTGATTCCAGAAACAAAACCATAGCCCCGAGGCAGATGTAATAGTCCAAAAGGAAATGCACTGATACGGCCCAGGCTGTGGTCATCTGCACCCAGGCTACCTGTGTAACGGCATGTTTCTTGCCAATACAAGACGTTGTCTATGAAGTAGGCAAAGAACACTTTAAAATTACCAACTACCAAGCCTGGGGCTTGGCTGTGTACACTGTTTCAGGATATTACACCTGGGCAAGAAGGAAGATTTTGTTGCTTCAGTCACAGTCTCCTTTTTGTGCTGTGCAAGGCTCCATGGTGGCCCATAAAATAAGGATCTGAGAAATAAGAGCACTTGTGAGTTTCAGACTATCGCAGCCTGAGGCGTGTCTGACATACTCCTGTATCCTGCCCTGGTCAACGGTTTTGTTTCTGGAACCAAATCTTTCTGCAGACTAACGGTTGTTCATTGGAGAGAGTCACTGGGAAATGGGGCGCAATTATTTATGAAATGCAGATTAGCACTGCCTCAGACATGTCTGAGCACATTGCTACCAAGCTGTTTAGGCTGCCACAAGGCAATCTTTTTTATCTGTAATCTGAATCTGCAAATCAGCCTAACGGTTATTGGCTAGGGGCCGCCATTTCACGAGAGCAACTGTAGAATGGGTAAAGGGTATTTGTGAAATGCGGACTCCCGCAACCCACGACACATGAGTGCACATTCTCTGCAAGCTCTTTTTTTATTTTTTAGGGTATGTAAATATCCAGTCTGTCTTTGATAATATTACTGTTGCTGACATTATTGACATTTCCAGAGAGGCATAGTTGTTCACTTTTATAATCATGACCTAGCATTAGACACCCACACACACCCCAGTTAAGGCAGCATACAAGGATGTAAACATGTGATAATGACATGTATAAGAATTACTGCTGTGTTGTTCATGTCTACTGCATGTGTGTTCTAGGGATCTAACCTGGGGATCTCACTCACAAAAATCTCCCTTGGGCTCCTGGTCCTGACAATGCCAATGCCATGACTTTCAAATCTGGAGCAATTCAGGTTGATTTTAGCCTCCGGCTGTGGGGCGGGTTTTGTGTGTTTTAGCTTAAAGCCCTTAGGGAACCTCTTTCTATCCTTATCAAGGCTCCCTGGCTATGGCTGGTCCCCCCTACATCACTGTGGAAACATAACACTGGGATCCCTGAGTTGAAGCTGTCTCACCGGTACTCTAAGCCCTGGATTAAAACAATCAGCCCTTCCCTGGAATGGCATCTGACCAAACTTTCTCCAGATGATGTGATGAGCACTTGGACTGGAGTCACTCACCTGCTGTTGCCTGATGAAGGACTCACGTGGGAGCAGCATCCCGAGCCCTCCCTCCAGCTCACAGCGCCCACAGGTATGTGCCACTGCCGTGTTTCCCCTGAAGCCCTCTGGAGTCCCCGGCTTTCACTTTGTCTCCGTAGATTTGGTCTCTGTCAGGGCTGAGAAGGACGAAGGAGTTTTCCATATGTGATGTCCCCAGAGAAAGCACGCAGAGGCAGGTATCAGCAAGAGCCGCAGCAGGCAGCCAAGCAGAGCAAGAGCACAAGAGCTCAAGAGCACAAGAGCAGCCTGCATCTTTATTGTATAATTCTTATACATGTTGTTAACTCGCGTTTACATTCTGACATGCTAGCATCACTGGCGCAGGTGTAGCTGTCCACCGTTAAGTCATGGTTACACGGCGATATCCCGCTGTGCACTTGTGCTAGACAGCAAGGTCGTGTCCTCATGTGTCCTTAGATGCCCCTGAGCTTTGAAGCAGTCTGAGCGATTACCCAGTCTCCCTTTCCTGTCAGCCATGATCCTAGAGCTAGGGAGAAAGTGCCAATCGCCCCTTCCCTTCTCTTCATTGAGTTTTGTCTCTTCAATTTCTCTGTAGCTTTTAATTTTCCTGTCAGACCCTTTCTGGTTCCCAGGAATCTACGTCCCTCTTCTTTCATTCCCCAAGTTGTTATGTTCTAGTGTCTGGATTCTGAATCTCACAGAGACTGAGTCCAGCAAACAGTCTTAAAATTTTTGTGGCTTCATTAGATAGTCGTTTACCACACAGTGTGCAAGGCAGGCTTGGAAAATGTGAATCACCTGTTGCAATGAATCCATACTTTAAGTAGGACTCTTGGCATTTTATTTTAAAAGCAGCTTTCTTTTTGTGGGAAGTCTTAGAGTCTTCTGGTGTCTCATCATTGGATCTCTCCCCCTTACAAAAAATCTTTCCAGTGACATTTGTACTTTACTCATTTGGGTTGGGCTAGGTTGTGGGCTTACCAAAACTGACTGAGATCCGTGCATGATAAAGAAAAGAGGAGTTAGGGGCTGGGGATTTAGCTCAGCGGCACAGCGCTTGCCTGGCAAGTGCGAGGTCGTGAGTTCAATTCCTGGTACCAGAAAAAAAAAAACCAAAAAAAAGAAAAGAGGAGTGGATATAAGTGGTAAAAAAAATAATGGGTGGTCCATGAGTGACTAAAATAAATGTTAGATTCTGACTTAAAACCTGCCACTAGCTGGAAGTGGTGGTGAACGCCTATAATCCCAGCACTCAGGAGGCTGAGGCAGAAGGATTACCACAAGTTCGAGGCCAGCCTGACCTGCATAATGAAACCCTGTCTCAAAAAGAAAAACAAAAAAACAACCTGCCACTAAATGCAGCTATGAAACTGATGTACAGAAATTCACTTGCCACTATAAAATCTGGCATCAGATGCAGCTTAATTGTCATTTTCCACTCACTGACAGGGTTTTGATATGAATCTTCAAGCAACTGATTTATTATGGTCTATGTGTGGTCAAATCTCTGTGTTAATCTGTATTTGCAGCTGCTCCCCGGCACTGCCTCAGCTCCACCTCAGACCATCAGGAATCAGATTCTCCTAAGGAACACGCAGCTGGATCCCTCACATGTGCACTTTGCAGTCAGTCTGTGTTCCTCATGTTGCCCTTGACAGGAGCCAGATCTCAAGCAGTAATGTGAGTGGTGGGAAGTGGCTATAAATGTAGAGGAAGCATTGTTTGCTCACCTGCTTCTCATCTGCCGCTATCTGGCCTGCTTCCTAAAAGGCCACTTTGGGGCTGGGGATTTAGCTCAGCTGCACAGCGCCTGCCTGGCAAGCGCAAGGTTGTGAGTTCAATTCCTGGTACCGGAAAAAACCAAAAAAAAAAAAATAAAAAATAAAAGGCCACTGACCGGTGCTGGTCCACAGCTCAGGTGCTGAGAACCCCTGGTACACAGGCATGCAAGGCCCGCTCTTTGTTACACCCTCAAAGGGTAGGTGCACTCATCGGGCAGGCGCACAAGTCTGCTTTTTACTCAGTTAGCTAGGGCTGTTTTGTGGGGCTACCTAAACTGTGACTGAGACAAGTGAACAGTGAGGAAAAGGGGTGCAAATGACGTGGGAAATAAAATAATGGGTGGTCTAGGCACGAGACTGGTAGGCGGGTTATCTTAGGCCCATCCCTGCAAGCTGTGAATACACACTTGAATACACACTCATCTATACGGATACTACCATGGGCCTCTTGCAGCTTAGCTATTGGTGCAGTCACTGGGGGTATTTCAGTAACTTCTCATGTAAATGGGCCTCCAGGAAAGCCACTATTGGAGGACTTAATTAGCTCAATGTTGTGTACTGGTGCCTGTGAAGAAGTGAGAGCGAAATGGAACTCATTTCACTGAAACTGAAATGTAAAATTGGGCTGAGGACAATCAGTGCTATGGTACTTTCATGTGCCTTACAACTCCACAGGGACTGGCTTCACTGAAAGAAAAAATAGGCTAAAACAACAGTTAAAAAGTTTAAATGAAGGCACCTTTTGTGAGTAGAGAAAAGTATTTCCAGCAGCCACAGATTGTTGAACAAAAATTCCAGTGCTAGGGATGGGCTATATGCCTGAGTTCTGGTTGGCCATGGAGGTCTCTGCCCCCATAGCATACAGACTATTGCTACTACAGTTGGTTGTGTGCCAGAACTGAATGGTAAGTCCCTGTTGCTAAAGAATCTACATACTTTGGCTGCAGGACAAGAAAGTCAAGTTGGGACTTGATTTGAAAATCAAGCTGGAAGCTTCCTCCTACTAGCTAGCATTCATATTGCTAGAGAGAGTTATGCAGGCTGCTGGGAGAGAACTGTCTCCAATGGTCCTGCTTGGCTATGGGCCTTTACGTGTTACACGCCCAGCAGGATAGGCAGCCTGTATCTACTGGTGCAGTAGTGACACGGTAGAGCTGGGTGTGACCACCCGCTTTCTTCAAGGGGAGGGGCACATTTGTTCCTATAAGTCAGGACAAAAACCTACGGCTGAGGGAGTTATAGGCCTGAGTGGGGAAGCCACTGCTGTTATTTTGGTAAATGGATATAACGTGTCAGCGAAACTGCCATTCAACATTAGTGTCTGCATCCGCAGATCACCGCTGCTACTGACCACAGTCAGAGGGAACTTCTGGCAGTGGGCAGCAACCACAGTGGCAACCCCAATAAGTCCAACTGCTGGGTATGTGGAGAAATTCTCTAGTCAAGGGAGCATGTCCTGGAATGTGCTACACTTGCCTCCCCTCCCCCGCAAAATTGGAGTAACTTTATGAGGACCCTGGAAGACCCAGAGTGAGACCTTCCTTTAAATAACATAAGTGAGGGACATGTAAAAGAATCCTGACACAAGCACACTTAATTGGTGTGGTGGACTGACAACTGGTGGCCACCTTGTAACCCCCAGCTGAACTGAGTAAGCGTGGTGCTGGGTGTGGGAGGCCCCCCTGGGGACTGTTGCCAGCAGCACAAGAGGCAGAAGTGGAGAAGAAGAAAGAAGGCTGTTGGGAGCTGGTAAAAGCTGCTGGGAGCCTGTTGGAAGTGGACAGAAGCTGTAAGGAGCTGTTGGTTTTCTCAGAGGAGCTCGTCATGCTCACTTTCCTGATGAACTTGGCTGTTTTCATCCTCCAAGGAGCTCGGGACCTTGTTGGCACTGAGAATGGCTTAGGTTCACTTTGGGGGAGCTCTGGTCCTCACTCTGAGCATAACTTCCTGGCTCTGGAGGGGAAGATGGTGCACAACTCAGTCTCCTGGAGAAGCTTGTTGCGTTGGCTTTCCTCATGGGAACTTGGCTGTCCTGATCATTAGAGGCACTCGGGACCTCATTGTCGCTGAGGATGGCTGTGGTACTTTTCAGGGGAGCTCTGGTTCTCATTTTGAGCATCACTTCCTGGCTCTGGAGGGGAAGATGGTGCACTGCTCAGTCTCCTGGAGAAGATTGTTGCGTTGGCTTTCCTGATGGGAACTTGGCTGTCCTGATCATCAGAGGTGCTCGGGACCTCAGTGTTGCTGAGGATGGCTGTGGTACTTTTCAGGGGAGCTCTGGTTCTCATTTTGAGCGTCACTTCCTGGCTCCAGTGCAGATCCCTTAGCCTGCTAGTACAGATTCTTCATCCCGCTGGCATAGACTTCCTAGATTCCACCACTGACCTTTGGGCCTTCGCAGCAGATCCGTGAAAAAGGCCTGCCTGAGATATTGTTATGGGCTCTAGGGCTCTAGTTGGACCTGTGGGAGGCATTGTTATGAGCTCTAGGTCTTCAGCTGGACTCACGCAGGACATTATCGTGGGATCCAGGCCCTCAGCTGGATTCTTTTAGTCTGTAGTGTGTGGACAGATTTCCTGCACTCTCTTGTACATGATTCTTTGGGTGACTATTATAAATAATCTTATAAATTATGTGTCCTGTATAATATTGTTTCTCCTTGAAAAAAACCCCCCAAACTACGACAGTTGGGGATATGTACTCTCGCTTGTGTCGTTGTAGAAGTGAGCCCCTGCTGCCGCAGTCTGTAGAGCACCGTTGTAGCACAGCAGCCCAGCGCCCGGCTCTTAGAAGAGAGAACACTCCCTCTGCCGTTCAGGGCACATCACAGAAGGGGGATCGAGAAGCTTCTAAGAGCCAGGAGAAAGTACAGAGCGCTGTCATCACATCAGACTCATCCCCGAGGGCTGTAAATACGTACTCACCTGTATAGATGCTGCCACGGACCTCTTGCAGCTTACCTATTGCTTTAATCACTGGGGGTCCCCATAAAGCTTTTGCACTTTTGTCCCCTAAACACTAGCCAAAGTAACTCCATCTTGTGGTGCACTCCCCTCCCTTCCCTAGCTATGCAGGGGCCTCCTTTCCACCCCTCCCCACAATGCCAGGTGCTGAGGCTGTGTGCCGGGCTGCAGGGAACAAGGTCGTCTATCATTGCAGCTAGACAGTGCTGGCTAACCCATCAAGGATGGGGTGGGAGTAGACTTCGCACAGCTTTTCCCAAGGACCTTTACTGCTTTTGATCCTCCCTTCTCTGTTTAATTAGAGCCCTATGAAACCAGCAGCATAGCACAGGGGAGCTGGCAACTGTAGTAGTGCTGCAGCTTGTAAGTCGTCAACCCATGATAAACTCATTTATTCCCTGCGCTAGTACTGTCTGAGGAGTTCTTTGGTCTGTCAGTCCTCTCAGCTCAGAGGCAGACATTTCTTTCATGTCTCTCTGGGAAATTTACATAACATGTACTTTTGAGGGACATACTGAGCCCACAGCGGTCATCATACCAGCGCTTTGCCACTTGGCAAGGATTATGTTGACCCATCACCGCCTCTACTCCCCCTTTCAGAGATACGCCCAAAGGGCGGGACTGCCTGGTAGGGCCTTTCCTTAGCCACCACGATACTGAACACAAGCACACACCATGAAGGTGTGTAAGCCGGGTCTTCATTCCCATGTCACCCCGTGTGAAGCAACCTAGGTTTTCTATTGTTCAGTTCATTTCTCTATCAAACTCTTGCTCTGCTTGTTTTTGGAAATTATGGGTTATGTGCTTTCTTTGGTCTGAGGAAATGACCACTGGCCATCCAGATCCATGCAGTACCTTCTGTTGTGGTTCTTCCACAGCCCTGAACATTTCTGTCTTCTACTAAGCAAAGCCCAGTCCCAAGACAATGTCTGTACCACTTAAGACCCACCCGCAGGCCCACACGGCTGCCAGCATCAACCTGATTTACCAACTACATGCAGGGCCTTGATGGGGGGGAATCTGCCACAGAGCCAGCTGCAGGCTTTTTGTGCTGGCATCGTACACCTCAAAGGTGTAGACTCCGCCCATCACTGTACTGCTGCGGCTTCCCCATGTCCACTCATGGAGCCCGCTGGGCACCTTAAGAGAGGTCAGTGGGATGTGCCTTTGCTAATTCCGATCACCTTGTGAACCCAAAGGGGGTTCTTCTGATGGCATCATTGCACCCTACCATAGTGAACACCTCAGTTCCCACAGTGATTTCCATAAGGTTGTGCCTCAGATGGGCACCCTTTAGTAGGCCAGGCTTCCATAGCCCTTCTACTCGACCTTGTGATCAGACCATTGTCACTGCCCACAAATCATTAAAAACCCAGCGTATGAATTTTATCAGTGTTCACTTCTTATGTCCTTGGATCAAAGTGGTGGCCTCCAAACAAGTTGTCCATTCACCTAGGAACTTCCCTCCAAATGCTCAGCACCCCTTGGTCGATCAGTTGAGGGGTGTTTATCGGGCACTGTCCAAGCGGTGACAGAAGGCAGCATCCCTTCACATGGTTCCAAATGAAGCCCCAGCGGGGAAGAGGCTCCCCTCTGTGAGTATCCTGCGTGCATTCCCAGTAGCATGAACCTGTACAATTTCCATTTTCTTATGGAACTCCTTTGGGCACCGCCCTTGCTAGTAGAGTGTTTGTCTGATACCAATCAAGACCCTGTAGGGGTGGAGATTTTTCTCTCTTTTAGGTTTAGCCTGGGGTGGAGCCTATGAATGAAACTATCAACAGACTGAACAGGAGAAAAGGCACACAGAATTATTCATTAAAATTTCCATAATGGGCAACACAGAAAGAAACACTCAGGGGAGATGCTATGGCCTGAGCATGGTTTGTCGTCACATAGTTTATGTGTAGAAGCTTGGTCTCCAGTGTTGTGGTGGGGAACCTTTAAGAAGTGATGGTCTGGAGATTCCAACATGATCAGTTAGAGACAGGGGTGCAGAAGATACTCCAAAAAGAGTCATGGGAAAATTCAGGTCTTCAGAAAGCGGGGAGGCAGTCACACCCAGAAGTGGAACACCACTCTGAAAGATAAATCCTACGGCACAAACCAAATATCTGGATTGCTGAAAAAGGGAAGTGAAAACACCGCTTGTCCCCAAGCCCTTCCCCGGGAACATGCCATCTTAGCGGCGATTCTAACAGCCCGAGGAAGGGGGGCAATGCTGCCATGGCCGGACTCTCCTGGGACACTCTCTACATGTGACTCTTCCGCCCACCTGGAAGAGGAAACCAAGCACGGGAGTAAACTGTGGTTGGGATCCCAGGGAACCCAGGAATGGCAGCCAGAGAAAAGAGACAGCAACGTGGGAGCGGGCAGACCCTCTCCCCAAGCGCCAGGGAGCACTGCCCAGGTGGCATCGGACCCACGGACCACCACCTAGCATTGACAAGGGCCTAGGCAGAGAGAGGCTGGGTACCACGAGCTGTGGGCAGTGGGGACCAATAGACCGCCTCTTGGAGACGCAGGGGAAGAGCACAGTCTCAGTGGAGCTGGTCTGAGTACACATTTTCTATCATTTCCCCAGAAGCCAAAAATACACGAGACAGTGGGACATCATAACCAATGCCCGCCACCCTGTGTGGGCCAAGGTGCCTGTCGGATGGGCCGGGACACCGCCAAGCTCTGCAGGTCGGAAAGTGGAGCTTTTGAGTCAGGGACGGTTGGGGATCTGAGCCTGAAGAAATAGAAGGTTTGGCTGGAGCAGAGAACCTCTGGTGATACACTGGGAAGCCCTGGGGGGGAGAACAGGAGATGCACGCAGGATTTGTCCTGCAGCGAGCAGGGGAGTAGATCACTGGCGGAAGCTGTTGGATAGCCAGGTGGCCCAGCAAACTATTTCACATCTTCCTTCCAAATGGATTGAACTTGTTGGATTTTGGCACAGAGACAAAGGTCTGCAGTAAGGCATGCCTAATACACGGCTTGCAGCCGGGAAGTAGGGCCAGAGAAACCTACCGCTCCCAGGTGGGCAGCTACGCAGCCTGCAGGCAGCGGGGAGATTGGCCTGGCTACCTGCAAGCGGACTAGACAGCAGCGGCAGGGGAAGCGTGTGGATACTTTGGCTGTGTGGAATGGTAACCCTGTGGGGCTTGGGGACGGTGTTCTGCTTGTGTGTCTGCTTTTAGTTCTCTCTGGCTTTCTATTTTTCTCCTTTCTTCAAGTCTTGCTTCTGTATCAATATTATTTTTCAAAGCTTTTTTGTTTTTCTTAGTTTTCAAGTTTATTCCTCTTTGCTACGCTCTCCGTCTTTTCTTTTTTTCTTTCTGTTTAACCTTTCTCCCTCCCTATTCCACGACCTTCACTCTCCCTCACTGTATCTGCTGCCCTCTCTTCCCTGGCTTCTGCTCTACCTCCTGCCTGACGTATTCGTAGTAGGTACCTGTAAACGTAAAAAGAGAATAAGAACAGCCCAGCACTTGAACTTGAATGGTACCATTCACGGTCATCGTGGGGTAAACCTTAACGGGACTGTGCCTACAGGACTCGAACGAAACTAACGACAAGCATCTTAACAGGTTCCGACAGTCCCGCAGCACCCCTCAATCCCTGCTGACAGCTCCTGTCCACTCCATCCTTTCCCCCACCTCCACAAATATTCTCTAAACCCCCTCAACACTAACCCTTTTCTCCATTTATAAAATACCTCCAACAGAGTCTGGCCTTCTATTGATTTTTAACCTATTAATATTTATCCCCCCCCTTCCTGGCCCACCCTCACCCCCCTGCCCTTCCCATCCCCCTGCCTGCCATCACAAGCTGCCCATAGCAGGACAGCGCCGCTGCCCGAGGGAGGGACCGGCACTTCCGAGGCGCCCCGGCTGATGGAGGAGGTTCCTACTCACTCTGCTCCCCACCAGGGAAAGGAGAGCTGAAAACGAGATATTCACAAATCAGGGCTCCAGAGAAACGCAAAGCCGGAGTGTCCTCTATGAGAGGACATGGGCAGGCCCTGAAGAATTTGAAAACAAGCAGACCGCTCTGATTAGGGACCCAGACCTGAATGTGGGGAGGGAAACGGGGGTCTATGTGAGCAGGCAGTGTCTGGGAGCCGTGGGGACCCTGGGTAAGAAGAGGCCAGACTGACCCAGCAGTAATTCCTCGCCCAACCCCTCCCTGTCTGCCAGGAGCGCCGTGCTTACGGGACACCTGTACACGGCCTCCCCCTGCTGGCAGCGCCCGCGAGGGAGCCCTCGACAACCCGGCCCAGGGACTGCCGAGGGCAGGGGGCCCTGAGGCTTCACCAAGTTCACGGGGCAGAGTGATGCTCTCAGAAGAGGGACTGAGAAAGTGCGGCCGGCAGCGGGACAAAGAGTGGTGCCGGGGAGGAGGGCACCCGGCAACGCGCTGAGCGCAGGGCTCGTGGAGGGGAAACAAGCAACTGTGGGATTTGCCTTATAGGGAAAGGAGTGGGGTGACAGGGTCTTGGCAGAAATGGAGGAGGAACCGGGTGTTGGACTAATTGCACCACATTCCTCCCTCCCGAAATTAATTGAGGCGGTCAGATCTTGGGACAGATACAAAGGCCTACAGTTAGTCATGCCCAGAGCACTGCTCGCAGATGAGAGGTTGGCCCAGAGACCTCTGGATGTGCAGGCTTGTACGCCCGAAGGCAGACAATTAAGGGAACCCCGGCCACGGGGGGTGGGGTGGGGGCAGCTCAGAGACCTGCAGTTGAACTCACTGCAGCGCACATGGGGCTGTGGGGATATTTTGATTTTGTGCTTCTGTAGCTGGGTGAGGTTTTTTGTCGTTCTTGTTGCTTATTTTTATTTTTTACTTTTTTCTTTTTTCCTTCCCCCCTCTTTTCTTTTTTATCCTATGTTCCTTTTTCCCTTCCCTCCCCTCTCTTCTTTTCCCCCTTTGGACATATTTATAGAAGTTAGTTGTATACGTGCAAAAAAGAATGAGAATTAGCCCGTGTGTTTTACGGGGCTGGCAGGAGAAGCCTTACAAACTCACTCATAGAGAATCCAGCCAAACCACCAGCACATGAGCAGGTTCCAACAGCCTCACGGCTTCCTTCCATTAAGGTCCCTCCCTCCGCACCCCTCCGCCTGCCCCCATGAATATTCTCAAAAGCCCTCCACTTTACCCCTGTCCTCCAGGTTTAAAATAATTCCCACTTTGACCTCCTGGCTAATTTTTCACCTATTGACATTTCTTTCCTTCCTCCATCCTCGCTAATGTACTCCTTCTTTTGCCCTTTCTTTTTCTTTCTTCCCGCCCTCCCATTCCGTCTGCTAGTTTCAATACAGTACAGTCCTGGAGGGACATTGACAAAAGCGTGACATCGCTAAAAACAAGTTTTAGTGGACATAGTTGGTGTATGGTTGGATATGTTCATGTTGTCCTAACTGGTAGGAATCGCTTCCTTTGGACAAGGTGACTGGGTCCAGTCCTATTAAACTGAGTAGATTGAAAAGGTAGATGATGCCAAGATGGAAACGAAGCCAAGGGCACATCACAGGAAACAAGACACTAAAGAGATCTTCACAGTAGCAAAAAAGCCTTCCCGCTCTAACTGGCCCTCCGCCATCTACACACACACACACATACGCATACACCATGAAAAACACAAGGCCAAAAATGTCTCCAAACACTGTCAAAACTCCAAAGCAGATCCAAGGGGCACCCCTGGACCACACTCTTTATTACACACCACGCACACACTGGAAAAAACTGCAGGGACCACCATCCATGTGCCTATTATCGACATGATTATTCCTTCCCAGGTGTGGGCCAGTTCAGACAGAGCCACTTCCCCTCCGCAGCAGGTGTCCTCCTCCCCATGACCAGCTCAGGTCTTCTGCCAAAAGCCTAGGATTATACTGCTGAGAGTGTGGTTAGTCAAAATACATATACAGAGCTTACCTTAATGACACTTTCTGACCACGCATTGAAACCAAAGTAGTAGTTGCCAGTTTTTGACATTGTGAGCTATTCAGGGAGGGGCCTGACGCTGCACTTCCTAATGTCTGGTCCGGAAACAAACCCGAAGTTACAGGAAATGGACCCACAAAGATCGCAGCCCGTTAGGTTTCATTTTGGATACACCCAAGATTTATCAACACCGATTTCATGGCCTTGTTGTAGAGATAGAAGTGGGGCAGAAAGAACATTTGAAGCATTGCATCCATAATGAACTCTAAAAAGTTTTTTTAAAATTATGTTTAAACCCCAGCACTTTTGTACGTCACTGTCAGGGGCCCTGATTAACCGGAAGGTTTCCCTGACCTCTGGTGGTCAACAGTGGTGGTGAGAGGAAGCGAGGAAGCTCTGTGGGAAAATTATACGGCTGTGAGTGAGCAAGGGAGGGAAGCTGTTTCAGTCTCCTGCCCAGTACCTACTGCTTGAGAGTGTGACCTACACAGCAGGCGAAATGAACCTGAGGCCCACCCCGCTACTGCGGAGAGTTACTCTCCTGTTAGAAGGGGAGACACACTCCTGTGAATTTCACAAGCACCTGAGACCCTGAGAGGCTCATGTGCATTAATAAGCTTCTTTGAGAATGTAAGTACCAGGGGCTGGGGATTTAGCTCAGCGGCACAGCGCCTGCCTGGCAAGCGCAAGGTCGTGAGTTTGATTCCCGGTACCACAAAACAAAAATGTAAATACCAATACATTGTAAACTCTAAATATTTTATAAATTACTATGGATGTCTTACGTCGCTGGTTCTTTTTTGAATGTCTATGCCATTTTATAAAAGGGTGTCATATATACATATATAATAAAATTTGGACAGTGTAAAGTCAAATAATTTTTTATTAGTTTATATATTTTCTTCCTCTACCCTAGTTTATCAGCTCCTTAGTCTCCCCAGAGACCAATATCTTATACTTTTCTCATTAGGAAAAACAAGCACAGTTCTTGGCATCTAATAGAGGATTGATGGTCTGATGATTGAGTGAAAGAATGAGTAGATTAAAAATGAAATTATTTTCTTTAATGAAGGCACCTGTTGGGAAAGGGAAATGAAGGTTGATTTTTAAATATCCAGTGCTTCTGGGTGTGGTGGCACATGCCTGTAATCCCAGCATTTGGGAGGCTGAGGCAGGAGGATTGCCGCAAGTTCGAGGTCAGCCTGGGCTACATAGAGTTCAAGGTCAGCTTGAACTACATAGTAAGACCCTCTCTCCAAAAGAAAAAAAATCCAGTGGTACAGAGTTGCTGGCAAGTCACAGCGGAGCTTTTCTAGACGAACAGAAGCTTCAGATGGCTCTTGGTCGTGCAGGGTCACCACCTGGAGAATCTTGCTGCTGGAGTACCCCTGGCTGCTCAGAGCCCTTCTGGACTCTGCTTGAGGGACTCTGCTTGTGTCCTGCCTGACTGGACATGAGGGACACTAGGTCAAGCCTCTGCTCAGTACAGGGTTCCCCAGCTCTCCAAACACGCCTGCGCAGAGAAGTTCTGTGAGTAGAGCCTGGTTTCCTCTGTCCCACCCAGCGACCCTGGCCAAACCTGGAGAGTACACAAGGCCAACATGTTCTGAGTGATGCTAGTAATCACTGCACCAGTAGTGACGTTGATCTGGAAGATGGTGTGATCAGAGCTGCCATCTGCGTTTTCTTAAATGTGGAGCTCGTACTCTACAAAAGCCGGGCACAGTGTCTACAATGGAGGAGAGCGGTTCAGGAATTAGGGAGGACACAGCTAGTGAGAAGGGAGATGGGAGAAAGGAAGAAAGGCAACCAGAAGAAAGGAGCAGAGCGCAGCAGGAGAGATGGGGCTTGTGGGCTAGAGACACCCGTGGGCTTCTGTTCACATCCTTCCACCCTGCATCCGTCAGGGTTCTACTGGAGAAACAGATATAACACGAGATGTACAAATGTAAAAGAAATTACAAGATTGGCTTACGACGGTCAGCCAGAGAGTTGTATGGGGAAGCGTGCAGAGGGTGTCTGCACACTGAAGACCGAAGGAATCAGTCCAGGGTCTGGAGTTCACTGCAGAGTTCTGTGCAAGTCTGTACCAGGAGGCCGATGAGTCTGCGACGGAAGGCTGAAGGATCCAAGGTGGAAGCCTAAGAGTCTGCACTAGAAGCCAGGAGACAGTCCAAGCTGAAGGTGAAGACTGGAGCTCCTCCAAAAGGAATGGAAGTTCCTCTGTCCTTCTTCATTTCCCTTTTATATCATCTAGGTGATGATCCACCCTAGGGTGTAGAATTGCTGGGCCAATTGCTGAGCCAAGTTAGGTTATGCTTCTAAACTTCTCAAGTTGACATAATCAATCAACCACTACACACCCATTCACCCATCCATCAGTACAGGGTCCTTTCACCCATTCCTGCTTTCTGCACTTATAAGCACCTACTGTGTGCCAGGAAGCAAAGTCCACAGTGGACATTCATCTGGACCAAACGCGGACGCTGCCTTCAAGGCGCCTACCACAGAAGAAGAAAGAGATATACGTAAAAATAAATAAATAAATAAAATAAAGCAAGACATAAGGAGAAAGTGTTACAAGACATCTGTACACAGATTCCAGGCAAAAGGGAGAGATTCCCTCAATGCAGGGAGAGGAAGTCTTTGCCCATCAACGGATGATTAAAGCAAGTATGGCATTTATACACATCGGAGTGCTAAATAAGGATAAAGAGTAACTTGTAGGAAAATGGATGCACCTTGAGACCATAACGTATGAAATAAATCAGACACACAAGCTTGCATATTGGATGGTTTCTCTTATGTGAGAAACCTGAAGTATAAATAAAGAGCAAAATAAAAGACAGACAGTAGGACATAGCAAGACAGATCCTTAACATGTGGGAAGAGACCCAAAAGACAGACAAAGGTGGGAGGGAGGAGCGTGGTCTTAGTTGTTTTTTCTTGTTGCTGAGACACAATACCCAACACTCAAAGTCAAAGGAGGAAAGGTTTAGTTAGCTCACAGTCTGTAGAGGTTTCAGTCCACAGGAGGCTGTCTCCAAGGCAGAGGGAATGGCAGGGGCATCACAGAGGAGAAACGGCTCATGGCAGGCGGCAGGCAGCAAGGCAGCCGGCAGCGAAGCAGCAGACGCAGCAAGGCAGAGCCTCTTCCTTTCACCCCTTCCAGGCTACAAGCCTTTTGGGTGGTGCGACCCACACCCAGGGTGAGCACCCCATTATCCACACCCAGAACTATGTTTAATCAACCAGTGGACTAATTTAGTGATCACGCACCCTTAACCCCAGCATCACATCCTTGATCCCTGTAGCACACAGGTCCAGCCACGTCTGAAAAGCCCCACTATGAGCACATGAGGCTTTGGTGGGCACATCTAGATACAAGCCAGAACAGGAATGAAATTAGATTTTTTTTTATGTTTTGTTTTGTTTTTGTTTTTGTTTTTTTCTTCTGGTACCAGGAATCGAACTCATGACCTTGCACTTGCCAGGCAAGCATTTTTGCCACCAAGCTAAATCCCCAGTCCCTAGATCTTTTTTTAAAAAGGGAATTGTGATGTGTTGTGTACCTGTACCAAGTCCCTATGAGGAATATGATAATTTTATATGACACACATGTAAAAATAATAGGAAAAGGGGTCCAAGACATGGGGGGTGGGGGATGGAAGGGAGAGAGGGGAGGTTAAAAAAAAGAATGCAGATCATTATGAATGTAATCATTATGTACTACAAACATGTGCCAATAAAAATAAAATATATTTACAGATTAAAATAATCATATTCCAGTGCAATATCTGAGGCAGAAGGACTGCAAGTTTGTGTCCCACCTGGGGAACTTAGTAAGGCCCCATCTCAAAATAAAAAATGAACAGGCCTGGGATATAGCTCAATGTGCAGACCCTGGGCCTAGTGCCCAGTACTGAAAAAAAGTGTATGTAAAATTTTGTAATTAATTTTAAGAGATCTTTGTCTAAAAGCTAGTTTTCTCTTCAAATATTAAAAGGTATGTATGAAATAAAACAGAAAAAATACAAGTTAGAACTAATGGAATCAAATTTTTTATCAAGATAATTTTAAGAAATCTAAAAATTTTGCCTTAATTGTTGAAAATATAATTAAATTGTGTATTCATTTGTTTATTGATTTTGTGATCCCGGGGGAAGTCAAGATCTTGTGCATACTAAGCCAGTGGTCCACCACTAAGCCACATCCCCAGTTCTTATTTTTATTTTCAAATTAAAATTCATAATTCTAGTATTAAATGTCCATGTAATTGCCAGTGTAAAGCATTAGTGTTGTGGTGTGTCTGAGGGCTAGACATAGACACAATTTGAGTAGTGTGTGACGTGATTTATTTAGTGTTGGAAACTTTTCCTCAGTTTCCATTTACAACTGTGTATTACTTTGTATTACAGAACTATGAATATGAATAGAAAACCAGGAAAAAACTGTATCCTTAGTACCCCTACGAAGTGCTATTTCAGACGGGCGTGGCGGCGCACACCTGTAATCCCACGAGGCTAAAGCCTCACTCAGGAAGCTGAAGCAGGAGGATTGCTGTGAGTTTGAGGCCAGCCTGGGCTACACAGTGAGCTCACGGCCAGCCTGAATTACACAGCAAGACCTTGTCTCAGAAAAACCAAAAAGAAAAAGGTAGTTCATCATGCTTGAATCGATTGCTTTCAGTGCGAGAGGAAAGATATAATGAGCTCATTAATTTTACTTTCATCTAAATATTTTTCCTGCTCGCAGGGCCCCCATCAAACGTGAGATGTAGCTGTGTTTCCCCGTGCACATAGGATCAGATGCGGAGAAACATCTCCCTGTGGTGCAGGAGGGGTATCAGAGGGCACAAGGAGGCTTTGGGGGTGGGGGCGGGGGTGTTCACTGTCTTCCCTGTGATCGTAATTTCAGGTGTATACACACGCCAACATGATCAAAGCGCACGCTGTGAGTATGTGCTGTGCATTGTGTATCAGAACCTGCCTGGAATATCTTAAAATTACCATAGTGACACAGAATGTATTTTGTGGGAAGGGAGTTTTGGGTCGAGCGTGGTTGAGAACACCAGCACCAGGCGGACTGACAAGAGAGAAAAGGCGCCTTCCGCTTCCTGGTCTTCTCGCCCATACATTGGCTGTGCAATTTATCCAGTGGCCGCTAGAGGGAAGAAGTGGACCGTGTACAGGAAGTTGGCGGGGGAGGCGCTTCAAAGCTGAGAATTGGACCCCTAGGGTCCCTAACCTGAGAAGAGGTAGCTTAAACACTCTGTTTATGCTCAGAAGAGCTGGGATTTGGACCATGGTCTCTCTGGTTGTAACTCCACCCCATGTTGGTCCCTCAGTGCCAGAGGACCTCCCTGCACTCTCAGATCTTTCTAAAAGGACGTCTTGACTCCAGCCAGGCAGAAGTCGTAACTCCGGGTATGTTGCTCGAGGGCTTATCCGGAGTCGCAAAAGATGGCACCATAAGGTTGTAAATCTCAGGGTGCCTTTAGAAGACCCCCCCACACACACACAGAGACCCCGTGCCTGAAACCCACGGTTATGCAGCAGGACAAGTTTCAGCATTAGATGCTGCTACGTCACACGCTTGGCTAATCAGGTTGGCACGTGACTGAGAATACTACACGGGAAGGGTCGTTTCCTACCGGGGAGGGAAAGGAGAGGTTTCATGGGGGCCAGCAGGGTGGAGCACCCTTGCTTGGGCTGCTGCAATTATTGTTGGGCCAGGGATATAGCTCAGAGGCACAGTGCCTGCCTGGCAAATGCAAGGTCCCGAGTTCCATTCTTTTTTTTTTTTTTTTTGGTTTTTCTCCGGTACCGGGAACCGAACTCACGACCTTGCGCTTGCCAGGAAGGCGCTTTGCCGCTGAGCTAAATCCCCAGCCCCCCTGAGTTCGATTCTTGATGCCAAAAAAACCCCCAACAAACAATTATTGGTAATACTGACTGAATTCTGCCACGTGCCGGGTGCAAGGGTCTGTTTCTCTTTCACTACATTCTTGTGAAATTAGCTGCACAAAGGTTTAGCAATTGCCCAGCGTTACAGAAGGGAAGGATTTGAATCCAGATCTGACAACAGCCTGCGCGCTTAGCTACTACTCGCGTAAGCATAATTGTCTTTCTCTCTCTTTCCTTTAGTTCATGTGTTAAACTAGGGGGCACTGGTAACAGATGGCGGGTATTTCGGCTTAGCTTTCTGGAGAATAAGCTTGTAACTTTTCCGGAGAGGGTGAAGCCCTCGTGATGGTCCAAGAAAGAGGTCTCCTTCCCGCCCCCTCGCGTCATTATGTCGAGAATTTACAGTGTGTGAGGTTGTGCTAAGGAAACCCCTTCAGCAATGGCAGTATCTGAAGGGCAGGCCGGCCAAAGCCAGGAGCAAGGAACTGAGCGGCCGGGGACACGTAGCCATGCAACCAGGGACTTTGCTTCCTCATTACCTTCCTTCCTTTCAGTGAGGCGAAGCTCACGTTCCCGGAAATGAACCCCTTTAAAGTGAACAAGTTAGGGCCGGGCGTGGTGGCGCACGCCTGTAATCCCAGCACTCAGGAGGCAGAGGCAGGAGGATCGTTGCGAGTTCGAGGCCAGCCTGGGCTACAAAGTGAGCTCAAGGTCAGCCTGAACTACATAGCGAGACCCAGTCTCAAAAAGACAAAAATAAAATAAAATAAAGTGAACAAGTTAGTGGCGGCCAGGCCATTCACAGAGCTGTACAGTTACTACTTCCAGCCGGTTCTAAACTGCTCTGCTAGTCCGAGAAGAAATGTCCTAAGAGGCAGCTGCTCCCATCTGCCTCGCTTCCAGCCCCCGGCACCCACCAGTCTGCAATCTGTCTCTATGGATTTGCCTATTCTAGATATTTTCTATACATGGCATCACTCAGTCTGTGACCTTTTGAGTCTGGAGTTTGCACTTAGCATCTGCTTTAAGGTTCATGCACGCTGTAGCCCGGGAGAATACTTCCTTCCTTTCGCTGCCCATTGTCTGAATAAATCACAGATTGCTTCCGCACCGTCCACCGGGCGCGTGAGCTGTGGCCGCTGTTTGGCCACAGTGAACGGAGCTGCCTTGGACACGTGGGGCGTGTTTGGTTGAGTACTATGGTACTGTTCTCTTTGGGGTTCCGCCCTAGGAATGGGGTTGCTCCCCTGTGAGCAACTGTAGCAGCCTCCATAGTCGCCTCCTGGCTGCCAGAGCACACCGTCCTCCATGGGATTGCAAGGCTGACCACAGTCCTTTCATTTCCAAAGAAAACAGTTTTCCTTTTATTAAGAAATTTATACATGTTCAGTGTCAGACTGGAAAGTACAGAAACGCTGTTTTGGTTTCAGTCTGGGGGAACGTCACTGTCAGGCTGACCTGTGCTTCCTCTCTGACTTGGACAGTGTTGCGTGGCCTGGTGTCCCCCTCCGCTGCAGCCTTCTCTGATTTTCTTTCTCACGCCTCCGGCCCCGTTCCCTGGAACTACGGCCACTGCAAATGCCGCTGCTCCTCAGCCTGCCCGCCCCGCCCTTCTCAGCTCATCCGTCTGCCTCACCTGTTCTACTTTAGTTCTCCCTGACATGTTCCCCCAGCACGTCACAGACCTGAAGGTGGCTGGGGATTACCATGTCCATGACAGGGTTTGTTGCTCGACTATTAAATTAATTAGGTTTCGTCACTATAGCAAAATACCAAGGCAGGCTAACCTAAAGCTAAAGTTCAGCTCGAAGCTTTGGAGGTTCGGCGGGGTGGGGGTCACTGCTCGGCCTGGGGGAGGGCGCGCGGGGGGGATGGCGTCTGTGATGGTGGGAACACGAGCCTAGGAGCAAGCAGACACACACAGCCGCAGAGGAAGCAGAGCGGGCGGCGGGGTCAGGCTTGCTCCTTCAATAACCAGACTCACAGGAACTCCCCACAGACCCCTGCCTGGGCGACGCCCCCCATGACCCAAGGGCCTCCCGCTAGACCCCACCTCTTTGAGGTCCCTCTGCCACCCCGGGAACAAAGCCTCTAGCACGCGTTCACGGCAGCTGCAAAGCAGCGCCGACTCTGCCTCCTGCCTCTGCCGGCTCCGATCTTCCCCACAGTGTTGAGCCAAACACAGAAGCCCCGGCTTCCTGCGCCCTGTCATTAGGGGTTGGCATCTTGCTGCACTCCCCCGTCGTGACTGCTGGCAGTGAGGTGGGTGCATAAGTGGGCAGCCCAGAAGGATCTTTCTCTTCCTTTTTTCTTCCTTCAGGCCTGTTCTTTCTTCTTGGGAAGCCAGATGCTTTGGAGTTTAATTACATGCTGCAGTTGGAAGCACAGAATGTCAGAGCTGGAAAGGAAGGAACTTGTTATAAATAATAGCTAGCAGCATTTACTGAGCACTTACTCTGTGCCAGGCGTGCGCCAGGCCTGCTCCCAGGCCTTACCTCATGTGACCTTCCAGGAGGGAGGTGCCATCCTAAGCTCTTTTCTACAGGGAAGGAAACTGAGGCTTACAGGAGCTGTAGAGAGTTTCCCAAGCTGTACCGAGTGGTACACATTGGCACAAACAATCAGTGTTAGGAAAAAAGTTTCCACTGCCAAATGCTGCCTCTGCTATGGGGAAGTCACAAGGCATATCCACACACTAAAACCCGGAGCAGCTCTGCAGTGAAGACGCCTATTTAGGTCAGTGTCTCTTACTGTAGACCTCACAGAACTACTGATCCAGAGAGCGGTTTGGCAGATGTAGATAATGACAAGCTTCCTCCTTGGACAGGTGGAGAAAGGAGGCCCCGGCAAAGTGTCAGGGGCAGATCAGCAGCAGACCCTGGTGGCTTTGCTTGCTCACGCACAGGGCAAAAGAAGACAAACTACGGCCCGTCTGACCCACTAATCTGTTTTTGTCAGTAAAGTTTCATTGAAGGTTTTTTGATCAAGCTAATGAATGCATGAGCCAATCAACGCTCAGAGAGCATGGATGACTTGACTAAGGTCACACAGCTAACTCGAAGCAGAAGTAAAAAGAGATTCCAGACTTCTGAAATCCAAATAGTCTCTAAAACACAGACAGGTGGCTGGAAGGTAGGTCACGAAGCCCCCAAAACCTGTGACACTTTATCTGCCCCCCAGCGTGGAGTCTTTATAACCGCGCCGCCCTTTTGCACTAGCGCAGACGCCCTTCAGGCTTCTCTTCTGCCCCGCCGGGTAAAGTCACCTGGCCTGGCCTGAGCCCCAGGGGGACCTCCCTCCATCTGCCTTCCATTTCCTTCCGGTCAGCAGGCAAGAGCCAAGCCTGCAGTGACAATCTCCTTGGGGGCAAAGGCTGGGCAGAGCAACCCGTGTTTATTCTAATTCGGCACCAGATGCAGCAAATTGTCATTAGCGTCCCCTCTGCTGATCTGAAATGCGAGACCATTAGGACAGGAAACGGGCAGAAAGCAGCCTCTCCTTGTTCCAAGAAGAGCTGGCCAAAAAGGGATAGTGTAAACAGGGCCCCAGGGGAAGGCTGTTTGACATCACTTTACCAAATAACTACCACTCACAGGTGCCGGGGCATCCCAGAGGATTACTGCTTGGATGGTCCAGCTATTTACCTTTCTTTCTTCCTTTTTTTTGGAGACAGGGTTTCACTGAGTAGTTCAGGCTGAACTTGAACTCACTATGTAGCTGAGAGGGCCTCAAACTCCTGGTGATCCTCCTGCCTCAGCCTCCTGAGTGCTGAAATTACAAATGTGTGCTGCCATACCCAGCTGTATTCTTACATCTTTCTAAGTGGGGAGGGGAGTTACAATTGAGCACATTAATAAAATCATTCTTACCTCTTCATTAAAATGGCTCACGCAGGGCTGGGGATATAGCTCAGTGGCATAAGTGCTTGCTTGGCAAGCCTGAGGTCATGAGTTCAATTCCCAGTACCAAAAAAGAAAGAAAATGGCTCATGCAAAGAGCACTTCATTAACTTTGTGAATGATTTAAGATATCTTCAGAGGGAGCAGGGATTTAGCTCAGCAGCACAGCGCCTGCCTGGCAAGCGCAAGGTCCTGAGTTTGATTCCTGGTACCAAAAAATAATAAAATAAAATAAAATACTTGCAGATGTGGACACAGTTTCAGTGAGCCAGTGGTACTAATTAGGGAGGTTTCATTAGCCCCCTGCTCTGGGGAAGGGGGCTGTCACTGCTCCAGATGTCCCGGGAATGCCAAGGGGCTAAGGGGGCATTCAGAAACAGCTGTGGGGACAGCAGGGCGTACACCTCCAGGTAGTGGCCTGGAGACTGCCCACAGGGGACTTTCAGAGCTGGAAGCCACACACTAGTTCTTGTTTTTTTGTCCCCCTACCCCCACCCCGGTACCGGGAATCGAACTCATGACCCCGTGCTTGCCAGGCAGGCACTGTACTGCTGAGCTAAATCCCCAGCCCTCACACACTATTTCTGAGGCGAGGACAAAAGTACTCCCCTGTCCATGACGGCTGGATCCAGAGGCACCTGCGGTCTTTCCCTGCAGTGCAGTCCCATACACACATGTTCTCTCCCACAAACTAAGTGCTGGAAAGAGTTTGGGCTTGGTTGCAAGTAGCTAAGGTTTGCACCTGGCTGTGCCTGGTATCAGCCCTGTGACCTCTGGCAAGACTTTTCTCCCGAGGCTCCCTCCACTTTCTCATCTCAAATCGGGCCAAGGACCTTTTCCGGCAGGTATCTGCTGTGAGGATTAAACACCAATGAGAACTAACGCATCCTGCACCCTCACTGCTCCCTCTCTCCCTGCTACCGGTTGCTCACTTTCTAGCATGTTCTCCAAGAGTGACTCGCAGGCATTCTGGAAGTAGGTTAGCTTCTGTGTCATGAGGACCGTCAGGCAGCTTCCAGCAGCCGTCAGGCACGGAGGCCTTCTGCCAACAGGTGAGGCGGTGGTCTCGGAAGCAGATCCTCCACCCCCAGGCAAACGCTGGAATAACTGTGGCCCTGACCAACATCCCCTCCACAGCCGCGTGAGGGACCCTGAGCCGGAGCCACCCAGCCAAGCTGCTTCCAGATTCCCGGCCCTCAGAAACTGCATGAGGGCGATACAGGGGGAATAAATGTAACGCCCAACCTGCCAGACGTCGGATACGCTGAGTTCAGGTTCCTCATAATCGAGAATGAATTCTTAGGAACAACGGAGGTTAAGAGTGGGAAAAATTTATTGAAAGCAATAGCTTCTGGGAGATAGGAGGGGACCCAGAAGTGGGTTGCTATGGACCCCACTCCACAGAGGAAGTTTTATACAGCAAAATCACCATGTAGGTACAAGATGGGTCAGAACTATGATCAACCAGGAAGGTTACAAGTACAGCCGCTTAGGTAATTTTGACCCAGTGTGGAAGCAGGTCATGCCGCAAGTGTTCATGGAAAGAACAGGACTTTTTAAGCAAGGGAGGGATCAGAAGGTCTTGGTCACCCACCTGCCTGGGTCTGTCTAGACTTTATTGGACCAGGTGATACCAGTTATAGTGTAATCTTCAATTTATTGTTCACCCCTGGGACAGGCCTGGAGGCCTGGGCATTCCATCTTTATCTTGAGGTCCAGCTTCTGGTAGATGTGCCTCCAGCCACAGCTGTAACATGCTCTCACCTTCTGCACTGACTCCCTCGGGGGCCCAGCCCTGTCTGACCGCCTGTAATATTTCTACTGTCTATAATAAGAGAATAAATGTCGCCCCGTTTGGTGGCAGGCGGGGAGGGTTGTGGTCCAGCAATCCACAACTTCCAGTATTATTATACGAGTCAGGGGTAACACATACCAAATCACAACCAGACTTGACAGCCCAGTGGCTCCAGAAGGGACAGAAGGAGAAGCAGAAGGGACAGCGCCGGGCAGGGCGCACTGGCTGGGTGTAAACCCGCGCAGGACCCCACTGCTGTGTGGAAGATCCCAAAAGACCAAATCTGCAAAGGGCCAGTGGCCATGTGTGGGAACTGAGATCTGACCCGAGGCCGGGACAGCAGCCCAGGAAGCCAGCAGCCACCCCTGTAGCAATCGGCCCCAAATTGCCAGCGCTTTTTTTTTTTTTTTTGCCTTTTATGAGTTTTATTACATCTAAAGAACAATTAAAGCCAACAGCCCCCTAGTCATAGGGCCAGTCACTGCCCTCAGTCTAATTAGAGAGTATCGAATGAAATACTGCGGTACACAGGTTTTTAGCATAATGTAGCTATGCATACACAGATAGAAACTGCCAGAACTTTATCGGTATCTGGCAGCTTCCCCAGTCTTGCCCCTACTTCCAAAGTAGGATAAACTGGAGAAAGCAAATACGCTCCCCTAAGCAGTCCCACAGGCACCCCTCCTGCGGTACGCCCGCCTCAGCTTTACAGCTCCCGGTCACGGCACACGTGGCGTCTTCTCTTTTTTCCACGGTAAGGTGTCCTGAGCTGCTCCTGCTTTTGAATCTCTGTGACACACGAGTGACCGTGCTTGACTGTCTTGCTGTAGCACAGTGATGGCAAGTCTATGGCACACGTGTCATTTTTCTTTTAAACTTTTACTAAATTAAACCTCAGTGCTCAGGTTTAATTGCAGTGCTGGCCTTGGCAATAAATAAGGGGGGTTTGGGTTGCAGGTGGGCACGTGTCTCTAAAAGGTTTGCATATAGCAGCTCTGAATAAACCGCCCAGGCTCCTTCTCACTCGGTAGTCACTGTTTCTAGCTGCCCAAGTGGAAACTCCAGGGCAAAGACAGCAGCTTCAACCCCCCCCTCCACACCCTACTCCAAGGTATCCAAAGAACAAGCTCGGGAATGACGGCAGAGGGGAGAGAAACACCGTTTTCTCCTCTAATGCCTAACCAGCTGTGTGGGCTTGCAGCACTGCGCCTCAGTTTCCCCGTGTCACTGGCACAGTCCAACTGAGACCCAGAGCTTGGACTGAGCCTCCAATGACGTAATGTGTTCAGTGCACCAAGCGTAAAGTAGATGCTCAATAAAGCAAAAAGCCAGCCATCACATCAGCCTCCACACAACCTCCTGGAGCAGGAGCCCCTGTACCATACCCCATTCACCCCCCACCCTTGCTCTGCAGTTGGTGGTGGGATTTCAGCTGGGTGGAGTCAAGAGTATGGCTTCAGGTCCAGTGTCGGAGTATATCGGAGTCAGGGGCTGGTTCTGGAAGAAGGATGGACAGGGCATACCCGAGCATTTCCCTAAGGAACGGGTAGCTGTCCAGGCTGGGTACCTGTGCAGCACGAAGCAGTACGCGTGAAAGCCGCGTCCCGTTTCCAGTATGTTGCACGTAGACTTGAACAAACAGAACAGACCCTGAAGGTTTTGTGCCACGGTGATAATACTGACTCTAGTTGCACGGCAGGATTATGAGGTTTTCATTTTTTTTTTCCATTTTGCTAATACATGTTTGCTAAGTAGTCTACAATGACTGTTTTCGTAAGAAGAAAATAATAAGAAAACCCCAACAACTTATTTTCTAATTTAAAAATTAAACGAGGCAGGATGGGCGCTACGGGGAAGCAGGCGGAGCGCAGGAGCGTGTCCGTTGCTGTGGCGGGCTCTAGCCCGCGCAAAGCGCAGCAGAGGCGGTGGAAACGGCCCGGGGCCCAGGGCCGCAGCAGAGTGGGCCGGGCGGTGGCCGCTGGCTACTCCTCTGACTACCTGGGTGTTAACCAGGAATGGGCCGCGGGGGATCAGTGCTACTCTGATCACCCGGGTTTTAGTAAAGAACACAGGACAGCGTAGGGCAGCTTTGCGTGGGAGCCTGATGTAAGCGCACCAACTTCTGGAAGGGCGCGTTGGGCGAGATTTCGCAGCCCACGGCGGAGCCCCCGGACAGGGTCGAGCTCCCCGGCCGCGGAGGGAGCGGCCGCCCCGGCTTCCGCACCCCTCGGGGAGGGGCTCCGGGCCGCGGCTC
>NW_004955478.1:10817565-10918665 GCF_000276665.1 Chinchilla lanigera | reverse complement strand
GCGGGAGCCGTGCAGGTCCGAGCCGCTCCGCTCGTTGGCCTGATTTTGCATCCGAAATTTTGTAATAAAACGGCAGCTGTCGGGCTCCCACCTGCGCCTGCTGTGTGTGTGTGTGGGCGGGGATGGAGCGGGGTCAGGCACCTGGTGGGCAGGTACTGTGAGCCCGTCCAGAAAGTACTTCGCCCTGCTGTGCCGCCCGGGCAGTGGTGGGCGCAGGTCTGGGGCCGCACAGCGAGGCCGGCCCGGGAAAGGGAGAGCGAACGCTTTTCTGCACCGACCGAGAGGAGACCGGTCCTTCGGGCCGCCAGACAGTGAGAGCAGTCACATCGCTGGAGAGCTGAGTGTTTTCCGTAAAATGGGGGAGAATCAGTGAATTAGGTCCAGAAAGGGGAAAACAGCCGAATTAATACATCGAGGTAGCGAACAAGTAAAATTCAGCTGAGCCAGAGGGGAGGAGGGAGCAATCGAGTTAAAATGTTAATAGGTTACGGTTGAGACCGAAAACACCACCTAAGGACTCGCGCCCCCAGCTCCCCCGTCAGCCCCAGCCGCGCCAGCCCCCGGGGGGAAGGCGGTAAGCGGCTGCAAAGGAAGGGCGCTTCCTGGCCGCGTGGCGGGAGGGGGTTCGAATGGGAGAATGGCTTCGCTTGCCGCTGTCTTGCGGGGACTTGGAACCTCCCAGTACGAGATGCCCCAGGAGTCCAGAAACCTCTGCCTGCTGTGGGTGCCAGCTTCCCTTAGGGCACGTTAAGGAACAAGAACCCGGGCAAGGGGGAGGGTGGGTCTGCTCGTCCGCCAGGTGTTGGCCTGGGTGGGAGCTGGAACGCAGCGCAGAGGAGGCTGGGCTTGCGACCTTGCGTGGCCCTTAGTCCTGGTGCCGGCCCCGCACCCGGGTACTTGGAAGACTTGGGGAAGAAGGCGGTAGTGGGTTTCACTTCTTCGCTCCTCTTCCGAGATGAGAAGATGGCTGAAGCCTTCCCTGGCTTTGAAACAGTGGAGGGAACTTTCCTGTCTTCGGCACCAGACGCATATGGAGGTGGTAGGGGAAGTATCTCAGCGAATCCTACGCGGCCACTCTCCGAAGGATCCGGCCTCTTCCCGGCTCCTGAGCAATCCTGTCCACGCAGACTCAATACTGGATATGTCCCCTTCCTCCTCATCCTGCTGCCCCGGGGGACTCATTCAGAAGGTCAGGACAGGACAGTGAGGCCAGGGGCGGAGATTCTTCGTCAAGCATCTGTGAGACCAATCTTCCAGTATGGACAGTGTGCACTGGTGGTTTGGTGTGGCTTTCGGGTGGCCAGCCTGGTCTGCGGGAGCAGTGTGAGGACCTGCACGTCCAGCTCTGGGCAGCACAGGTATCTGCAGGCTGGGGAGCCCAGTGGCCTTGAGGGCATTGCTCCGGGATCGCACGGGCTCGCACAAAGCTCCAGAGGACTGGAAAATGGGGGCTTCAGGAGGAACACAGCCTTCACTTCTCTGCCGGGCCTGACTGGGGGGCACTGTCAAAACTTTGCTGTAATGAAACGGTCTGCTACTGAATGTGCTGGGGAAAGAGGAAGGTGGTTCCGGAGTTCCATTTCCTGATGTGCTAAGTAAGGGTAGCCTCAGTACGGGAGCTTCGTAAGGTTTTGAGTCTTAAATAAAAAGGACCGTGAGGACGCATCTGTGCACTACGTGTGTCTGAGCCGTCATTCCACGAAGCACGACAGGTCTGCAGTTCTGGGCACGCGGGCATGGACGTGTGCAGGCACACAGCGGGCAAAGCTCGGGACTCAAGGAAGACAGCTGCATGAGTGGGGGCCTGGGGGGGAGGAGGGATCACACTGTAGCCCTTGTTAGTTCTGGAAGCCCTGGAGTGTGTTTACTGAACCCCTTCATGTAAACCCCCGGCAGGGGTGGGAACCCCGAGTTTTGTAGGACGGAGAATCCTGAGCCGCGGGCACTGAGTGGAGAATGGGGAAGGGGCCAGTTCTGAGTCCTCCTCCAACCTCCGCTTCCTGTGTAGCAAGACCTCTTCCTATGAGGCCTGCCCAGGATGCAGGGGCCAAGTCCCCGAGGGCGCTGGATTCAGAAAAGACAAGCCTGGGATCCTGGTCTTCAAATCCTGGGTGCTACGATTCCTAGCTCCATAACTTAGGAGAAGCTCAACTTGCCCATGCCTCAGTTTCCTTGTCTACAAAATGGGAGCGATAGCACCCATAGCTCCTTGACATGGCGTGTGTTAAGTAGCCAGCACAGGGTCTGACATTTAAGAGATGCTCAGTAGATATAATTATTATGATTATTGTTAGTTTTGTGTATTATTTGAACTCCGTTCCAGTAAAGTAGAATCTGGAATATGGTCCCCAGATAGAAAACTAGTAATTCATGTTTTTAAAGGATTTTGTGAGGTTTTTTTTTTTTTTGAGATAATTTTTGTTTATTTTGTTTTTGTGATGCTAAGAATTGAACCCAGGGCTTTTACAATGAGCTAATCCTTATTTCTTTTTTATTTTTTATTTTGAGACGAGGACTGGGCTTGAATTTGTGATCCTCCTGCCTCGGTCTCCAAGAGTGCTGGGATTATAGGCATGTGCCACCATGCCAGACTCATTTTGTAGTTTAAAGCACTTTCATAAGCAGGATGGAAATAATATGTCAAGCACTGAGTTCCCACCTTTGTGAGAAAGGTTTCATTACTGCTCCCATTTTACAGATGAGGCACAAAAAGTTTACCTGAGGTCATAAAGCTAGGGCCTTGGTGAGTAAGAGGAGCAGGAAACTCTCCTAGTTTCCTGCTTTCAGGATGGAAACTGCAGTTCAGTTTAATGAATTTATCAAGTTCAGTCACTCCACTAATGTCAATTGTGAACCTACTGCGGGCCAGGTTCTGGGCCAGGGGTGAGCCGAGAGTCTGGTCCCATCCTCCAGTAGCCCTGAAGCTATGGGCAATACCCCAAGAAAGAGGTAGCTGGTTCCAAGCATCTCAGACCTCAACCAGGCCTTCCATATCCCACTCTCTGAGGCAGAGTTGCACTTCTGGGGTCAGCTGTAACCTCACCGGCACGATGTTCTCTGGGACAGGGAGCAGTGGGGAGGCCTTCCATTGTGACATCCACGCTCTTTCCCGCTTGCTTGTGGAAGCCGAGTTCACACAGAAGAGTACACAGCGGTGGCTGCTGGGAGTAATCCTCCCTGGGCCCCAACCAAGCAGCAGATCCAGAACAGACTGGATTGGTAGAGATGGTTTCAGTGGGAAAGAATAAATCGTGAAGAGTGGTGGGCACAGCAGAAGTGTCGTGCATCCAGTATTCCAATCTAAGAGACAAGGGATAAATGCACCCGTGTGAATGCGTGCAGAACACACACACACGTTTCACACCAAGGGCTTGGTGGGATTTCTGAGTAGTGTCCTCTGAGTGCGGTCCCTCATCCTCTCTTGTCAAGCAAGCTCACACCAAGCAAGTGACATAATCGGAATGCCAGCTCAGAGCAGGAGTGACAGGTGTCTAGGCGCTTCCCCTTGTGGCCACAGATCTGTTATCTAACTGCGAGGTTCTGACAGGTACATTCCGGCTCATGCACTGGGGGAGCCTGATCCTTGGAGAACATTAGCTTTGAACGGTGTTTAGCCACAGAGTCATCAATCAGCTTTCATAAGACTGCCATCTGGGGGTGCAGGGTCGTGCCCTCAGCGAACAGGTATCAGAGATGACGTGCAAGCCCAGCTACTAACGCACCAGCCAGCGCCAGTACTTAGTAGGCCCACCCCATTGGACGCTTTTGGTGCTGGGTGCTGAACAGGTTGCCGAGATGAAAGTAGCTCATGTTCTGCCTTCAGATGTTAGTAACAGGCCCACAGAAATAATCAGGCACATGGAGACCCAGTGCGGCCATCTTCTGTCCCTCAACTCTTTCTTCTTGGGCCCAGCACCAGTGGGGACGGAGTTCTGTGGACACCTTTGGGCTCGCTGTACACCAGGATCTCCCTCGCTTTACAGGGGCTGCCTTGCAGAAAGCCTGAGATATGGGTCCTGGACCTTGACAGTGACACAGCCAGATGGACAGAGGCCGGCATCTGTCGCTGAGGACCACTGGACAGACTTCCAGATCCCTGCTGAGTGGGGCCAGGCTGAGGGAGGCTGACAGCCACGGACTCTGTCTTTGCTCCAAAGCTGAAGTTCAGCAAGTGTCCAGCTACCCTTTGTGCAACTCCAGTCCTCTTACTGGGTCTTGCCCCAGGTTCTCCTCAGCCAAGAGCCAGAGCTTTGGGCAGAGAAAAAGGGAAGAGGAGGCAGAAGGAGGAGGAGAAGGAAAGTGGAAAGGAGAAAGATATGAGGGGAGAGCACAGAGCAGATGAGACAGAGGGAGAAGAAGATGACACAAAGCAGGATGGGACCCAGCAAGAGGAGCAGGACGCGGTGGTTTCCCTCCTGCCCCAGGGTCAGCCGGCATACAGCCTCGGCCGGGCACAGACATTCTCATGTCTTGGCAGGAAAATAAACAGGTGAAGCAGCAACACTGAGGCTGCCAGTGGCTGGGCTTAGAAGAAAAAGCAGTGACTGTCCTGGGTGGTCCCGCCCCTTCCTCATGGGATCTTACTGCGAGAGCAACCCTTGCTCAAAGCCAAGCCCTTGGCCCACCCTGCCTCTCTCTACCCGCTTCAGCTTCACTGGGGAGTCTGTCAGGGCAGTTCTTGAGGTATGGCCTGGCTCATACACAGAAGTGAGCATTCGTCAAAGGCCAGGCGAGAGGGTAGGTGCTGGCAGTGTGCACAGCAGCAAGGCTTGGAGTGGAAGAGACCCCTCTTAGATTCAAGCCTGGGTTCAGGACCTCACTCCCTCACGTTTTAGCTGTCAGAGAAGTCACTTAACTCCCCAAAGCCTCAGTTTCCTCATCTGTAAAACAGGACACATTAATCGACTTCTATGGATGGTTGGAAAATATACAGCAGAATGTATCTAGAAAGCTCTTGATCATGCAGTGAATTAAGTGAAAAATATGTTTTAAAGTATGCATATATCTCTCGTCAGAGCCACATGGAATTCAAGGTCAGTGTGACAATCCTGACACGTCAACTTCATTGGATTACGAAATGCCTAAAGATTAGTAGACCGTGCTTGCAGTTGTGTCTGGTGGGTCACAGAGATGTGGCCTTGGGCACCCTCACCCAGTCCTCTCGCTGTGCTTCCTGACCACCATGAACGAGGCAGCTTTACTCCACCGTGCCCCTCGCAGCCTGCCATGGTTTGAATCCCCGAAACCGTGAGCCAAGTCACACTTCTCCTTTAAGTTCTGGGTGTCAGGCATCATCTCTGGGCAGTGACTAGCATAGAAAATTGTTACCAGAGATATGGGACCATTGCTGTAGCTGTATTTGATCACCATGTGGTTTAGAAGCTTTCAAACTTGTTTACAGGTGGAGTTGGGAAAGGTTTGGAAAACTGGGGTAGAGGAGTCCTAGAATCCTCTAAACAGAGCTTTGTGGCTGATTCTGATTGGCGTTCAAAAGACCATGATGCTGATGAGAACGTGGACAGTAAAGGCTGGGCTCGGGAGCTCTCCGTTGGGAGTTAGGACTCTTGGCAGTCCGATCAGAGGGCATATGTGTTGCACTCTGGCAGGAAATTTGTCTAGATTTTGCCCATGCCTTGAGACTTTGCAGGAGACTGAGATTAAAGGCAGTGTACTAGTCTGGGAGAGGAAAATTCAAGACATCCCAGCATTCAGGCTCTGGCATGTGTACTGATGACTGCTTTAAGCCACATTTATAATTAAAATGAGGGGCAAAAGGCAGAACAGAAACATTTAGAAAACTTAAACTTTGGCCCAGAACAAGCCATGTATAAAGTTGGGGTCAAAAGGAAGTGTGCGGCTGGGCGTGACCAGTGTGGGGCTGGCAGACCTGTAATCCCAGCACTCAGGAGGCTGAGGCAAGAGGATTACTTTGAGTTTGAGGCCAGCCTGGGCTACAAAGTGAGTTCAAGTTCAGCCTGAAATGCACAGTGAAATCCTGTCTCAAGAAGAACCCCCCGACACACAAAAGGAAGTGTGGTTGCCAAAGAGATTAGCACCATGAAAAAGAAACCATGTGGCCAGCTGTAGTGGTGTACACCTGAAATACCGAACTTGGTAAGCTGAGGCAGGAGGATTGCCGTGAGTTTAAGGCCACCCTGGGCTACATATGTGTTTGAGGCCAGCTTGAACTACATAGTGAGACCCTGTCCCAAAAACAAAAACAAACTCAAATATTATATACAGGGACAAAAAGAAAGATGCCTTTAGGCCATCTCAGGAATCAGCAAGATCCCACCCATGGCGGGCTTAAGTGTATAAAATGTCAACCTTTCATTTGAGAGGAGAATCCCCAGGACACCTACTCAAGAAGGGTCTCCTAGGGAATTGGTTTCTTTGGGATTCATTTCACCATACTCGAAGGCTGCTGCAGCCATGGTCCAAGTGGGCCTGGCTATTGGTTCTGCTGACAGAAGACCTTGGTATCATCTGCATTATGCTGGTTTTACTGGCATGAGTGCAAGAATTGTGGAGTCAGGGAGGCCTCCACCAAGATTTCAGAGGAAGTCCTGGGAGGCTAGGCAAGAAGCCCCTGAACAGGGGTGGGGATTTAACTCAGCAGCACAGCACCTGCCTGGCAAGCGTGAGGTCATGAGTTTGATTCCTGGTACTGGGGAAAAAAAAAAAAAAAGATGCCTTTGGGGCTGGGGATTTAGCTCAATGGCATAGCGCCTGCCTGGCAAGCGTGAAGTCATGAGTTCGATTCCTGGTACCAGAAAAAAACAAAAAACAAAAAACAAAAAAACAAAAGAAGCCCCTGAAAAGGTAATGGATAAAGCTGTGGGAATGAAGCCAAAAATGCAGTGGAGACCCTGGGAAGGTACAGATACCGGGTGTTACAGCTTGTATCTATATGTTCCCCAAAACTTCATGTGATTGTAGGTACAGATTTTCAGAGATGACGGTTTCTAGGGTGTGTGATGCTGGGTTTAAATTGTGTGATGCTACAGTTAACAGTGCATGATTACTAAATTAGTCCACTGATTGGTTAAGCATAGTTCTGGGTGTGGATAATAGGAAGCCTCACTGTGGATATGGGTGGCACCACCCAAAAGGTGTGTAGCCTGGAAGGGATAAAAGGGCGAGACTTCTGCCTCACTGCTTACTGCTGCTGCTGCTTGCTGCTTGCTGCTTTGCTATCCCCTACTGCCCACCATGAACTGTTTCTCCTCTGTGATGCCGCTCTGCCATGCCAGCTGCCGTGAACCCAGATGACTATGAATTGAAACCTCTACAAACTGTGAGCTACAATAAACCTTTCCTCCTTAAATTTTGAGTGTCCAGCATTTTGTCTCAGCAATGAGAAAAGTAATTAAGACATCATGTATATAGAACATCAGCCAAGAAAACCTGTAGGCCTTGAGTGGAAATACCCCAAGAAAGGCTGTGAGGGCTGCAACCAGCAAAACCATAGGGGTGAGGCCACCATGCCCTTTGGAACTCACATTTTACCACCATGTGCCCCAGGTGCTTGACACAGAGGTACAGGATTTAATGTTTGCCCTGCTGGCTTTTGGTCTTTCTTTGGTTTGCTTCTTTTCTATACTACTATTCCTCCTTTTGGGAATGGGAATGTTTACCCCGTACCATTGTACCTGGGGATTAGGTAACTTGTTTTTTATTTTTACAGAGGTTCACTGCTAAGAGTTTGCTTTGAGTCTCAGAAGAGACTTGGACTTGGACTTTTGAAAAATGCTAGAGCCACTGAGACTTTGGGGAAGAGATATTCCATTTCTGGTTGGACATGGGATAGTTATGTTGGGTAGAGGTATGAACTTGTTATTGTTTTTATTTGGAGGCTAAGTATGGTTTAAGGAGGTGTGCCTGGGTGTGAAGTTGCCAGGCGGTGGATTGTGACTGTTAAACCTAAGTGTCAACTTCACTGGGTTAAGAGATGCCTAGTGGATTAGTAGAGCGTGTTCCTGGGTGTGTCTGTGTAGGTCTTGGAAGACTGGCCTTGGGTACTATATACGGCATCTCATGCTCCTCTCCGCTCTCTTCCCTGCTCTGCTTCCTGGTCACCATGGACTAAGCAGCTTTGCTGTGCTGTGCCCTTTCGCCATGATGTTTCTGCCTTGGAGCCGGCTGGCCAGGTACTGAGTCTCCTGGAGCCATGAGCCAAATTAAACCTTTTCTTCTTCAAGTTGTGGGTGTCAGTATGGTGTCTCAGTGATGAGAGAGCTGACTAATGCAGTCAACAAGGGTATAGTTAGGCCAGGCTAGCAGGAGACACTGAATCCAAAGCCCCCAGTCCAGAAGGAGGGAGAGCCAAGTCATGCCAGGTCCTTGAATGCCAACTTACAGCAGACTGCTGAATCCACGGGTTCATCTTCAGTGTGTTTTTCCTTTTAAAATTATTACATAAGTAATTAATGCTTATGGTAACAAAGAAAGAAAAGTATAGGCAAAAAGTAGCTGGTATGTCCTACAACCTAGGGGGAATTACTGTGAATCCTTTGGCATCTATCTTTTCTTTTGTTCAGGAGTCAGTAGGGTTAAAATTGAAGTGGTTCTCCCCAAAACATTACTACTGTTATGTACTACATTACTACATTATGTACTGTTTTGAATATATATTGTGATACTGTTTTTTCACTTTGCAATATATAGTGATAATGTTTCTTATCAGGAACAGATAGCTGTGTTCCTTTTAAGAACACAACACAGTTTTCTTTTATGTGTATACCATGCTTTCTTTAACGGATCTCCTATGATTAGTCATTGTATTGTTTCCAAGTTTCTGAGCCCCTGGCCGGGTGAGTGGAACAGCTCCAGAACACGACGCTGCCTTGCAGATGAACCCTGATGAACGAGTTGAGCTGGTGACTGACTGCACCTGGGGTCCTCGTGTCCCAGCTTCTTTCCACTACTGTCTTGCGATCATTTCTGAGAGAAGCATCTTCATGCTCCAGGATAGAATCCGCAACCATTTGGAAGTTATGAGGGAGATGGGGAAGGAGCAAGGTGAGGAAGAACCAAGGTTTACTAAATCTAATCTATGACCCAAACATTTGACAGGCATTTCATTATTTAATTTTCACAGCAACTCTATATGTGGGGGTTCACAGAGAAGACCGCGGAGGTGCAGACAGGTCACGTTAAGCCAGGAAATGAGAGCCCTAGGATGTGGTCCTGTGTGTCTGCCCCTACAGTGCGTCTTTGGTTCCACTGCATGCCATCACTAGGGTGCCCAGGGCAGGGCTGGGGGTGGAGGGGTGCAGAGTGAGAGCGAGCTGGCACCAATGGGTAGGCAAGGGGTCGCAAAAGGTAACAAGCACCTCTCCTATAAAAGGAAAGGAATGCAGTCTCATGCTATCCTATAAACTCAAATTCTCAGGTCAGGACTGGAAATTCCCATGGATGGGAACACAGCTATTTCCCAGCTGTTCAGTACCATACCTCTTTCATTACTCTTTGGCCCGTAAACTATTCTATTTTAACACATTATGTACCAAACACGTTACATTCTCCTTACTATAAGATTTTTTTTTTGCTTCTCTAACTGCTAAACTGAACCTGTGGCCCCAGGACAGAGCCTGGCCCCAGCCCAAAGCGGGAAAGGCTGACATCTCCGTGGGCGTTCAGGCTCTCTGGGCATAGGAAATCAGCTGTGTCCCCTCCGCAGGGTGAGGTTGGTGGTTCTGTGTCACCTTCTCACTGTGAATCAGGAAATGGGCCTCATGATAGGAGGTGGCGGAACCAACATTTGAATAGTGCCTACCTCCTCTGTGGACAGTCTTGCCACCTAGCCCACCATCCCCAGGGGTGCCCCAGGCTGGCATGTGGCAGGCAAGGGAAGCAGGAGGGTCAGCCTTGAGGTGCTACAGAGGTTGTAGTCAGTGGGACCAGCCTCCTTTATTCTTGGTTTAGTTCTTCTCGCCAGCACAAGAAGACACAAAAGAAATGACATGTGCCTATCGTGAGCTTAAAATGCACCAAGCTACAAAGATGAGGAGAGGTTTACACTGGCAATAGAAAGGCAGAGCTGCCCCGAAGACTGTCTGGGCCCTTTCTCTTTGCCATGGGGCCTATCCGCCCTACAATGTGGCTTGTTATGATCTTGGCTGCAGACTTGAATAATGAGATACTCCATCCCCAAAATGTAATTTTATATTAACTTTTCTGGGATGTACATATAGGCAGTTACATGTGAATACACCAGAGGGTGAAAAACTCTAATGAATTTCCATGGAGATGAACACTGGGATGAGGTTACCATGGTAACTAAATTGTTTCTGAAAGGCCACATAACCTTAGAGAAGTAGGATCTTGTCAAGAATTTGGAGTTAGAAGCCAAAGCACAGACCTTCCCACCAGGGGCGGGTGCTCTTTCGGTTTCTTATATTCCTGGGGTTTTTGGTCTCCTATTTATCTGCACCGGGAGATTTTTATTTTGGAGCTCATGATTTGCGTTCTCAGTGTTCCAGTAAGAAATCCTGGGAGCCAACTCAGTGAGGGCCCTGAAATGCGAAGTAGGAGGCTCCTGGCTCCCATCTCTGGCTGTCTCTGACCAGATGGAGGGCTGTGAACAAGTCATTTCTCTCTTTCCCTGGGTTAGCTCTCATGCAAGCTGAGGAGGCAGGACTTGATGGTCTCTAAGATTATTTTAATACTCCTTTCTGTGCCTAGCAAGCAGCCTTCCCCTCCGTCCCTCGGCCCCCGAACGCTGGCGCTGTCTGTGGTGCTGAGCACATCCGCGCTGCGCTCCGGCCCGTGTTGTTCTCAGCAGATCCTGACAGTTCCCCGCACTGTTAGGGCCTGCTGGACTCCCGAAACCTACGTCAGAGGTCAGGGATCCATGCGAAGCCAGAAGGGGATTCCCTGGGGCCTTGGAGTTGAGAAAGCACTACAGGAGGAACCTGACGGTGTGTTTTGGCTTAACTGACACTTGCTCTGAATTTTTAACAAAGCCACACTTCCGTGGACATTTGCTTCCTCATCTGTGAACGCAAGGTGGGTGGAGGATCCCTAACACCCGAGGGGCTCCGAAGAGTCCCGGAAGCTTTCCTAGACTTCGGGGGAAAGGAGAGCCCGTCCAGATGCAGCCTTTCCCATCTGCTCAGGCCTCTCCAGTAACGACCGCGGGAGATGAGCAAGGCACACTCCTCTGTCAGGGACACACTTGGTAAGGAGAGAGGCAGTGAACAGATGTAGCATTTACATGTTCTCAAAGATAACTGAGCGCTGAGGATGATTAGTTCTTGTTATTAAATGTGTCAAAACTATAATAAAATCCCCAGCTATGTCACCCACCTACTTACCTGATCATCTTTTCAGAATCTATTTCCCTCCCCAGTAGCGCAAGATTAAAAAGGGAAGAGGGGAAACCATGAAGTTCAGACTAACAGGGAGGAAGTGCCGAGCGGTTTTACCCCTCCGCCCCCCACTCGGCTACGTGATGCAGGGGTTGGGAGCAGGGGTCCACAGTCAAGAAGCCCCTGACTCAAGCCCTGCTTCTGTTCCTTAGAAGCTCTGCGACATTCTTTCAAGCCTCAGTTTCTCCATTTGTAAAATGGGAGCTAGTTACATATGCTTCTAAGTATTGCTGAAACAATGAGGTCATATCATGTATGTAAATTAGTAAGCATGATGTCTAACACCCATTGAAGGGCTGGAGATATAGCTCAGTGGCATAAGTGCCTGCCTGGCAAGTGCAAGGTCGTGAGTTCAATCCCTGGTACTGCAAAAAAAAAACAAAATAAAAAACTTCTATCACCCACTGAAAGTGATGGGTTACTATAGCTGCATCACAGACTATCCCCAAAACTTCCTGGCTTAAATGATCACCACCTTGTTACCCTTCAGATTCTGTGGGCCGACTGAGCTCAGCGGGGGGAGTTCCACTGCAAGTGAGGTCAGCCGGAACTGAAGCCTTCCAGGGCCGCTGCCAGTGGACCTCTTCCCTCTCCGCTGGTCTCCTGGGGTCACCTTCTTCACGCGGTCTAGATCTGGACAGCAGGATAACTGTGCTTACCACCTGGCAGATTCCTTCACCAATGTGCAGAAGCAGAAGTTTTCGTGCCTTCAGAGTTGGTGCATTTTTTCTTCTGCCACACCCTATTAGTAAAATGAGTTACCAGTCCAGTCCAGATGAAAGGGGCGAGGAGAGTACAAAGGCATGAATACTGGAGTCTGGCTCCACTGGAGAGGAATCTTTGGAAGCCAGCTTCTATGTTGATTAATAAATATTCTTAATGCCGGCATTCCAAGTAGGCACACCCCTCCAACCTGTTTTTAGAAATGTATTCTGTTGGATTTGCAGAGTTAGTGAATAAATATTTACTGAGTAAAGTAATTCAGAACCATGTGGTCACCGCTCCAACTATAGTCCCCAACTTAGGAGTCATGTTTCTGTTCCTGCCGTATCACCCCACAGGTCCAGAGAAGAGCTCCGCATGAAGCAGGTATTAAATAATGGTGGCACATTTTTGTTAAATATTAATATTTCATTGCCAGATTTATTTTTGTTAATATTTTCTTTGTGTATGTTTTCTTCAACCCATTCTCCCTGCAAGTTTCCACGTTATTTCATTTAGTTTAGTATAACTGGATTTTTAAAATATACAATTTATTTTTTGCAGTCCCAGGGATTGAGCCCAGGGCTTTCACACTGAGCTGCGTCCTCAGCACCACCCTCCTTCTTTGGTCAGGGTCTTGCTGAGCCCTAAAGAGCTAAGGCTGGGCTCAAATTTGTGATCCTCCAGCCCCAGCCTTCCAGAGTTCAGGGGCTACTTGTGGGACTGCTCATCCCTACCTCTCCAGAGTGAACCGGTCCCGAGAACGAGGTGCCTGTGGATGAATGAGAAAAGTAAACAGAGACAAGAAAACCAAGAGAGGCAAAGTCTGGGATCAGGGGCTGACAGCCTCTCGGATTGCCGCTGCTAGGACTGTCCCCACCTACCAATTTCAGTCACCTTTTATTGAGCGAGAACCTAGGGCGTAGCTAGTCCTAATGGGTGGATACAAAACGTTTTAGCAAGGGTAATCAAAGGATTATCCTTTTCCACATGTAATCCAAGACACGCCTGTAATCCTAGCACTCAAGAGGCTGAGACAGGAGGATGTAAACTCAAGGTTAAACAAATCATTGTGTCCTCAATGCATTCTAATCAAAGAATATCCTTCTCCACAATTACTCATGTGTGCTACCATGCCCAGCAAAAACAATCTTTTTTACCTGTGTGTTCATCAGTTTTCACTTACTGTGATCACAGATATATTTGGCTTTATTTCCATTTTTTTCTTTAGTGGGTTTGTTGTTTAACCACTCTTTTTATTTGCTTTTTTTCTTTCTCCTCTAAATGCCTGCTACTGGTTTGAAAGTTAAGCATTTTATATCTGTTTGCTTATAAAACCTTTCAGTTTTTATATTTTTGGGGGTTTTGTTTTGTTTTGTTCAGACAGGGTCTTGCTATGTAGCCCAGGCTGGCCTCAAAGTCACAGTGATCCTCCTGCCTCAGCCTCCTGTGTGCTAGGATTACAGGTGTGTACCACCATGCCTGCCCCCTTCAACTTTTAATAGTATCCTTGTTGAAACATTCCGAAATTAATCAATATTTTTACCTTCACCCTTGATAAAATCAGGACTTCAACTATTTAAATTCTGATTATATCTCCCATCTACCAAGTTATTTTTGTCCAGCATTTTATTCCCACTTTGTTTTTTAAAGTCTCTCCAAGTAGTCAGGATAAGTATGTCTTTTTATTTTTTACATTTACAGTAAAATTCATTTGGGACTGTACAGTATTATGAGTTTTGACAAATACTAGCATTGTGAAAACACCAACACAAAATCCAGAACAGTTCCACCCCAAGAGACTCCTTTATGCTGCCACTTTGTATTGAAACCTTCCCCCTTTCCCTTGGTCCCTGGTGACCACTGTTCTGTTCTTTGCCCCTATGATTTTTCTTATCCTGAGTGTCAAATAAATAGAATCACTCATTAACTCACCTTTTTAATGTAGTTTTTTACATTTAGTTTAATGCATCCAATGTCATTTCACATTATCAGTTCATTCTTTTTCATTCTTTTATTTTATTTTATTTTTTTTTTTTTTGTCTTTTTGAGACAGAGTCTCGCTGTGCAGTTCAGGCTGGCCTTGAGCTCACTTTGTAGCCCAGGCTGGTCTCAAACTCCCAATGATGCTCCTGCCTCAGTTCCTGAGTGTTGGGATTATAGGCGTGCGCCACCATCCCTGGCCTGGTTCATTCTTTTTTTTTCAGTACTGGGAATTGAAAGCAGGGGGGCTCTACCACCAAGCTATACCCCAGGTCTTGTTTTTTGAGAGATGTTCTTGTTAATGTTAAGTGATATCATTTATGGGAGGCGGACCCGAATTTCTGACGCCCTTGCCTCAGCCTTCCAAGCACCCTGGCTTCTAGGGTGCACCGTCATGCTGGCTTGCTCCACTTCTTTTACTGTGGAGCAGTAACTTTCCATCAGATGGACACATCGGTGATTATGCCTCCCAGGCTAGAATGAAGTTCCTGGGTTCCAGTGATCCTCCTGCCTCAGTTTCCCAACTGCTGGGGTTATACGTGCACATCACCATTTTACAAGTTTTTAAATTTAAATTTTTAATCTATCTCTAGTTGAAGGATATTTGGGTTGCATCCAGTTTTTGGTGACTATGAATAAAGCCAGCATAAATATTCATGTATAGGATTTTGATGCATGTGTGAACAAAAGTTTTCATTTCTCAGGGGTAAATACCTAGGAGGGAGACTGCCAGGCCACATAGGAAGTACAAGCTTAACATAAGGACGCCCCAGTTTTCCACAGTGTCCGTTCCACTTTGCTTCTCATCAGCAGTGCATGACAGTTCCAGTTGCCTTACATTGTCATTAGCAGTTGACACTGTCAGTGTATTTGATTTGTTCGCCTTAGATATAAGGCACATACATGTGCAGTGGTATCTTGTCATGGGATGAACATGTCTTTTTCTAATGAATGATGATATTAAGCATCCTTTCATGTGCAGTGCTGTCCTATCTTCTTTGGTGAGGTATCTCTTGCTCATTTTTTTTTTGAGACAGGGTCTCACTATGTAGTACAGGCTGGCCTCAAACTCATGGCAATCCTCCTGCCTCAGCCTCCTAATGCCGGGATTATACATGTGTGCTACCGTGCTTGGTTGCTCTTTTTTTTTTTTTTTTTTGGTACTAGGAATCGAACTCAGGACTTGCACTTGCCAGGCAGGCGCTGTGCCACTGAGCTACATCTCTGGCCCCTCTGCTGCTCATCTTAAATTGGGTTGCTTTTTTTCTTATTGCTGAGTGTTGAGAGTTCTTTGAACATATTCTGGATATAAGCGTTTGGGTAAATATATAATTTAGGAAGTGGCATTCTGGTTGTTTGTCACTGCCCTCATCCATGAGAGGCTGACCACTTTCGAGTGACCTGGTCCAACTGAGTTTCTGGATCCTACAGCTGAAGACCACACCCCAAGCATGGCCGCTGCTCTGCTGGGGAGATCCTACCCAAGAGTCCAGCTGGCATTCCTCGATGGCCTCCCTCTTGCCTCCGTCTCGCCCTGCTCAGTCCAGAAGAGGAGATAAGAAAGTGACATCCAGGAGTGACAAGAATGGCCCCTGAATTGTTTCAGGGATGAGAGGACTTCACAGGGTCAAAAAGCAAAAAAGAAGGAATCCATTGTGGGGTGAGAGCAGGATGGAACAGGAAGCCCCTGGAGGAGGAAAAGTGCTCCAGAAACGCTCTGGTTTAATCCCTGCCCGCCACAGCTCGGTGTAAGGGCAGCTGGCATGGACAGCGCCCTCTGCCTCACCCAGTGAGGTGCAGCCACGTAGCTAAGACACTTCTAACGTTCATAAACTCCTGCACTGGTTTGCTTCAAAACACCGGGGCTTCTGAGTGCACACGAGATCCAGGAGAGACTTTTTCTTTGCTCTAGAGTCAAATCGCCATTTTCCCTTTGTCCCCCAGATCAGGATGAAAAGTCTCTTTTCTCCAGAGACAAGGACGCAACCTGAGCTTCAGAGTCTAGAAAGCAGCGGGTGGGCTCTGAGCGCGACCGGACAAGGAGGGAAACTGAGAGGCGCGCGGGCAGGGAGGGTTGCATTGAGGCTTCTCACGAAGGTAGCAGAATGCCCTTCCTTTCTGAGCCAAACATCTTTTTAAAAATTAAGTAAGAATTGGAGGCTACACTCTTCGCTACTTCCTCTGAGCTTACTCTGCCAGTCTACCCATCTGTCTGCTGGAAGGAAGCAGATGACACTCCTGCTGCTCAGCCACCCCCACCGCACCTCCCCCACCTCCCCGTGCCTAGCAGCATCGATCCCCATCACATTCCGCATGCTGGCTCTCTGCCCACCTAGGAAACGTCTCTCCCTGTTGAGGACAGTCTTGGGCACAGCTAATTTTGTCAGGCTGCTCTGCATGCCCACACACACACCTCTTGTGTTCGTGTTGGACTTTAAAAACTTTTCAGTCTCATGCTATTCACTCAGCCTTGTAACAGCTCTTGAAGGTAGATTGTGTATTTCACAGTGTGGGAACCTGAGGCTTCACACAGCAAGTGTGACAGGGCACAAGGTAGGCTAGGGCTCACTTCTTTGGCCCATGTCATGCGTTAGCTTTTTAAGGGGTGCGCTCAGCCTTCGGGCTGATTCAGCCAGCCTACAGTACTTGACTCCCCGAGGAGCTGGGTCCATCCTCAGCCTGCCGCCAGACCTCCGCAAGCCAGGGAGAATTCTTGTATACCGGGTGGGCGATGGGCGGGATCATGCCCTGATAGTCTCCCATATGCCTGAGGAGCTCATCCTCCTGGAGTGTCCTGCACCAAGACTTTGAGCTACTGATCTTCAAGGCTCTTCAGATCCCACCGCCAATGGCTTGAGTTAGGCAAGCTCCAAGATGCCTTGCTTCCTGTCCTCAGCACTTCCTTCAGTTTAGGAATAAGAGTCATTCTCTGAGCCCCCACGCGCGTCTCCCACCCCGTCTCTGCTGGCGCCTGCTGTTGCGACTGTCAGGAGTGGATTTTGGGTCACTGTTGCTATGGAGACCTTGTCTTGAGTTATTGTGCAAATGTGTCGCATCTTTCCCCTTCGTTAGTGTGAGATGTGGAGCCCGGAAAGCGTGGAGACTGAAGACACTCATTTCTCTCCCTGGCCCTCCAGCTTGGTTTACTTGGCAGCTTGCTTCCCACCCGTCTCCTCTAGGACACTTGGCCGGTCACTGCCAATGGACAGAAAGCGGCCGAGGACCCTGCTGGCCATGGATTATTGGAGGGGCAGCCCAGAGGTGATGACACAGATCCTCTGAGCAGCAGAAAACTCCTGGGGCCACGAGCCCCTTGGGGGGCCGAGCCGCAGCTCCCATCACCTTTCCCTAAGAGACCCCGCTTGTCTGAGAGTTGAAGGGTGCTCAGTCAGATCCCGACTCCTCCCACCTCCACCAGCGCAGCGCGCACTGTTCCCTGCCGCAGCCCCTGGGCGAGCGCTCATCCTCCCACATGCAGATGTCTGGATCATTAGAACTATTTTTACCATGTCTCTCTCCTGTCCAAGATCTGGCCCATCTCCCCATCGATTTTTCTGCATTCAAAGCCCTCATCAGTCCCTTCTCCCCCACACATAAGCCAGCCCTCACGCCCTCTTGGTCAGCCCTCCTCACATTCGCTCTCTGCTCTCTGCGGTGCCCACTCAGCTCTGTGTGGGAAGCCTGGGTGACTTCCTGCCTGCTGCCTGCACGCAAGCTATCTTTCCTTCTTGCACGACTTTCCCTGTCTCTTCTGGGAAGCCATCACCTTCTTCAAGATGCTACATTAGCACGCTTCCTCCACGGGGGCTCATGGCGGGGCTGCTGTTTACAGGCTTTATCTTTGGGTGGAACAGTGGATCCAAAGACAAAGCAGCATGTGGAAGGGAGCAGGCTGATGGCATCCTCTCCCACCGGCCTGTTAGCTACTTGGACTATTAGCACCCAGCAGAAGCCATGACAGTAAACACGTGGCTGCCCCACGTGTGTCTGTTCGGATAGGACAAGTTCTCAACAAAAGGAGTCACTGTTCCACATATGTGAAAAGCATGAGAAATAAGAAAAGCTTGTCATGCAGACTCCTGACCATATATGGGGAAGCGATTTCTGCTTCTCTGCTACCCAGGAGAGGCAGGACCTGAGTGAGAATATTGCAGGAGCTGTTAATACACGGATTCTGGCTCAGGCTTAATCCCACGCGCTGCGGATCAGTATTTTTCCTGAAGGTTCAGATGGCCCCTGCTGTTGCCTGCTCTTACCCTCTTCTCCCCACTCTCCATCGCTGCAGGGTGACAGTCTCGCCAGCGAGGCTCCACGGGGATGGAAAATGTTCAGTTCCTAATCCGGTGTAAGGAGAGGCAGCATCTGGATCCCCAACTTAAAGGGCAGTCAGAGTCCCCAGCCTCAGAGAGTTCCTAGTCCGATGGCAGAGACACGGTCCCTGTTCTAGAGAGCTGATCAATCCCGTGGTGCGGCGGGGCGGGCTGGGGCTTGGCTGGGGTTGAAGAGATGAGCTACACACATTACGCTCAAATGACACACAGAACCAAGCGCAGCTGGGCGGACTGTTACCCAAAGCAGGTAATTGCAAATGCGGTTAGGATGATGCAGTTAAAACCTGAGCAGAGGGCTACCTGGACGGGGGAGTGCTGAAGGGACGGTTTAGTGAAAGGAGAGGGGTTCCAGGCTGCTTACTGCGTTGACGTGGGTTTGGGCTGAGACCCACACTGAGAATTAATGAGTTTGTTCTTTGAAGTCTAGTTTGACAATATGAAGTCTTTCCAAGCTCGTATTTGACACGTAAGAATTGTGGAAGCTCCACACGACTTGAATTAAGATTTATGGTGTATCATCTCCATATCCAGCATGTTATTATGGAGGATAGCTTCAGGGAGCAGAGAGCAGGCACAGCCAAAGACATGGTCGTAGCCATGTGAAGGTTTTCCTTCAAGCCTTGCTCACCAGAAGAGACAGAGCCCCAGTGTAAGCTTGCGCAGGTAGGAAAGCGGCTTATCAGTTCCCCAAATGAGACATTCTAATGCTTCAGCCATGGCTCAATGCAGGGACTTAACTGGTATTGTCATCCTTTTCTCTCTTTAGATCTCTCTAGCTCTAGTTCTTAGCAGACTTCAATCTCAGGCAGCATTTCCACATGGCTGGAATAAAAACCTCCAGGTTAGGGACTCTTTTTTGTTTGCTTGTTTTGTTTTGTTTTGTTGTTTTTCTTCTGGTACCAGGAATGGAACTCATGACCCTGCGCTTGCCAGGCAGGCGCTTTGCCGCTGAGCTAAATCCCCAGCCCCAGGTGAGGGACTCTTGATCTCAGAGGCAGTGACTGTTTAAAATTCAGGCCAAAGCGGCCGTACCAACTTCTGAAACCTTTTCCCAGACGTCTCTCCCAGCAACTTCTGCTCACATCTGCTTCACCAGAACCCAATGACATGACAACCCCTCACTGCAAGACTGTCTAGAAAGGCCAGTACCTCCTCTTGTTTTTGTTAGTGAGAATTAAGAGAGGGTATTGGTCAGGGAAGGTTCTGACTGGACTCTCCATGTGCGTGTGGTCATACCTGAACCAACCACGCTGGCCTACCAACCGGCCAGGCCTACCTTAGGCACTTAGCCCTGTTGGAGGATGTGACCCTAGCTGAATCCCATGTAACTGCTTTTCCACAGAGAGAGACAAGACTCAGCGGTCCAAAGGAGATGCTTCGGATGGGCAGATAAACAACATATGCTCACTAGAAGAATTTCCCAGCACAGAAGGGAAACATACCCAGAATACCCGAAGACAATAAATAGCTTCAGGAATCTCCTTCCTCCCTGATGCAGCACATGCCAAGCTGTGTTGCAAGAACCAAATATAGCTGCTCTGAGATGATGCACAGAAAAATGGTTTAGAAAAGACTTCCTAGCAGGAATGGATTTGGAGCTGGGCTGTGAAGGAGTGGTATCTAGAGAGGAGGATCAAGAAGGCACAGCCCAGGGGAGAAAGCAAATGCAGAGGCCAGAACAGGGCTGGCGGTGACAGAGGTAGGATGAGCTCCGCGTGTTTCCCCACTGGGCTGTTTTTCCTCCCTGTGGGTGCTGGGTCCTCCAAAGCTACAGGCTTCCTTTTCCTTTGGGCTCTCTAGCTGGCTTTGGTAGAGCCCTTGTTAGCACTTCCTTGAGGTAGGGGCTTGGGCAGGGGCCATGGAAAAGAGCTCCAATGCTGAACTCGAGGACAGGAGGGAGGTGGCAAGAGAGCCACGGGGAGCCAGTTCCGATCCAATTAAGAGGTGATTATGCGGTCGTTTTCAAGGGCTAGCCAGATCCCAGGCACCTCCCAGGAGGCTTTATCGGCAGTTTGACCATTCACTGCTAAACCTGGGATCTGGAACTGTGGCCTGGTGCAGCAGCTGGGCAAGGAGCCTGGGCTCAGCAGTGACGGGAACCTTTACTGATGAATATGATGGGTAAGGAGCCTGCGGTTGTCATGGAAACTGACTCGGTGGATGAGATACGGCCCAGTGGGTAACCATGGGGAGAATGCCACCCACCAGCAGGCTTCACTGTGGGTGGCCGGCAGGCACCTCTGGAACCCTGTCCCAGGCAGCTCGTAGGCTCTATCCACTTGGGGGTATCACAGTCTGGCGATGTGAGTACCCGTTTATGTCAAATTCGGAGGGGTCTGAAGAAATGTTATTAAATCGGAACAAATCTCGGCATGGCTTCTGTCACCCTGAGGTAGCTGTGCCTGGCAGAAAGTGATAGTGCCAGGGCATGTGGCGGTGGCTGGATCCAGGGCCACAGACAAGGGCTAGGATGTGCCATCCCAGGGTGAGGATGTCCCTGGCAGCAGGGTAAAGTGGCAGGAGTACTGGATTGACAGTATGTGATATCCACTGTGATTCCAGATCTGTCACCATCCGGCTAGGTGGCCCTTGGCAAATATTCTCCCCCAAGTGGTCCTAGACTCTTCCAGCCCCACTTTTTGTGTTCTGGGATCTGGAACTGGGCAGTTTGATCTCATCAGCTCCACAGTTCTGTCCACTGCTGCACTAAGACAGCACAGAGCACCCCTCATAGAGCCCAGTCCAGGCCCTTCTCAGGCCACTGAGATGCCAGGGCAGCCCCTATCCTACTGGCACTTAATGCTTGGGACCATCTGGCCCCGAGCCCGGGGTATCTGCACTCACACAGGGAGGCTCCTGAAGTTCACAGCTGCCCGACTGCTCCCAGAGATGGGCCTCGTAAGCTGCCTGCTGCAATTACTCTCATTTTCCACAGGTGCTGTTTTAGCTGGGCCTTTATATCCCTAGGACAAGCATGAAGGAAAAAGCAGTTTGCAGCATGGCTTTCGGCTCTGGCGCGGAGCACTCACGGTGATCCCATTTGCTCTGCTCTCTCAGCCGCGCCCTCCTGGACCTGTCGCGCTCCCTTGGCCTGTGGCCTCCTCAGCCAATGGCCTCGTCCTCACCTCACAAGGCACAGCAGAGAGCAGAGCTGGGGTTCAGGATGGAGGCAAGGGGACCCAAGAATCCGGCTGGGGGGCTAGGGGTGCAAAGTGACTATGCGGTTGCTTCCAACTCTTGTGAACTCTCAGACACTGACAAATGTTGAAAAGGCAACAACTAAGAAAAAGGCAGCTGTGAACTGGAGGAGCCTCCCTATGTGAATGCGGGTACCACGCTTGGGGGCCCAGATGGTCCCAAGCAGCGAGTGTCAGCAGCACAGGGGTTCCCCTGGCATCCTGCTTGCTAAAGGACCTGCTCGGTGACCCAAGAAGGCCCTGGGCTGGCCTCAGTGAAGGGTGCTCTGTGCTCTGGTGGAGTAGCAGGAGGCTGAACTAAAAAGCACCTCGAGTTCTCACAATGATAAAGTGCCTTCTGGCCCGTCTTCATCCCATGCGACCTCCAGGAGGCCCTGCTGCATCCCTCTGAAATACAGCTTCCTCCTTCAACGCCAGGACTCGCTCCGGCTTCCCAGTGCATACTAAGGCCTGTGTGGGCAGAGGGACAGGGGGCGGAGGAGGGCAGAGGACCGAGTCCACTCTCCAGGTACCCTGTCTGGCCCAGGCCTCCCCCATGCTCAATCTGAGCTTCCACAGAATCCTGCAGATCCCAGAGCAAACACTTCACGGAGGACACGGCTGTGGCTCCGTTCTCCTGGGAGCCTTTCCCCCCAGGCTCCTGACTCACCCGAGGTTCAGCTCACAGCCCTGTGTCCCAGGATGAGGAGACGCTGTTCCTGCCGTGCCGCTAAGCTTGTACACTTTATTGTTGTGAGCTACTTAAGTCTTCCCAGCTAGACGTGCGCACTATTCAGGAGAGTACGGCAGGCTATACTTTCCAAAGATGGCGCACCTATGTGCTCATCCCATCCCACCTGCTTTTCTGCTTCCAGGCGAGACAGCTGGGGGTCTGTGACGACCACCGCCCAAGGCCGTGGCAGAATGATCCTCCATAACATCTGAAGCTTGATCATAAAAATGATACACACCCCAGCTGGCTCCCTTCTTTGCGGACACTCACTCTTGGAACACAGCCACCAAGCTTCAAGAAAGGCCTGGCCCCATTCGGAAGCTGGAGGCAGGTGTCCAGTAGACAGCCCCGGTCCAGGACTCCGCTGACATCAAGCAAAGACATGCTGGTGAATGTTCAGATTCTCCTCCAAAGCCTTGGAGTCTTCCAGCTGAGGCCACAAATGTCCCAGAGCAGAGACACACTGTCCTAGCCACAGCTGGTACCAAATCCTGTGAAGTATTATAACCAAGTGGTGGTAACTCCTGTATTTTGTAGTCATACAGCAATACACCGTCGGTGCGGGTGCAGCCTTTTGAATTACGTGCGTGCTCCAAGGTCCAGACCTGTGACTATTACCTGGTAGGTGCTCAGTTAGCGCTCACTGAAAACATGAACAGGTGACAAGTCCAGTCTGGCGCTTTCAACGTCGTCATCTTTTTACATCCTCTCCCATAGTTCCCCGACTCCCAGGGAACCTAGGCAGGCCAAGCCTGCCTTGATGACCTCACTGTGCCCGAAGTTACCAAACCCTGCAAGCTCTCCTGGGCCCACAGGTTCTTAGGGTGAATCTGCTTGCAGTTGGGATGCGTGGTACTTGCAGTCCAGAGCATGCTCACCGATTCTCATGCTTGGCCGTGTCTGCCTTCACGACGGTTCTGCCACGCGGGCCATTATTAACCCTTCCACCTCACATGGGACACAGGGGCTGAGCGAGAGCAAGCGACACTGATAAACAGTACGTGGGAATCAGGGGGTCCTCTGGTGCCGAGCATGAGAAATGAAGTCTAACTGGCAGATAAGCTGCAAGGCTTTCTTTGTGTTTTCTTTGGAGATGCCGACCACACCAGCTGAGTGAGAAGAGATCAGACTCAGGTCTTACGCAGTACTAACAGCAACAATAGTGCGGGTGGCCACTCTGTCACAGCTGTGCAGTGAGTGCAGTGTGCGCTGCGCACTCACCGGCCGCAGCCACCCTGGGAGGGGCGCTGTTGATTCTGATGGGTCTGAGCGCAAAGGCATGGGAGGGGCCATGTGAGTGGCTCAGACCCCGCAAGTTGTAAGGGGCAGAGCAGGTCTCCCTACGTAGGTCACTTAGGCTCTTCTGCCCTCTTAGAAAAACCATTTCTACTGCCTACTCTCAGACACAGGCACACGAGCCATCACCACGAGGTAGTCACTATTATCTCCACTGTACAAGTAGGAAGTGGAGATGCAGGTGATGAGGCTCAGGGTTAAGCTGCCATGAAGTGGTACGAGCAGGGTTCTAAATCATGCCTGCCATGCTCATCTCCGGCCCCACCCCACCTCACCGGGGCCGTGCTGCATCTCAAAGGATCGTCTCCCACGTCCTTGGTGGCCAGGTCCACTCCCAGGACAGTAGCTGGTCCGCAGCCCACAGCAGACCGACAGCTTCTCCGTAAGGTCTCATCCGCATGTTAACATCGTGAAAATGAGCTTGAGGGGCTCCCAGGGTACCTGGCCGTGCTAGCTTCTGCCCGCCCCCACCTCTGCCCAGCTGGTGGCTTTACCATGCCTGGGTGGGGGTTCCAGGGGACATGGAAGAGCTCCATGAACCGCTTCCTGCACACCTGACCCAAGAGACCACTCTCCCTGCAAGCAGTGGCTCCTGTGCGAGACCTTTCCCCCGCCCGCCTGTGTGGCTCCAGGGTGACGAGTAGGGAGCCCTCTGTCCACATTCACTGCCAGCCTTCCTCGTCCCCTCTCCAGCTTCCCTCCGACCCTCCCTCCTCCGTGGAGTCCACGCCCAGCCTAGCCCTTGAGAACTCAGCTCCTCTCCACCCTTCCCAGGACCTGGCCTAGCCCCACCCCGATGGGGTCTCTGCCCTCTAGGCCAATCTTTGGGCTCTGTCCCCACATGCCTAGTGTCTAATTTCTGCCCCATCAATCTCTTATAATTACTAAATTGATTCTTTTATGTTAAAAGGAGGCAACATTGGGCTTGAACTAGTTTTCCTTAAGTCAGTATCTCAGGCTTTCTATATAAGTGCGGCTTCCTCCAAAAGGGCGGCCTTCAATTTATTCCAAGGCATTTTCTTATCTAAGCTTCTCCTTCAGCTCTTGTATCTGCCTTCTGGGGCCCCTGGACTGAGGTAAGGAAGGCTGCCCTCCTGCCACAGTTAGAAAAAAGACACGGTTTCCTGGAAGAAATCACCATGGACACTGAATTTACGGCCGCTCTATGCATATAGCAACAGGAATCTGGCCAGGAACTAAGGCGCTATCAGGGTTTTATCTAGAGGGCTTTATCTTTTGATATTGACAGCCTGCACAGGTCCTCTAGACAGTAGCGGTAATTATTCCACCTCCCTACAGAGGTCTCCACTCCCCTACTCTCTGTTCAGCCCCTGCACTGGCCCTGGCATAGGGAGAGGCCGGGTGAATAGAGCCACAGCGCGGGCTCTGCCCCAGCAGCACCTGTTGCCTGGGCTGGAAGCGGGGAGAGCGCATGGAACGGCTTGTCTCTGCACAGCCCGTGCCTGTCCATCTGAGTTACCCCCACCGGACTGAGCTCCATTTCAGGGTTCTCAGGCCTCTGAGCAGCAGCTGTTCCTTCCACAGGCTTTGAGCAGGCTCAGAGCTGTGACCCTCCTGGATGACAGGCTGCCAGCCCTCTCACCAACTTAACACTCCCCCGGCACCTTCCCAGCTCTCCCAGCCTTCCTCTCCCTTAACCAAGCCAGCACCCACCACCTCCCTCTCAGACGAGCCCTTCTTTAGTCTGCGTCCCCCCAAGCCTTGGGAACTGTGTGTTACTTTGTCCTCCGGTGTTTTCCCATGAACAGGGCTGGTCTCCGGCTAAACAGGAATAACAGCCCCTCGTAACTGGAAGGCACTTGCAGCAGGAGACTCCCTGGAAAGTGAAAAAAATTCTGAAGCCCAGGCCCTGCCCCAGCTCAGAATTTCACAGGTGGAGACCCCAAGTCAGGACTTTGCAAAATCCAGGTAGTCCCAGGAAGCAGTCAAAGTGAAGAATCACTGCTTCAGACCCCTGCAGTCTGCCACAAACGTAAGGGTAGGTGGACCTCATGCCCACCTAGGAAGGGACATAGGACAGATGTTACCCAGTTCTAAAGGAAGAAAGCTAAGGTTGAGAGGTGTGCTACACAGCGGCCACCAGCAGGGCCGGGTCTTGCAGTCAGGCTCTGTCTCCTGGGTTTGGGTACTGCCAAATGCAGACAGTGGGGTGGTTTTCAGCTTCTGTCTGCCCCAAGAGCTGACTTGGTACTGGGACATGCAGTTCTGAGAGCCGGCACTGAAGGACTGAACACACGAAAGCTGATAACCTGCACTGCACTGCGGCCCCCTCTCTTCTGAGCCTGGAAGCCTTCCCTCCTGGGCCTGTCAAACCTCTGACAGCTCTCCAGGAATGTCTTGGACAGGTGCCTCAAGAGGGGCCAAGAGACACCGATGGAATGGCCAGGTCAGGAGTTAGCCTCCCAGGTCACAGGCTAACTGCCTTAGCCTTCAGCTTCTCTAAGGTGACCGACCACCATACTTCCTCTACACTAAGGGGGCTGCCCAGATTCACATCTTTGAGCTTTAAAACCAAGACAAGCTGGTCACTCTGCTGACCTCTCCCCAGCCCCGTTGACACGTTTTCCCTAATAGGGTCCCCTGCCTCCTCCCTTTACTTTGTTTTTTTTGGTTTTTCTCCGGTACCGGGAACTGAACTCGCGACCTTGAGGCTTGCCAGGCAGGCGCTTTTGCCGCTGAGCTAAATCCCCAGCCCCTTCTTCCCTTTACCTTGCAGACTGCCATTCCTGAGGGCCTGAGCATGTGGCCCAGAGCTATCAGTGGCCTTGAACTTTCCTCTGTGTCTGGGCACAGCAGCTTCACTGGCCATTTGCATTCATCTCTGTTACCGGAATGGTCTGAGCTTATATGCCATCTTGCAGGCCACTTATCCAGTAGCTCCTGAACTCCTACTATGGGCAGGGGATGCACAAAGGTTCCTGTGGAGCAAGGGAACAACTACCATTCCCTCAGGAAAAGCAGCGCTAGAGATACACTGATGAGACAGGCTTCTTGGAGGTGACATGGGATGGGGCTGGGGTTACCTCTGGCACACAGAAACATCCTATGCAAGGTGCAGCTGTGGGGGCGGGGGATATAGCTCAGTGGCATAAGCGCCTGCCTGGCAAGCGCAAGGTCCTGAGTTCCGTCCCCCGTACCGCAAAAAAAAAAAAAAAAAAAAAAAAGGTGCAGCTGTGCAAGAGTGTGGCACGTTCCGAGACCAGGCAGTCAAGGTGCAGTCTCCTGGGCCGTTCCCAGTGCCTGGTTACAGCCCAGGCTAATTAATCAGCAGGGGTCAAGGTAAAACCCGCACTCAAAAGGGCGTTTTAGGGCTGGGGATTTAGCTCAGTGGCAAAGCGCTTGCCTGGCAAGTGCAAGGTCGTGAGTTTGATTCCTGGTACTGGAAGAAAAACAACAACAACAACAAAAAGGGCGTTCTAAAAGATCCCAAAGGAGCCCCAGTGCAAGGACAAGGTTGAGGGCCTGGTGCTAGAGGACACAAGGATGAAGCAGGGTCAGATTGCTACAAAGGTTCTGCGGTGGGAACTTACCAAAGGGCCAAGCACCTGCCAGCTTCACCCCAGGCTTTCACCTCTCTTTTCCTTTTCTCATGTCCCACATGAGACGAAAGGACACAGAAGGGGTGGGGGGACGACTACCACACTTGGGGAAATCAGAACTAGCTGAGGTTTTAGAGATCATTTCTGGTCATACTTGAGAGCTTCACTAGCAGCCCAGGGTCAGCAAGAATTTGGAATCTACAGGGAACCCAACAAACTATACCGTTGCTTCCACTTCCTCTAAACACAGCATGCCTAAGGGACCAGACAGAGCAGGACGCAGACCAGCCACAGACAGGGGAATGCAGCCCTCTAATGGCAAGGCTTAGGTACAACTCCCACAGATGCCCCCCCTTCCCTCCTCTTCTCCCTCAACTGGTTGAGTATCTTAGAACTAAGAACCGGCGGTGTAGTCTGAAGAGTCTCCCACCGAGTGTTTTCCAGCTGGCTCTACAGCCCGCGCAGGCAAGCCATGCCCCTCAGCACGCCCCCCGCCTGCCCCACCCCATCCGTCTCTCCAAGGGAATCCTACAGGCGGGTTGTGCAGAGCTTGCACAATGGGCCAGAAGGGAAGTCAGCTTCCCGGGGACTCCCTGTGGGGCCTTCAGGTAGTCACTAAAGCTCAGCACCCTGTCTACCCAGTGGGGACGTGGGACATGCTGTATTTCAGAGGGCTGGTGATTAACAGATGCAGGAAAGTAACTCTGCCTGACTCCCAGCTTGAAATACAAGGGTCAGGGTCTTCTCCTAAGAACAGGGATGCGCCCACCCCACTCACCCAGTAACACTACACTGCTGCCTGCTGAGGCTTAAAGCCACAAGGGTTTTCCCAGGTTGTGTCGGTAAGGCTTACTGACTTGTATTCATTTTTTTCCATACTGACATTCTGCTCTGATCTGACTGTGGCCCTCCATTTATGCTTCACTGTTTTAGTTATGGCATTCTGCTCGACGTACTCCCCTTCTCATCACAACTACAGTGCTGGGATGCAGCCCAGGGCCTCGTGTACGTGAGGCAAGCGCTCTACCATTGAGCTAAACCTCCAAGCCTTGTGACTTCCAAGACATCTCCCCAACTCCTTTCTGAAATAAGGTGGGCTATAAGTAAGACCTCAGTAAGTCCTGGACTTATGAACAAGTTCCACTCTGGGAGAACATTCATAAGTCAGATTCATTTGGATCTGACAAAGCGAGTCTTACACAGCACCCCTGTGAGTTCATAACGCCAACATCTGTAAGAGGGACTTACTGTATTTTGAACTTGACAGGTCTTATTCTCACACATACTGCTGAGCTAGTTCAGCGCAAACTTTTAAATTCTATCACCTTTGATTAAGACAAAAGCTTTCTTCTAAGAGATAGTGGTTCCAAAATACACATCTGAGTTATCTTTGAGACTTACAAATGTTCTAGTTCAGACGGTTTTGTACAGATCCCAGAAATCTGTATTTTTAAAAGTTTCCCAGCTGCCTCTGAGACCGCTGATTCCACCCCTAGTCACAGAGCAATGTTTGGGAGTCCCTGGCCTGAAAACACACCAGAGTGGTCATTAGTCATAACAATGAGTAATGCTTTTACAAAATATAATTTTCTAAATAAAATAAATCTCAACTTTATTCAGCTGATGTTCCAAAAATAATGAGTGTAAATCCAAATTTTCAAATCAAATCTATTTAAATTCAAAAGATCAAGGGGCTTCAGGAGAAAACTCAGCAGGGAAACTCGCTATAAAATTAAGACTCTCCCTATCTTAAGTGTGCCTTGTTTTAAAGTGGACACACCTGTGATGCACATCCCTGCAATAAACATATTCCAGGCTCCTCCTCACAGCCCACTCGGTTCAACACAAGCATGTCAGCTCTTACAGCAGCTGGCAGAGGCTACCTGCAGAAGTTTCCAGCCAGCTCCACCTAAGAACTCACCCCATCTCCACGAGAGGGCGCTCCTCCCCTGGCTAGGACCTTTGCCTGCTCTGGGGATACCTGGCACTGTGTTTCTCACAGGGCGCTGTATGCAAAGGCGAGGGAGGGCAGACATGCAACTCAGTGTCCCTGGGTCTCCAGATGCACTGGCTTCTGTTTCCTAGCTGCAGGCAGTAAAGACCCACACAACCTCCACAAATTTTATTTCAAAGTAGGGTGGACTGGCTCTGAAGAGCCAGCGTGAAGGTTCAAGGCGAATGACTGCTATCAAGCCAAGTGTGGAAACATATACAGGTACGCACTACCAAAAGATGTCCTATCAGCCAAAGGGCGGACGGCTGGAGGAGATGCTGCCTCCCAGAGTTCAAGTCCAATGTCTCAGCTGTGACTTGGTACGCTTTCCTCCAAAGTATGTTGGCTGGCAGAATCCTCAAGTCTCCAGGGAAAAGGACAGCCAAGTCTGTGCAGTCTAAAAATCCATTTTACAGCTTTCTAAGACGTCTGTTAGGCAAAATGGAAATTTCAAATGGTGTCTTCTTCAAAGTCAGATTTAGTCTTGAAGGAGTTAAAAGCCCCCTGTCCCCACTCCTGATCACTGTTTTCATCCTGTAGGGCTGTCAATCTTTTTTTAAAAAGGGGTCAGATTCTTCTTTCCTGGAAATCTAGGGCTCTTGTTTGGTCCAGAATAGGAGCGACAGATATCCTATCTGACGGGGGGTGTGAGATTAGTACCCAGGAGACTCATGTTAAAAAACCTGTGACAATTAAGAAAATCCACCAAAGGGCAACTATGCCACAGATGTGCCTGAAAAGACCAATACTGATACAGAAATAGGTAAGGGAGGTAGAATGGAATACACACAGTAAAGAGGAAGAAAATTCAAGCACAAAGGTAAGTAAGCGGGGTAAGACAATCAAAGGTACGGCTGATACTGATCAGGGTTTCAGTTCTTCTAGGAAGCTGAGGGTCATTCTGTCCTGCCATCAGTCTACTTATCCCTAGGGATAGGGGGGCAGGCAGGGCCCCTGACACATGAACAAGTAACCAGGTCTTGCTAGGACTTTCACTGCTTAATCACATTTGATGGACTTCAAGATTGACTGACTTTGTAATAAACACTGCAATATACTGGGTACTGGTATAATCTTTACCCAAGGCCGAGTGGAAAATGAACAAGGTCTTGGTCCTGAAAACCTTCTCATAAGGACACACGCACCAGGAACATCTACAGGGTACCCTACTCTGCCCGGGCAGAACAGGGGCTTGGTGGTAGTTGCTAATATACTTCAAGTGAGAGAACAGGCAAGACTTAGAACTGTTAGAATGAGATTGTAACTGACAAATCACTAACCTCTGCTCACTGCTACTTTCTCAGGGGTAAAGGCCCACCGAAGCCTGGGCATAGTAGGCGCCAATCTGCATCTAAACCCAAGATACAACCATTTTACTAACTGCGGAAAAAAAATCAGCAGCTCAGGCTTTTTGTCTCCAGACTGAACACTCTCAGGAACTACTCTGGCCTCACTTCAGGAAGGACAAACAGCCAGCAACTGCAGTGTGGAAAAGCTTACATGTTATCAGCCATAGGGTCCCTGTCTCCGCTTCCCCTGGGTAGCTGCTTCCAGGGAAGAATGACAATGTCCGCAGTTAGTCATCTACAGTCACTTTTGGGGGAGGCGGGGTGGAGAGGGAGGCGAGAAGCCAGAGCTATGACTCAGCCTGCAGTGGGTACCAGGAAACACGGCTTCTTCCCTCTCCTTATCACCTGTGCTCCTGGCCACCCATTAGAAGCCACGAAGGCCCGGTGATGACAGTGCAGGCAGCCCCCCACACAAGGCCCCCACACCGGCTGTATGGACAAAGCCACCAAAGTCACCCCTTCCCTCCCCCAGTGAGCATGAGAGAGAAAACCGAGACCTTTTCATTTCCTAAGGACCACTTCTCTTGGTGGCACTAGCCCCCCCTCCTAAGGTGTCACAGAAAACAGGTTTGAAACTGGATCACAATTACTCCTGAGTGGCGTTCACAGTTAAGGTGGGCATACATTTCAAAAGGTGGCCTCTGGACAGCCCTCCTCTCTCACACACACTCATAAACTCTCACTCGGTGGGAATGTTGTCCAGCAGCTCGGCATGGCTGGCTCACGTCAGGTACTGCACCACAAGGAACATGACCACACAGGTGAGGAGCATCCCGCCAATCATCAAGTACTTGTCCTGGAAAGCCCGCTTTTCAATGAGGCGCATCACCGTGTTGGACAAGCCCAGCATGTTGGCAATGTCCAGGATCTTCTTCTGAGTCCCCTGGGGCAGATGAGAAGATAAAGAAAAACAAAGATCAACCTGCTTGGCCAAAGATGGGTGAAGGTCATAACAAACTGAAGCTTTACTAATGGACAGTCTCTGGGTCGTGGGCATACAGAAAGCAACATCTGCCCAAAGCAGACTCGTTCTCCTATAGTCAGCTGGGTTTTGATCAAGGGGAAAGAAACATGTTCTTCCCGATAGTGCTGGAGCCACCAGCTATGTAATAAATTATCATACAGGTGTTAAACACACACGTATTTGATATACAGTGTAAAAATGCACCTTGATTTCACATTATATATAAAAATTAATTTGAGATGGCTCATAGGATTATGAGCTAAAACTATAACAAAGCTTAAAAAATATGATATCTGAAAACTGGAAGCAATGCAAGCATTTCTCCGCCGAGGACAGATACACAAATTGATACATCTGTACACTCGAGTCTGCTTGCCAACAGAAAGGGCCTGATTACCACAGTAACCAACATCAACAGGCCCTAAAAACACGAGAGGATGGCACAGAGAAAACACTAGCATGGATACTGTCATGCGAAGTTTAACAACAGGCAAAGCTGATGTACAGTGAGAAAAACTAGAGTAGTGGTTGCCTGAGGAGGTGGATCGTGTGACTAGGAAGGGGCAAAAAGGTATTTCAGAAGCAATGCAAATGTCTGTAATTTGAAAGGAGTGTGAGTTAAACAGCTAGATGATTTTGTGAAAATTCACTGTAATATACAAATAAGATCTAAATACTTCACTGTATATAAATTAGACCTCAACAAACCAATTAAAATTTACACTTTTAAACTAAGGAAAAACATTTAAAAACTCTTCCTTGGCTACCTAGCCCCACTAATCTTTGAAATTAACCTGTTCACTTTGTAGAGTGGAATCTTCAGAGATTTTATTGTGTGTAAATGGGTGGCTCAAAGTCTGTATTTACAAGAGGATTTGAAGTGGGAAAAAACGGACCGACAGAACGTGACAAACACAGCACCTAAAGGCCCTTATATAAATGTTGCTCACAACCACCAAGACTATTTTATTCTCCAACCAACAGCACAAATCATCCAGCCTTTCCTTCCTTACTCCTTATTTCTTATAAAGTAACAAGTACAAATAAATACAGGGTAGACCCAATCCACTGTACTTAACAAGATGGATCTACCCTACAATCCCACATTCATTTTCTTAATAAACACACATTAACAAGTAACAGAGAAGAGGCCAGGGAAGCAAGAGTAACAGGAAGCATCACGGACAAGGATTCAGAACCACACCCAGCATAACGAAAAAGTGTGAGAGGTGTGTGTGTGTGTACGTATGTGCGTGTGTGTAGATACAAGTCAAACTTGTCAGAGGAGACCAAAAAGATTTTTTTTTCATGACAATGACAATGAGACTTGTTATCAACCTTGCCTAGCTCTGAACATGTAGATTATTTTATCATAGAGGTTCAAAGATCAGGCTTCTAAAACCACATGAAAGTGGCCACTAAATTTCAAAAAGCATATCTATTTTTAACCACAAATTAGTCCAAATCAGTGTGCTCTGGCCTACTTCCTTCATGTGCTCTCCTGTATTCCTTTCAAATTGTTTAGGCAGAAAAGCTCCCTGAGAGGCACAGGTGGAGGGAATCAAGAAACAGAAGGTAGACAGTAGGAGGTGAGCAGGAAACCTTGCGGCCAAACCCCAGCCACCCAGACAGGCTTCCAAGCACGGCATTTCTGGCGGAAGGTGCACGATGCCAGGTTCAGCAGGCAGCTGACGTTTGCTTCAGAAACAGCTCTAACTCTGACTGCTGTTCTCGGGTGTGACATAGAGTCTTGTCCTAAAAAGGTGCCCCATTTTCTGAGATATGGAAGAGAAGAGAAGTTCCTTACAGAAAGGGCAGGCCAGTCAACATGTATCTGTTTACTGCAGGTGGCTGCTCCAAAGAGGAACACCAGACAAGCCATCTGAAACGCTGCAGCTGTCAGCAGGAAGCCAGCGTCACCACAGCTGCCCGGCCCTCTCCCCGGTAAAGCGGCAGGGGCTGTCCAGAAATGGGCCAGAGTCCTGTGAAACTGACTGGCTCAACAGATCCAACAAAAACTAAGATAAAGCTCATGCTTCTAAGTGACTATTTCTCACAGCTCAGTGGCTAGGAGTGCTTCATTGCAGGGGCCCACACCCTGATAACAGGCAGAGCCCACACCCTGCTAGCCACCAGGCCTGCTTCAGGAAAGGGCTGAGGCTGAACCATCACCACGACATCAGTCTGTGTAATGTTTCTGCAAACCACTCCCAGGGGCTCAGAGTTTTAGCGGTGGCAATGGCTCAGGGCTTCTGGAAATACCTGCACCTGAAGAGAAAGTGGGAGTCACTGGAAGTCTCCCACCACATGCTCTAGATGCCGTCCACTGCCGTGCTAGACAGCTGCAAGATCCCACTCACGGGGATCCAAGGCTCAAGTACAAAAGGTCCTGGTTATAAGGTATCTCACGCTGGGACCCTAAGGAAAAGATCACGCAGACTGGAACTATGTCCTCATTATTACCAAAGCAGATCCTATAGCACTTCTCAGCCTACTACGGGTTCTTCAGTCAACTTCATGAAGGTCCAGTAGACAGGGAAAGACTTGATACCAAGAAAGGCCACTTGATGGCTTATTTCAAGCAGTGGGAAAGGAAATTTGGTTACTTTGGGGCTTACAAAAACTCATCTCCAACAGGAAGGATCACAAATTCAAGGGCTTTGTCTCATCAAAACTTGAGGACACTTAATCAAAATATAAAGCAGGTTCCAAACTGTTGGGTGAGGCTAAGGCAAGAGGCTTTCTCCCTGTCCCCTAGCGAGGACCACACCTTCAGAGTCAGCCTCTGGGCCCTCAGCCCCTCCAGGATACTGTGCCCGCCTCCAATGAGGTCATCCATGCCGTGGTGAATGTTGTGCAGGGAGGAGTTAAACTGCAGTGACTCGTCCATTGGTATGGTGGTGTCAGAGTCCTGTGGAAGGAACACAGGCACTTTATTAACCTGGCCTCCTAAGCAGCTCCTGGGGTCCCACCATATCTGACTGCTCTGCCTTTTGGCCAAGGCCACGCCAGGACAGCCAGATGAAATGATGCAAGAGTCCGAGAACACAACGTGGAGGAAAAACAAAGCAATGGTGTGAGGCGGCCTTCATTCACACAGAAGTAGTTTCCTCGGAACTGTCACTCTCCAAACGAGTTCCACTACACTAGTACCGTCAATGTTTGCCTCTTCCCACTTAAGAAAAACTATTTCTTCAGGATTTCATTGGGTTTTTCCTAAAGTCTTCCTCTGATTAGTCACTAAGATAACTGTTTCAAATGTTCCTTTACTTGGCTTCCCCTTAATGCAGTACTGTTTGCTTTATTTTTTCACTATTTTATAGAGCTTATCCCTCTGATTAGATTGAAACTAAGGATCAAAGCAATCAAGTTTTCTATTGAGACCTGATCATGTTCACAATGGGAATACACTCTTTAACAAGCTAAAAAAGTTTGCTAAAGAAACAAAGGGAGAAGAAAAGAGTAAAGGTTGAACATGCCTGATCTGAAATACTTGGGACTAGGAGTATCTCAGATTTCAGAGGAGTTTAGATTTTGGAATGTCGGCTGACCTTACCAGCTGAGTATCCTTGATCTGAAAATTCAAAAGATTCAGAAGCATTTTGGATTTTGGACTTTCAGATTAAGAATGTCCCCCCTCCCCCTGTACTAATTGAGTACTTTCTACTTCACAGGCTCGTAATGCTAAACTCCCTTCTCACTCTGTGAGGCAGCTACTCTAATTATTCGCATGTTATAGATCAAGAAACTGAAAGCCAGGAAGATGGGATAACTCGTCCGAGATCACACAGCTGATCAGAGACCCAGCTGGGCAAGAAACCCAGGACCGAGTGCAGTGAGCAACACCAAGGCCAGTCCCGGTGGCTCTCACTCACGCGGAGTGGACTGTGGACAGGGCCAAGTCACCACAGGGCGACAGTCTGTCTCCTCCTGCTTCCTGATGAGAAGAAACTCCTACCAAGCAATGCTGTTTTTACCACTTGATGCCTAATTTCCATGGCACAAGGACGTTAAGTGATTTCAATCATCCCTGTTAATACTGGCGTGTCTCAGAGGGAAGAGGGAGGTTTACTGATTTTCTCACACACTTTCTATTCTCAGCACCTTAGTGTTCCGCATATAGCTAAGGCTTCGTGGGTCAGCAGACCCCAGTATTTGAGAAAAATAAGATAAGCATTTATTGAATCCTTTTACAAACAAATCTTTCTTACTTTCCCACCTGAAAAGCTAACAGGTAACAGCCCAGTATCTCTCAGAAGCATATATTGTAGCTCAGGGTGGTAAAATGACCATGAAGAAGCTTCACTTGCCAAGTCAATGCTTATTAAGGCCTTACTATATACACAGCCTCATTCGAGACTGACAAAACCCAATAACCCTAAGTCATTATCTCTGCCCTCAAAAATGCTTGAATGCAACAATGTAACTATCAAAAGCCCCCAATTTTTTTTTGGTATTGGAGAATGAACTCATCCAGGGCTTTGCACCACACACACACACACACACTGAGACTTTGCACTACACACACACACACACACACTCACTCTCTCTCTCTCTCTCTCCCTCTCTCTCTCTCTCTCTGAGGCAAGGTCTCACTAAGTTACCCAGGCTGGACTCAAACTTGTGATCCTCCTGCCTCAGCATCCCAGAGTGCTGGGATAACAGGCGTGCACCCCCACACCCAGCTCCACATTTCAGTATGTCTCACAGTATATTAAATTTTTGAACTGTTAAGCATTGTGACTTGATTGCTTATTCTGGAGAAACAGAACTATGTCGACCCATTCTGACATACTTGGAAAAATGTGCTGCAACGCATGGATGGAGCAACAAGAGTTAAGCATGTGCAAAGTGGAAAACGATAGGAATTCTAATGACAGGTTAGAAAACTGACATCTCTCTAGAAAATAAACCCCTCAGTAAGAAACAAAGTATAAAAACTCCCAAACCATCACATTTGGTGGAACATATTACACAGGACACAGAAAAAGGCCGTTATATTCTATAGCCACCCATGTTTGGGAATGATCCTACCGATACTAAGAGCCTAGGACAATGGATTCCAAGAAATCAAACATGAAAGCCGAACAAGCTATCTTCAAACAGACTCAAGTCAAGCAGGTCATCTAACACTAAACATCTGTTAACAAATTCCTCCAAATTGCTGCCCAGACCAGAGGCAAACATTTTAATGCATTTGACACTGGAACCACACACATGCACAGCACAATGGCAATTGCCCGGAGGCAGCTTTGAAATGCTGCCTTCTCTACAAATGATCTAAGTTCTAATCAGCTGTCTCTATCTGATCACAAAAACATCTCGACCATGTGAACTTCCACCTCTCTGCACTGGACAGTCAAACGAGGTTATTTCCACCTCTGCCATTCCTTCAAACTAACCACGTCCTCTTCAGGTTTCTTGATAGAACAAGAAATCCCTGTTTCAGTCTGCTCTCAGTGGCAAGGCACAAACGCCCTTGTCACTCCCCCTGGTGGTCTCGGTCTGTTTCACATCATGCCCCAGCCCCCGAAGAAGATGATCTGTCAAGTGCCCACCAACCCCGGGGCCTGGCTCACATTAGTGGTGAAGGTTCGAGACAGCAGCTCCTCTCGCTGTCTCTCCTGCTGCTCCCTGGCATAGCGCCGATGCTGGAAGTTTCTAAGAGCCGTCTGCAGGTGCTGGGCATCGTACTTTAACTGGTCTACTCGACTGCAATTGATGGAGAGAGAGATTAAATTCCAGGAACCTAAAGAGGCACAGTTTGAGGCCGCTAGGCTTTGTATTCAGGACAGGAGATCTTTCCTTACCCCTCCACCCGGCACATGTGATGTGGCTCAGTGATGTTGAAAGTAAAGAAGCAAGACTGTGGTTAAAGTAGGTGCTAGCGCGTAAGATTCCAGCAGCTTTACTTAAATGTGTGCTGGTCTGTGCTTCTAGATGCATTGCAGGGAACAGGTGACAGGAAGCAGGTTCAGTGACCCCTTCCTGACCTTCTATGGATTATATCACTCTCCTGGAAGAAGCCCAAGGGCATCTTTGAGGTAAAGTATCAATGAAGTTCCATAAAAGTTTGGGAGCAGGGGCTGGAAGTGGAGGTGTTGAAGGTGGTTTCATTTTAATTTCATGGTATAGTATCAAACATCACATCAGTATTTCATTATAAATAGACTGATTGAAGTGATGACTTGAGAGTGCAGTTTCATTTCAGCCCAGGAAGAACCCAGTGAGACCCAAATAAAAAAGCCATACTGCCTGCCAGCATGAGGTTTTAAGAAGCCTGGAAAAGCAGAAATGGCAGCATAATTTCAAAATAACACCAAAGAAGGAAGGACTCACAGACCTATGGTCTAAAAAACCTCACTGGCTTTTGATGTTGAGGGGTATCACTCATAGAACTATACCCTTTTGGAGGAGACTTTATCTTGACATATTCGCAGTATTTTAGTATCTGCATGGATTTTCGGACCAATCTATAGCCTCCCCTGGAAGAAAGGCCTACCCTGATGGGCCTAGGATATCAGAGCCACGTCAGAGGTCAATACTCACAGTTTGGCATTCTGCTTTTTATTAGGAGGCTCCTTGCTGGACAAAATCTCCAGGCGTTCTAGACGGCTGAATACCTGGTCTATGCTTGCTTGTATTTCCTTTTCTACTACTGTACAAAAGAGAAAAAAGAAATATTGCTGGAAAAGAGACAATGAACTTAAATTAGGATAATAAACCTATTTTTCCACATCCAATAAACTAAAAAATACATTTTTCAAAAGAAGGAAAATCCATACACAAATCAAGGTACACTATAAATATTGTTTATATACATATATGATACATACAAGGCGTGATTAAAAAATACACTGTTTAAACTTTTAGACGTTTATTACAGTAAAAGGCACATAGCCATTTATCCTCCTCAAAATACTCCTGCACCTTTCACACACGCTTATCCCATCACTCTCGCCACTTTCTGAAGCAGTATGGCAGTCCTTTCTCATAAAGGCCTTCAGCTGAACTGCTGTGGTTATCTTAAGGTCCTGAATCAATTCAAAATGTTTCCCTTCCATGGTTGTTTTCACTTTGGGGAAGAGCCAGAAGTTGCACACTGCCAGATTTGGTGAATTAAGGTAGATAAGAACACACTGATATTTTTACAAGCCTGCCTTTTCACTGGATGGCACTGGGCAGCAGCAGTCACTGTATCTCTTGATTATGCCTCACAAAGACACGAACGATGACTTTCAGAACTGCTTGAGAAAGTGGCAAGAACAACAGTGTGTGTTCAAGATGAGAGAGAATATTCTGGGGGGGGATTAAGGCCATGTGTCTTTTACTATAAAATTTTTTTAAAAATTTAAATGCTCACTAGATTTTGTGATCATCCCTTGTGTGTGTGCACAGTACACACGTATTTCAATTTTTTTTGTACTGGGAATCAAACTCAGGACCTTGCGCTTGCCAGGCAGGTGCTTGTGCAGCTGAGCTACTTCCCTGGCCCCTCAATTTTTTATAACCTAAAGAATAAGTTTACAGAAACAAATTTTCTACCTTTAATCTTTTTCCTTTGAGATTGGTCTCAAATATGGATTATAAACACCTAGTAAAGGGAACGCCAGTTGAATTTCCTACAGATACAAGGTTAAAAATTAAAAAAATAAAAAGGACAAAGGAAAGGAAAATTCATATGGAAACATACAGAGCAGTGTTCCCTGAAAGGTTTCCGTAACAATGACTGGGCTGAGCTCTTAGGATTCCCTAAAACTGACTAAGGATCATTAAGAACGGCACAGGAACAAATCCACAGAGGTGAGAAGATATGATAAATATGTTCATTTTCCATTATTCCCTTTGATGAGACAGTCAAAATGACCTCTTTTCCATTTCTAATCATTTAACAATGAGATTGTCGGGAGGGCAAAGGAAGTCCAAGGGACAGAAATGGAACCACACACAAAACAAAGCATGTAGGCTGCTTCTCGCCCCACCAAGAAGGAACGCAGTAGCTCTGCCCTTCCCAGCCTTCACACCTATAGTGAACGTAGGCTTTTTAAATTAGAACACAAGGGGCCCTGGGGCAAGAGAAGAGACTCTTCGGGAACTGCGGAACAGAGGAGAAAATGCAGAGACTGGTACGGCATGAGCCAGGCAGTGAAGCGACAAGAGCTCTCTGGAAGTCTGTATGGCTGACTCCAAAAGGGGCCTTTTCTTGGAACAGGATTAAAAACAAAAACAAAAACAACTCAATTCTCAAAAAGAAATCATGGTGTGGGAACTAAACTAATTAATATTGCTATTCATTTCTGAAAAATCCTCCTAAAAAGCCAGGGTTCTCAGCTCAGAAATGGCCAGTACCAGTTAAACATCTCTGAATTTTTATGGAGCACATTCCTCTGAAGACTAGGTAATTAGATTAAGACAGATGGGGGAAAGGACCTCCACTCCCACAGGGCCATGTCAGGTTGAGTGGAAGGGTAATGGGGGATAAGACTTGTGGGATTCCAAAAGGCACAATCAGGGAAATCAGTGACTCTGCCATAGGGTTTTTCTTTCCACCCTAACAACAAAACTCATTCCACGCTAAATCATCAACCCCCGAGGCAGAATGCAGTCAGGAAACCCAGCCCATTAGCACCGTGTCATCAGAGAAAGGACTCTGGTCTCCATAGTTAATTACTCACAGTGCAGAGACTGTTTGTCTGCTGTCTCCAGGCGTCCCATGTGAGACTGGATCTCATGGACCTGCCTATCAGAAGACGAGAGAGGAAATGAGTGAGACAGGAATAATCAAGAGTGTTTCAGTCAGGAAAGACGATTTTTCTGATGCCAACATGTAACTGATTTAAACTGACAGCCAAGCTGAACTGTAAAATTTGTATGTGGTGCTTTAGGCCACACATTTTGGCATGGTTTCTAATATGTGAATGCTAATATTAATAATACTGATAAGTAGTAGTTAGTGAGTGCTTGCTGTATCTAAAACACTGCTAAGTCAATAACCCTGTGAGCAAAGCACTATCATTGTCTTCATTCTATAAATAAGACAACTGAAACGCAGAAAGGTTACGTAACTTGTTCACGGTCACACAGAAAGTGATAAACTCAACACAGATTTAGCCAATCCCACTCTCTGTTCTATGACCCAGTGTGCTGAGCCCTGGTCTGTACTACAAAGAGTCAAAGGGCAAGGGAGATATAATCCTTGTCCTTGAGAAACAATGTAATTAGGAATGACAGGCCAGATAGACATGAAAAAGCCCTGAGAAGACTTAGGGGAAAACCAATACACACAAGCGTAAACAAACAGAAAGCTGAGAGGCTATGCACAGTGGTGTGAGGCAAAGGCAAACAAATAGAAGGGTTGGGACTGAGAAAGCATAAACTGGGAAGTCTATGGGTGGAGGCAATTCTGAGCATCACCTTGAAGAAGGGAGACGCAATTTAGTGAAGGAAAATATAAAGAAAATGATTCATGAAAAGCCTGCAAAGCATGTCATGCAGATTATAAGCAGACTGGCCCACCTGAAGGAGGTCAGTTAGAAAGGAACAGAGAATGAGACATGAGTTGAAGGAAACCATTCAGAAGCAGGCCCTAGAAGATAGGAATCTATTTGGTAAAAGTCTTTCCCTGGTAATAAAAGGCAAGCGCCATCTCATGTGGAAATGTAACACAGTCCCAGACATCAGGCCCCAGAGCACCACGAAGGCTTCCCAGTGCCCGGCCAAGTTCTGCAGGCGGGGGAGTGTGTGTGTGTGTGTGTGTGTGTGTGTGTGTGTGTGTGTGTGTGTGTGTGTGTGTGTGTGTGTCATCATTAGCCTCTAAGATACTGCTTTTGGTAGCCAACAACTGCCTCCTGGTGTTTATGGTCTTTTCGCAGTAGAGCCCACATGGAAGGGCTCTATCTCCAAGACTGGACAGAAAGAAAGGTAGCAATCCTCCTGCACTGTGTATGCTGCAGAGCATGACCACAAATTTACCAATGTTAGCCAAGAGGCCGAATTTGCTTTCAGCTCACCTCTAGGCTCTTCCAGGGCTTCCTATGGCTTCTAAATATGTCCTAGAGTACCACAAGAACCTAAGCTATCTAAGGACTTCCACAGCATGCCCAGGCAAGCCTTGTAACCCTGAGAAGTAACTAGAAATCACTACTCGAGTCTCAGGACTAGACACTTGCTTAATAAGGTAGATCAGTCCAAGGTATTTTAGAATGGGGGGAGGTGGAGATGTGGGAGCTGATACAGGAATGCGGCCTGAGGTAAACACCACATGGAACATCTGGATCAGAGTAACCACATGAATAACTATAGAAGACAGAATGGTGATACTGATGGATACAAGAATTAGGGCTTTACCAAAGGCCTGGATATAGACAGTGAAGTAAATTTGCAGTAGTGACTCAAAAAAGCAAATCAGAAAACTGGTGGCAGGGACAGCAAGGGGATGGGGTGGGACATGACAACAAAACATAGCCAAGACAACTCTGAGAAAGAATGTGGAGGGATGATTTGCTCTACCTGCTGTGAATACTTATTACAAAGCCATAATAATGCAAACAATAATGGTAGCAGTGCAGGAATCAAAGGATAAAGATAGACAAACCTAATTCCCGGACCCAAAAGAAGAGATCCCAGAAGCAGTCTAATATTTTGGGAACTTGGTGACATAAATCAGTTCGAGAAAATGGATTATAGGGTGTTTGTGGCTTAATAGTAGAGTGATTGCTTAGCATATGTGAGGTCCAAGATGTTATCCTCAGTACCTTGAAGAAAGAGGAAGAGGAGGAAGAGGTGGGAGGGGGCAGGGGCATGTAGAGAAGAGGAGGATGAAGGAAGAGGAAAGGGAGGAGGAAGAAAAGGAGGAGCAGAATAGATTACAATGAAGGCTGACAGTTCATTTTGTTGTTCATATGGAAAAAAGACACTTCACTAAACACACCAAAAAACTCAAGATGGCTTAAAACCTAAATGTGCTGGGTGTAGTGGCTTATGCCTATAACCCCAGCATTTGAGAAACTGAGGCAGTAGGATTGCCACAAGTTCAAGGCCAGCATGGGCTACACAGCGAGTTCAAGGCCAGCCTGGACTAGAGTGAGACCCTGTCTCAAAACAAAAACAAAAACAATCCCCACAAAAAAAAACCTTAAATACAAACAGCAATGTTTTCAAACTTTCTGAAAAACACAGGTATGCCTCAATGACCCTGGGTTAACATTTCGTTTTGATGAGACAGAGTTTCACTTTGCAGTGCAGGCTGGCCTTAAACTCACTATGTAGCTCAGGCTGACCTTGAACTCACAGCAATCCTGTCTCAGCCTCCCAAGTGCTGGAATTACAAGTGTGCACCACTATGCCCAGGAGAGAAGGATTTCTTATAATAAACCCCAAACTACCTCCCCAAAACTTACAAATCACAAAGGAAGGACTGACAAATCTGACTACATTAAAACAAAAGATTCTTTGTGCCACAGGTACCATAAAGTAAAAAATAAAAAGATGACACAGACTGAAAGATACCTAGAGCAAACATAGGATGGACATCAAGAATACATATATAAAGAAATGCAAATTCAAACACAACAATTATGTAAATCGACAAACGGCAAATGACAGAAAAAGAAACTCCTGTGATGGATAAATATGGAAAGAAATGTCTCCCTTTATTAGTAACTCAGGAGAACACAAATTAAAAACAATGAGTTCACAGTGCTCCCATCAGAATGACAGATGGTTTAAAGGTTAAGAACACACGTTAACATTAGTATAGGGAAACAAGACCTTTCATACCTGGCTGGCAGGATTATAAACTGGTAAAACAGTTTAGCAGCCTTCTGATTATATCTAGTAGAATCAATATGCATCTACCATATGATCCAGAATTTAATTTCTAGTAGTATTTCCTAGAGATTCTGGCATACATAAAAAAGACACCCACAAAGCATTTCCGTATAGGTCCACAGCCCACCACCTATAATTCTGAAATCCAAAAAGTTCTGAAAAAAACAAGTTTCCTGTAAGTTTCTTGCAAACTAATTAGGTGGTAGAAATTGACCAGATATGAAATGTGTGGTTTTCGTTTATTCCATAAAGTGTACAATTTCACCGCAATTTCTTATGTATCCTGTACTGCCCTTATGCTGAGGATGTTACACTGTACAAGTGGATATACACTATATTTGTTTCCTAAAAGCTAAAGGAAAGCTGAATTCCATAGTAGTTTTTCCTTAAGGATTTCAGATAAAGAACTGTACACATATATAGCAAAAAAATTGGTAATAATCCAAGTGTTCATCAAGAAGGAAATTGGTAATTCAGCAGTTTAATTAAACTATAAAGCAGTTTAAATAAAAGAGCTAGATCTGGTCATATCAACATGGAAAATAAGAATCTTTATGATAAGATGATATTGAATAAAAAAACAACAGTGTTATGTTGGCACCTTAAACAAACAGTAGTACAGATCGCTTGTGGATACAAACATAGGAAGAGGAATAAAATCACAGACAGAAGGGTCTGAGAGAAGGCTATCTGTGGGGCCGAGAAAAGCGAACAGGTGCAGGAGCTTTTACTATAACCTCTGCCTCTAAATTAATAATCTGAAGCATGTGTATTAATGACTACATTAAAACAAAAGATTCTTTGTGCCACAGGTACCATAAAGTAAAAAATAAAAAGATGGCACAGACTATACACATGCTGTCAGGTGTATACTCTATATACACCTGACATATGAGTTGCTACTATTTTTATGTTTGAAATATTTCACAAATAACTAAATATAACAGGACCCTACCCCCCATGTGTTAAGAGTCAATGGCTTGCCAAGTAGTGGCACACATCTGTAATCCCAGCTACTCAGGAGGCTGAGGCAGGAACTGCAAGTTCCAGGCCAGCCCGGGCAATTCAACAAGATTCTGTCTCAAAACAGAATAGGTTTCCTGGTACTGGAAAAAAACCCAGAAACAACAACAACAAAAATTTAAAAAAAAAAAAAAAAATTAAATTAAATTTTAAAAACCAGAATAGGTAAAAAGGGCTGAGGAAGTAGCTCAGTGGGAGGTCCTGGGTTCAGTCATCAGTACTTGGGAGAAAAAAGCCAATGGTTTAATGAGGACCATTATTCACATATTGAATAAACAAGTGGGATACACAATCAATGGTCTGTGGGAAACCAAACTACTGGTATGTGGACAGTGGGAAGTGATACACTGAGGGTGCTACAGCAATTTCATGGGGATTTCAAGACGCACTGGTAGTTTCTCATGATATTTTACGATCAATACAGCTTCATGATAATATGGACTGAGGGATTCAAGGAAGGCTAAACAATTACACCCAAGGGATAATAAGAAAAATTCCTAGCGTTCCACGACAGGGCTGCCCTTGACTTTATGTTTCATTAAAAAAAAATTTTTCTTTTAAATTTCATTTACTCTATTTTTTTTTTTTTTTTTGGTAATGGGAATGGAACTCAGGACCTTGTACTTGCCAGGCAGGCACTTGTGCCACTAAGCTATATCCCCGGCCCCTTGTTAAAATTTTTTATACAATGATTGTATGCACAAGAAGTTCACATAGGATTTGGTGCTCTATTGAGTGGTTAGGATGTTCCATGACAAAACAAGTATCAACACTTTTCAATTAGGTTAGAAGAGTAAGATAACTTTGTCAGGGATGAAAAATATTTTGTCTTTAGATTAATGTTTAAGTCAAGTGCACAAATATAGACTAACAATTCTGGGACCACCTGTCAAGGAAACAATTAAAGGTTTTCCCCACTAAAAGATGAACAGGCCTATTGGGGAAGAGTCTGGAAGTCAGAGGAGCAGTCCAAAGAGCTTACGAAAACCACTTTGAAGATACCACCATATATTACAGCAGCCATTGATATTTTCCTACTAATCTGTCCATAACTCTGTAATGTTTGTATTGTTCCTATGCTATTTCATAAATGCATGTGTGTTTATTACTAGGTGTTTCCTACAACAACCACTGAGAATAGTCAATGAATATTCAATTGGTCACTCATGTATAGCTCTATTTATTTTCTTTTGTTTGTTTTGTTTTTGGTTTTTTTCCAGTACCGGAACCGAACTCACGACCTTGCGCTTGCCAGGCAGGCGCTTTGCTGCTGAGCTAAATCCCCAGCCCCTCTATTTATTTTCTTTAGAAACCGCTTTGAAGATACCAAAGTATAGTACAACAACCACTGATAATAACCTACCACTTTTATCTGTAGCTATTATTTGTCTGTTTGTTTTCCTGAGGAACTATCTTGTAGATAACAATATGTAAAACAACAACCATTGATAATTTTCTACCACTTTGTCTGTAATTAGGTAAGCCCCCCTATTACTATGTTATCCTTCTTTTACTCTTTAAAATTAAAAAAATAAAATAAAAAATAAAAGAGCAACAAAACAAAACAAAACAAAACAAAGAGCTTACGAAACTAAGCCTCTGGGAAAAAGAAGGACCAAGTCCACTAGTATGGGGCAGCTGGTACACAGCTTGTACAACAGGCAGAGAAATCAGCTTATTTCTTGTTGCTGCTTCTTAAGGGAGATCCAGAACCATAATGTTCACATTTTAAGATGATACATTTCAACCTGACACAGGACAAAAAAAATTATGAACTGATTCTTTAAAAAAAAAAGAGAGAAAAAGAGCTCTTACACGTTTACACACAGGGACATGGATTGTCTGGGGTCTTACAAAGGTCTTCATGACCAAGATCAAAGTTGGAGTAGAAAATCTGAGTGGTTTCTTTCAAGTCTTCAGATTCCATGAGGACAGTAGGAAAGATGATAATAATACCTAAAAACAACAATACCCTGGCTTTGTCTTGCTATTTTTTAAGTTAAAAGGATAAACTTTAAGAAACTGCAGGGAAACATTACTGACTTTTCCCAATTTCTATTTGTTTTGAATGAATTAGAGAAGATATAGCCAATAAGATGACTTGAAACTTTATATTTCATGCTGAGAATAAATGCAAACAACTCAGCAAATACTAATCACCCAGTGGAGACCACAATATGTCTAGTGAGAAATCAGTTTCAAACTCAACTGGAATTCAGGTAACTCACAGCTGACAGGGAACAGGTGATACACAAGTATGACCTGGGGACACAGAAATAAGACAATCTTAGCCCTGTTTACAATGGGGTCCGCTGTGGGCTTGGGCAATAATATAACCGAATAAAGAACTAGTGGGAAGTAAGCAAAGGGAACTGTTGCTGCTTTTAGAAATGGCTCACAGGAGATACAGGAAGAACTTTACCCATCCACCTCCACCAAGCACGGTGACTTTGTATGCATGCTGTTTCTGACCATAAGAAGGAAATACGGTTTAGAAGTTAAAGGATTTAGGTTATGCACAAGCTAAAGAACAGTGAGCAAGTCATTCTACTCCTTGGTGCCTCCATCCAACTGTAAAATAGGGATACTAATTTAACAAATTAAAAAAACTACAGAACTCAATGCAGTATGAAAATGCTGTGTAACCTATACAGCCTCACATAACTTTGCTGCTGTTTTTACTTTACTCATAAGTAGTAAGGCCCACTTGGTCATTTTCACACCACCCAACTTGCCTGTACATTTAGCCTTTACCTCATGAAAAGGCAAAATTGGAAAAGGCAAAATTGGTTTTGAGATTACAGTGTTTTGTTTTGGTTTGAGTTGTTTGAGACAGGGTCTCCCTATGTAGTTCCAGCTGGCCTTGAACTCATTATGTAGCCCAGCTGCTCTTGAACTCACAGTAATTCTCTTGTCTCAGCCTCCTGAGTGTTGAGATTACAGGCGTGCGCCACCATGCCCGGTGGAGATTATAGTTCTTAAAATCAGCTGCTCACCAAAATCAGCTGGAAAGTTTTAGAGCTTCTGTGTCTCAAGTACTGAAAGGGTTAGGGTGAGCGACTGATCCTGGACTATAAAAATAAATTACATGGGTACCTTTACAGCCACTGAGATCTCAAAAACAGAAGCCTACTTGCTCCTCTATAAAGTTCACCTTAGTGAAATACTACTTAAGTATAAAATGTTTATTTTTCATTTATTCATTGTTCAGATAGTTCAGGAGTTTTCCAAATATATTACTTTCAGCTAGGTCTGGTGGTACACACCTATAATCTCAGCACTGGTGAGGCTGAAGCAGGAGAATCGCCATGATTTCAACGTCAGCCTGGGCTACAATAGTGAGTTCAAGACCAGCCTAAACTATATAGTGAAACCCTGTCTCAAAAAAAAATCAAAAGAAAAAAAGATACATTGATTTAAAGTGTGCACTAAATGTACTTTCATGAACATGGCATGAGATAATCACAAATGCAGTTCAAAATTCTAATAAAATTAATATGCTTGGTTTCTGTTATATCAATTCAGCAACAGATTAACTTCAAGGCACTAAGTCTGCTATACGTTGCTATTATAAAAGATCAGCCCTTTCTTAGTAACATGAGCGTAACTTTGTTTCACTCCTTTTCCAAAAAACTCACAGAAATTTTTTTTTTTTTTTTTTTTGGTTTTTTTGAGACAGGGTGCTGGCTGCTACATAGTTCAGACTGGCCTTGAGTTCACTTTCTAGTTCAGGCTGGTCTGGAACTTGCAACGATCCTCCTGCCTCAGCCTCCCAAGTGCTAGGATTACAGGTGTGCACCACAACTCCTGGCTCACAGAATATTTTTAAAAGCCCTTTCCTATAATTCTTATATAAGAATAGAGTTCCCAAGATAAAAGCAAATTTTGTCATCACAAAGTAGTTTCTTCTTCTTCTTCTTCTTCTTCTTCTTCTTCTTCTTCAAAAAAAGTAGTTTCTTCAATGTCACCCACCCAAATTAAACATTTCCTCATCAAAGTAAAAACAAAAAAACCAAAAACCCATAAGTTTAGAAAATGAAAGCGTAAACAGCATCATCGTCTTAGTCCTAGCTCCCCAAAGCATTTCTTTTGTTTTGAATTCACTATGGAGGCTGAGTACCCTTTTTGTTCTATTTCCAAGCTTGAGGAGTGTGTTCTTAGTGTTTTCCTCAGACCCAAACTACACCATACATTTGAAAGCTCTTAAAATAGATTAGGGTATAGACCTCAAAAAATTGAAAACAAGGACTAAAAAGGATAAAGCAACATTCATAACAGCATTATTCTCAATAGTTAAAAGGTGGAATTAACTCATGTCCATCGACAGATGAACAGGTAGTCTAGAACATACAATGGAATATTACTCAGGCATTAAAAAAGAATGAAATTCGGATACATGCTGTTAACACGGACAAACCCTCTAAAAACATTATGCTGACAGCAATAAGCCAAAACCAAAATGACAAATACTGTGTAATATGACTTACAATCTGGAAAAGGTCAATTCAGAGACAGAAGATAGCACAGAAGTTACCACAGGGGTCTGCACAGAAGGAAGGGGGAGCTGCTGCTTAGCGGCTACAGTTTTTGTCTGGGGTGATGGCAGAGTTCTGGAAATGGTCGTGGTGATGTGCACTGTGAATATACACGTCGCTGACTCCTACACTTAAAATGGTAAACTACTTGTGTATTTTGCCATAGTAAAAGGTAAACATTTTTCAAAAACCAAGATAGGTACGGCCCCCTGTTAGCATACCCAACTACCGGACATAACTCAGAAAGTTCCCAAAACGCAGGACAGTATGAACAGAGGGCATCCCGAGGAATTTAATTCATGAGAAGCCAAACCTGAACTCGATTTCCTTCAAGGCAACCTGTGGACCGATATCGTAACAGTGCCTGCTACCTGCGTAACAATGTCTGCGTACCATAAAACCATGGCCTTTGGTATATACCAAGTCTGGATAGGAGCACCTTTCCTGGGTCCCCTGGCTCGCCCACAAAACTGGGCTACGGGCGCAGGCGGCAGCCCTCCCTGGTCGCTCCCCCCAAATTCTACCGAGCTAGCAGGTGCTGGACACAGTGCTGTACGCCGCAGGTGCCGCCTGCCCTCCACGGTCTGCTCCGCGGGTAACCGCGGCTCGCGAACCCGGAAAGCCCCCTGGCCTGACAGCTCCGCGCCCCAGGCCGGACCCTCCGTCCGCGGCCGACCTGGGCGAGCGCCAGCGCTGGGAATTCCCGAGGGCGTCTCAACACACCGACAGACGCCCGAGACCCCAAACCCAGCGGGCAGCCTCGCCTTGCCTAGCCCCCTCCCGCTCCCCGACGCTGCCCTCACTTGTGCGTTTGCTGGTACAACGGCTCCATGTCGCCGGCCCGCGGCGGTAACTCTGACCCCGTCGGAACACGTCCTCACAGGCCCGCTTCCGGTTTCCGGTTTCCGGTTTCCAGCTTCCGGTCGCAGGGGCCTTCCTCCAGACCCGGTAGGCTCCCGCCAGCGTGCCTTACTGCGGTGGGTATGGAGTCAGAAGGGGAACAAGAAACGAAAACGGGAAAGGGAAGATGAAGTGTAGCTAGATGCTCGGCTTCACAGGGCGGTATAGGGGAATGTAGGTTTTTGCAGAAGCTTTGCTTCAGTTTTGGGTCAGGTATTGGATAGGACAGTCGCGGGGTACTGGCGTGGGGTCCTCAGCAAGGTTGCCTGAGAGCTACTTTTAATTGTGGATCTGGAGAGTTCGCACATCACAGGGTTCCCGGACGCTTCTTCTGTCTGGAATTTGTTCGTTCACTAACCCACCCCTCTCATCCCTTCCTTTCCCGTTTATCCGTCCAATAAACCTACACTGAATGAGCGGTTATCCTAAATCCTGCGTGATGTGGGGGAAATCCTGCCCTCCAAGAAAGTATGTATACAAAGAAATATTCTAAAAGACAGGAAATGCCAAGAGACACAAAAAACTGGCGTTGCTTTTAGGAGGAGATTCCGGAAAGACTTGAACGAGGCAGCAATTGAGTTGGCACTTGAAAGTGCTCGGGCACTTCTGACTCTCCATGGACCCTTTGCGTTTCCATCCTCCCAGTTTTATCTGCAGTTCCAAGGGAGGGGATGTTCCTCTCCCTTTGACAAGTTAATGCTTCTATTTCCCTGTATCCTGGATCCCTCCCACTTTTGTATCTTAGGAGATTCTCCACCCGTGTACATTCTTTCCCTAACAGTTTTTCCACTTATTCTCATACTCATTGAACATCTACTATGTGCCATGCACAGATATCAAGAAGAGTCTTTTGGGAAGGTTAATCATACCCACAAGTGAAACTGTCAAGTAGCATAAAAGCCACCATTGATGCGAGTATAAAAAGGGTTCATGGACTAAACAGGATACGAATAGAGCCTTCAAGAATCGATAAAATTTTTTTGTTGTTTGTTTTTTGTCTTTTTGAGGCAGGGTTTCACTTTGCAGTTCAGGTTGGCCTTGAACTTACTTTGTATCCCTGATAAAGTTTTAGCTGGGCTTGCTGGCACATGTCTGTAACCCTAGCACTCAGGAGGCTGAGAGAGGAGAATAACCATGAGTTCGAGGCCAGCCAGGGCTACATAGTGAGTTCAAAGCCAGCTTGAACTGCGTAGCAAGACCCTGCCTCAAAAAAACAAAAACAATCCTCCCAAAAGATGCAATAAAGTTTTAATAGGACCACATAACATTCTAATCACTCTATGTTTCTTGTACTGGCCTGGTAGAGACAAAAAGGAGGGTATTTGGGACTGAAGGAATATGTCAAGCAAAGGCAAACAGGGAGGAAGAATTTGGATCTCCTGTGGCCAGGTTTAAAGGGCTTATAGGCAATAATAGTATCAGAATGGAGCTTAGAGCCAGATCCTGGGGGACCTTAACTGTCATGCTTAGTATTTTATTTGTAGATTTTTTCCTATAGGTAGTTTGAAGCCTGCAGAGGTTGGATAGAAACAAATTTCTCAGGAATTTTTAGGAATACATAAGGAAATCTTATGTCTACAATTTTCTTTTGATTCTCAGAGTATCCCTGTGCAGTGGGGCAGGCAGATCCCACTCAAATTTTGAAGGCCTTCGCTTTTTAGAACCTGTATATGTCGATCCATGTAGTGCTTCTCATCCCTTCAATTCCTCATGCTATTTATTAAGTGTAGGTTACATCATTGTTCGTGATGCTCCAATGTCCTTCACTGCCCACGGCTTCCCTGCTTTGTTAATGATAAAACCAATGGCAAGTTTTGCTGAGAGTATGCAGGAAAACATGAATAAAAATTTACCATTCAGAATTTTGTCGTGTAAATGTGCAGCAATGTTTCATGCAACCATGTCTTCCCTTGATTGTGTGTGTGTGTGTGTGTGTGTGTGTGTGTGTGTGTGTGTGTTACTGGGGTACTGTAGCCTTCACAATGGGCTGCATCTCCAGCCCATTTTTTAATTTTTTATTTTGAGACAGTCTCACTAAGTTACTAAGTTGCCCAAGAAAAGTTTAAACTTTTGATCCTCCTGCCTCCTCCCAGGGTGCCGGAATTACAGGTGTGCACCGCCATGCTGGGCTTTCTCTTGCGTTTTTTAGCTCTTAGTCACTGTGTTCCTGGAATCTGATCTTTTTCAGTGTTGCCTGCACCGTTGACTTCCACACACTGAAACTGGCTGGAGCAAAAAGAGAAGTCCCGTTCATGCAGGGAATATCTGGCCCTCACCTGGCACAGCTTCAGGCCATCCCTATAGCTCATGAGGTCACTGTGTTGATCAAAGGTAAGAGAGGATGTTGGTCATAAAAGCTAGTTGGCATTTGAAGTAACAGTCTCAAATGGAAATAACACACAGGGTTGCTTCTGTAGGTGCACATGGTATAAACCTGTAGAGGGACTGGGGTGGCTGACCTGTACCAGCTGGAGGTAGGAAGCTCCATGCGGATGAAGAATGCTGCTATTCCCACTATTCTTTAGGGCAGAGGCAGCACTGTGGTCATTACTCAGACTGGCAAGACCCCTGGTATTGACCCAGACAGATGGCTCAATGCTTAGGGTTGGCGGGAGACCAATAGTGGCCTGGAATCCTGAACTCCTATGTCCGGTATAAATGGGAATCTCCCAAATGTGTCAAGTCATTACCATCTTAATGTGCAGTGCCATAAAGGAAATATTGTGCTAGCCAGCAGAAATAATCTACTTGCCAGGCTGCACTAGACAACCCCAGGAGGCATGAGTCCTGAAGCTCTTCAGAGCATATGGCCAAGAGCATGGATGGAGTGGCATGTCAGAGAGGGTACCCTAAAGAGAAGTAGACTGGGATGACCCAAGCCACAGAAGAGGGATTTAGAAAAATTCAAGAAGAACTTTCCAAAGTGTTGCATCCCTGAGGACCTGGCCTGAGACCTGGATGAGGCACCTTGCTTGCCTAGGTCTCAGAGGAATTTTGTAGGAGAATAACAGTTTCATGTTCTTTGCCTACTGCTCCCATTGAGAAGTGGAGTCTAGTTCCATTCCTTTGGAAGCTGAGATGACAAACTCTTTGTGGCCAGGTGTCTATTGCTGCATAACAGACTACATACTTCAAAATTCAGAGGCTTTAAAAACCATCCATTTTATGTCAGGAATACACCTCAGTGGCACAAGTGCCTACCTGGCAAGCACAAGGTCCTGAGTTCAATTTCCGGTACCAACAAAACAAAACAAAACAAAACAAAACAAACAAACAAAAAAACCCCTCCATTTTACTATGTTGAACCGAGTTCCTGCACAAGGCCTTTCTAATATGATGGCCTCAAGGCAGATGAGCTTTTTGCACGGTGTCTCAGGGTTCAAACTAGTGCTGTATAAGGCTGAGCAGAAGCTGCAGGGTTCTTAGGACTTAGCTTCTTAGGCTTCCTGGAACTCTAGAACCATATGAAATAGAACTGCCCACCTGACCCTTTGCCTAAGTCCTTGTCCCATGAGAGCAAGAAATATGGTAAAATGGGGGCTGGGGATTTAGCTCAGCGGCACAGCTCCTGCCTGGCAAGCGTGAGGTCGTGAGTTCGATTCCTAGTACCAGAAAAAACAACAACAACAAAAAAGAAATATGGTAAAATGGACGATTCCAAAGCCTGTGAATTTTGAGGCGGTTTGTTATGTCACATTACACCTCAAAGAAGTTATGATCTGACCAGATGAGAGGGTACAGGGCTTATGAATACTAACAACGCAAGATAGCGTATGAATGTGTGAGTAGTAAGGACAATTCAGGATGCAGGAAAGGAAGAGACTCCTTCGGATTACAATGATGAAAGAAGGCTTTCCAGAAGAGATGTGATTTCAGCCATATCTTTAAGTATAAGAAGGAAGGAGATGGACGGAGAGGCAGGCCTGAGGTGTTCCTGGCGAGTACAGAGGTAAAGCAAGAAAGGGGTTGGCAGAGCCAGAGTATAGTTTAGCCAGTCCCTCTTGGGTAGGGCAGAGGATTTCTGTAGTAGAAGAAGGTGCAGCTATAACTCTGGGATAATCAAGCTGCAAATAGGAAAAACACTTTGCCCCTACACTGTGACGCGGAGAACGTCTGGAGGGCTTTCGTCCTCAGGTGATGGGACACTATGTTTTGTTCCATAAATAGTGTTTCCAGAAAATCAGCATGATACTTTCATGTGTCTGCCTTTTATTTGAACTTCAAGAGATGAACCTGTGGTTCTAGAGTTCCAGGATTTGGGACACCAGCTTAGCCTGTTTGTTCTCTTTATGGTGTGATAAACTTGGAACACATCTCTCTGAAGAAGACTTTTGGTCTATCCACTTTGATGAAACTTAATGCCTGTCTCTCAAGCCATTTGGGTCTCTATGGCCCTCTTAATCAGATTGCATGGAATGATTCTGCTGCCCCTCCTACCAAACCATCAGTACGCCCTCTCTTCCCTCGTCCTGGTCGTCCTGGTGCACCTTGTGATCCTATGTTCCCTGAACCCTGCCACTCCTGTTGCCTGCTCCACTTGTCCCAACGTGCATTGCCACTTTGCATGATTGGTGCCCACTGTGAATATGTCTCGCGCTCAGTACGGAACTGTAAAAGCTGGTTAAGGAGCCTTCGTCATCTCTCAGCCACTCCCTCAGCTTTCTATGCATCCTCTTCAGTGTTGCCCAGGGAAATCTTTCTAAAACACAGATTTGATGTATAAGACACGGTATGCCTTTTGATAGCTCCTTGGTGTCTCAAGAATACAGTAATACATCCTCATCTTGGTGGACAGAGCCTCCTAACTGGTCTCTTCCCTGACCGTTTTCCCCATCCTTACTGGAGAATTGCAGCTCTGTTGACATTTTCTGGCCTTCCCATACACTCTTCTCTGTACCTCGGATACCTCCTTCTGCCTTGGGCCTGAGCAGTACCCATGCATTTTTTTAGCCTCAGATCTGACTTCACCTGCCTTGGGGAACACCTTCAATGCCCTGCCTGGGTTACAACCTCTCTTCTGTTCCCACTAGCACCTGTCACTCCCTCTTGGTACTCCTTACAGGTGTCCCAATTCTCTGTCCACCACCCTGAGGGCAGAAATGTGTCTTTCATCCTTGAAGCCACTCAGAACCTGGTACAAAGTAGGTGCTTATTAAATATCTGTTACCTCGAATACATTCCATATAATCAATTCACTCTCCCTGCTTGGCCTTCCAGAAACTCAGAATTATTTGCAAGCTGACTTTTAGGTGATTGAAAACTGCACTCAGCAGTAGAGCTGTTCTTGCTGAAGGAGTTGTCACTTGAGATCAGTGCAGAGAGTTACCTAAAGTGTCTCCTCTTACAGCACTTTCACAGTCACTTATTCTGTGCTCACAGCCACATGTTGGGGTACAGGATTGATATAATCACTGTGGTTGTCCAGACAGGGACACTGAGCTTCACAGAAATTAACTTTCCTTTTTTTTTTTTTTCTTTTTGCAATTGACTTTCTTGCCCAAGTGAACCAAGCTGGTTAGTGGTAGAAGAGGACAAGGACCAGGGTGCAGTCACATGCCACCCTCCAGGCACCTGTTCTATCATCCTGCCTTTTTGACCCGGAGAGGGCCTTGTCACAGATAAAGAGGATACCTCTGGATTACTTCCACTTTGAGCAGCAATAACCGCTCCAGTGACCTCTGACCAAAGTCTGAGAAACATCATCTCCACACCTCAGGGTTTGCACTCTAACCCCTTGGACTGAAGCTGAAGGGACAGGAAGGATGGAGTTCTTAATTCAAAGGCTGTGATGAGCTGAGAAACACAAGCATTTCTATGGCCCCCTCTAGGATCCACAGGTGGAGGGATATTGCCCCAGGAGCTAAAGAGTTAGAAAGGGGTCTCCCAGGAAGCTACCTTCTGTGGAGAGTATCAGCAAATTGTCTCATGTAGCCATAACAGCCAGGAGCAGGACGAAGGGAGAAAGGTTTTGTCTGAGGAAAGCCAGTGTATTGTAAACAGGATAAAAGGGGCTGGAAAGCCCCACTTATCACTGACTAATGTGTCCCCTGGTCACTGGGGAGCTGAATCCCTACCAGCAGCCACCAGGGAGGGAAAGAAGATTCCTGATTAACCCCATCATCTGTGAGCAGGCCTAGGGCAAAGGTCTGGCCCTTTCCTTTGCTAAATGATTCCCGTAGTCATTGGCATTCACAGGGCTCAGCGCAGTTTCTAGAGAGCCCTTCCTACACTGGAGAAATGCCTTCAGAGCCCCCTGCTCTTCGGTGCCACCTGGAACAGGAAGGACATCATAGGGAAGGGCTGGAGGGAGGCAGAGGTGACACGAGTATGGGGCACTTGCAGGAAAGAGTGGTAGTGTCCTGGTCAGTGGGCTGGCTTCATTTAGACTTGAAGACTGAGTGAGAATTGTGTTTCTGGGCTCCTAAGAAGAATACTCTCATCCATCCCTTACAAAAGGTTTATTGTGCACAGGTATCTTAATTGTAGAGAACTGAGGCTCCAAGGGGTGAGTAAAATACACAAAGTGACACAGTAGGTGAGTGGCCAGCTGAAATCTGAACTCAGGCCCCACTTATGTGCAGCCTGGGCAGATCAGCATTTGGGTGCGAAGACCTCTGGGGCATGTGGATCAGGTGAGTTCTGCTTTCCTCTGACTTTGCTTCGCCTCTCCAGGGAGCCTTCTGTGGTCAGAAGAGACAGGCTTCTCTGTGTCTTCCCTTTGGGCTCCATTCTCCTGGACCATTAAGACAAAGAGAAGTAGAAGGTGTTCAGGACTGTGATACATAGAACCCAAGTTTGATTTGGGGTTTGGCCCTTTGGACAAATTGCATAATTCCTCAGAACCTCAGTTTCTTATCTGTAAGACAGAGGTAGTAGTTTCCACTGTATGTATTTCACTAAGTTGAAAGAGGGTTAAATGACAGGGGGAATGGAAGGACTTTGCACATGATTTGAGGGTTTATTGTCATAGTGGTTGTTCCAGGACCTTCTGACAGGTTCCTGCCTCCAGCCTTTGCCCTCCGCCTCAGCTGGCTCCTCCGTCATCTTATTTTCAGATTCATCTGCCTCGGATACCATGGTGTGCATGCCAGTCTCCTGTTCAGGGACCATCAGTGCTCCCTGCTAGTGCTCACTTGGGTTTGAACTTTGTCTTCCCCAGACTGGCTCACACCCACAAGCCAGGCTCAGTCTCTGTTTCCTTGCCAAATGAGACCAGAGATCCTTCATGGGGTTCACTGAATCTGCTCAAGTAATCCAGGTTGGACAGGCAGTGGGCTAAGGGCGTGTGCTCAGAAATCAATCCATCTGCATGTTGGAAGAGGATGCCTTACCCTAGAACAGTGAGGGCAAACCTTTGAGAGCTTTTGATGGTATAAACAGCCCCCTGCGGCACACGTGCCGTAGGTTTGCCACCGTTGCCCTAGAACATGAGCCACTTGCATGTGATGCTTTGAGGGTCTGGTGTACTGGAGCGCTCAGTGCTCAACAAGGAGCTGACACAAGTGTGGCAAGCCAGTGTGGAGGGGAGGGTGTGGCAGGAGACAACCTTGTGGGACCTGGCACAGGGCGCCAACCTAGCAGTCTTCCATTCTAGTCCCATAGGGCTTGTTCGGAACACGCTCAGAGCCCCTGTGTCATCCCCATTCATCTCTTCTCTACTATCCCCTGGGTTCTGAGGGTTTCAGCAATGGGGTGGGAGGCGGGGTGTTGAGTAATTTCTTTTAAAAGGGTGAGCCAAAATAAATCTCTCCTCCTTTGAGTTGCAGGCGTCCTGTATTCAGGAGCAAGTGACTAAGACAACACACCAGCAGGGGAGGGCCTGCGGACAGAGATTTTTGAATCACAGGCAGGGAGCCAGAGCTCAGGAACTTTGCCCTCACCCAGATGCCCTCGCCTTGCTAGACGGAGGAGAAGCCCACCTAGACCCAAAAGTTGCCGAGAGGGAACCTCTCCACCCTTCCCCAAGCACCCCCTGTTCTTAGTGCTTCCCTTGAAATGAAGATTCCATGGCCGTGGCCTCAGCCACACTCTCCAGACCTGCACCAGGCTCTGGTGGCGAGCCACATGTGACTAGGGAAAATTGCAATGAGCTGCGTGTACACAAATAGCCTGACTCCCAAAGCGGGACAAAGAAACGAGAAGTAACTCAGCTTTTGGTGTTTATTCATGTTGAAACAATAGTTTGGATGTATGGGGTTAAAAAATTACTAAAATTAATTTCACTTGGGTTTTTGGGGAGTGGTGCTAGACATCCAACCCAAGGACTTATCCAGCCATTTCTTTTTCCTTTCTTTCAATAAAAAAATCATATTTTCTGAGAAGCATTCAGAATATCAACAAAATTGCTGCAACATTTTTTTTTTGCAATTAGAGTGGTATTTCATGTGAGCTGCCTCAGAGACAACTGAAGATGAAAAACTACCATCCCCATAGATCGTTAATTTGTGCTGTGCACCAACAGGAACCTGCTTTAAATTTCTATGCCAATTTATAACCCCCACACTGTATCAGGCAAGGATAGTTGCTATTAAAAGTACCACTAGAACAGGGCTATCTAAAGACACATTCAGGGGGCTGGGGATTTAGCTCAGCGGCACAGCGCCTGCCTGGCAAGCGTGAGGTCGGGAGTTCGATTCCTGATACTGGGAAAAAGAAAAAAAAAGACATGTTCAGTAGTATGTTGACTATACAAAAAAGACACGGTAGAGTTTAATGATTGCCATTCTTTTTTTGTTTCGTTGTTTTGGTACTAGGGATTGAACTCATGACCTTGCACTTGCCAGGCGGGAGCTATATACCAACCCCTTACACTGCACAGTTTAAAACAAATCTTACACAGCCTTATATTTCAACTGTTTTCTTTAAAAGAAGTGAGTTGTATATAGGTGGGTTGAATGCTTTTTTTGGGGGTGGGGGGAGGGTTTGTTTTTTTTCCAGTACCGGGAATTGAACTCACGACCTTGAGCTTGCCAGATAGGCACTGTGCCGCTGAGCTAAATCCCCAGCCCCTGAATGCTTTATAGGCAAGAAAAAAAACCTGTACTAGAACCAACTTATTCATCATCATCATCTTCGTCCTCTTCACCTTCCTCCTCCTCGTCTTCATTCTTTTTCCAGCCTTGACAATTCCCTTTTTGCTGTGTCAGGTTTTCCTTTAGCTCTGTGGGCAGGGATGTCTTCCTCTTTTTTGAACTTTTCCTTCAGCTTGACAGCCTTCTCCTAAGGCTGCTTGCCGTCTGCTACGGTATTATTCCACGTTTCTCCCAGGTTCTTTGCGACACCCCCAAAGGAGATTTTTGGGTGATGCTCAGATTGTTTCTCCTTTAGGAGGGATTTAAGATTTCGTTTTTTATTCCCAACAGGCCTTGTCCGCCTTTGCCACACCCTTTCTCTTCACAGACGTGGTCTTCCACCCCTCCAATCACTTTCGTGTGTGTGTGTGTGTGTGTGTGTGTGTGTGTGTGTGTGTGTGTTGCTAGGCCCTGAACCGTGGGCCTTATGCATGTAAAGTAAGAGCTCTACCACTGAGCCACCCAGGGAGGGAGTCAGCATTGCATTGGCTGGGAATCAAACCTGGGTCTCCCGCATGGGAGGCAAGAATTCTACCATTGAGCCACCAAGGCCCCCCTCTGAGCACTTCTTAGAAAGCTGAGAAGTTCAGGGAAGCATCTGGGTGCTTCTTCTTGTGCTCCTCGCGGCATGTTTGCGCAAGGAGTGCAAACTCTTGCCTCTGGGCTCCTTAGGATTTCCTTCGCCCATGTTTACTTGTTTTTCTCAGCAAGGCGCAGAGTCGCCCAGCGCCTGTTCCGCTCTCACTTGCCCCGGCGCTGTCTCCGTGGAGCTCAATGTCAGTTCTCTTTCCTGTTTTATATGGCTTTAAAATTTAAAATTAATTTAAAATTAAAATGCGTGGCTCCATTTTGTTGTTCATGCTGTGTTGCCGTTGGACGAGGCTGGCCCGGAGAACACCGCTGTCTTCTCAGGAGACCGTAGGTTCCTGGAGCGCAGAGCATGGCCTCAGTGGCACTTCTTTCCCAACACCTAGGCCAGCACATACTGATGCACACGCTGAGTGCCCCGCTCTCCAGCCTGCACAGCCCTCCCTTCGGCCTCCTCTGAGGGCCCTGAGGCCCAGAGTCAGGGTGGGGGAGGACGGAAGAAGGAAATCAAGGCAGTCTTGCTATTGGAGGTGAATGGGGCTTCAGGTCTGGGACCAGAGCAAAGCACCCGGGCACATTTCAGGAGCCCCTCACTTAGGGGGATGGAGGTGCTGGCCCTCGGGACTCGCCCTGCTACTGGCTTCTTCAGCTTCAACAGGATTCCTTCAGCAGGGGTCACAGGGCCTCAGTGGCCCACGGCTGAACTCCTAGCTGTCCCCAGGGTGGTCTAGTAGTTCCTGCCACTGATGGGACGAAGGCCCCATTTGATATCACTGAGCCACTGGCCTGTCTCTTCCTGTCTCCCACACTCAACCCCAGCAAAGCCAGCCCCATACCCGCACTTCCCAGCCAGGAGTCAGGGCTTCTTCCTCCCTTCCCCGAGTCTCAGGCCTCCCGGAGACAAGCTGGCGATAATTTTGCAGCTTTGAAAGGGAAGCGCCCGGGACCCTGAGGCATGGGGCGAGAAGAGCCCTCTAAAGAGAAGGCCAGACAGCAGGTATGCCTCAGAGGCCTCCTTCCTGCTGCAGGCCATGGGGCCAGCGTGTCCCAACACTGACAGGCTTCCTAGCACGAGTCAGACCTCACAGAGTGAGGGGGTGCGGAGGAGGAGGGACATAAGCTTCCACAGGCGGGTGGGAGCTCATCCATCAAGAACCGACAAACAGCAGGGCCAGAACCTACCAGGATGGTTGGCTGTTAAAGAGGGTCTTCTGTAGCTCACCACCCCCAAAAGCTTAGCTCCAAGAATCAAGCACATTCCAGTGGCGGGGGATTAGTGGGACAGCAACCTGCCCTGGGCTGGCCCCCCCACCTGCTCTGCCAGTGTGCTGAGACCAAACTCACCTACCCTCCGTCCAGGAGCACTTTTGTTTGTCCCTGCTTTAAAGCAAATAGCACACATGTTGAGGGGCACACACTTATTACTTTGTTTTCATTTAAATCAGGGGAGCTGAGTTGCACAGAGGGTCTCCAGGCCTTGCTTATGCCAACGGCTGACGCTGGAAAGTAGGAAGGACCCCCAGATTCCAGCAGAGCTCCATAATCCCCGAGGAGCCCGGCACCTGCACCTGGCTCACCTTCCTGACCCCCCAAGAGCCCACAAGTCTGACTACTACACTTGTCTTGACTTCTATGCCACTTCACTTTCCAAAATTCCAGTTACCTGAGGTGAACCATAGTCAAAAAATATTAAGTGGAAATTTTCAGATATAAATAATTTATGTTTTAAGTCACTTTTGCTGCATTATGTTGTTATAACTATACTGATGTTTTCCATCTCTTACTGTGCTTAATTTGTAAATCAAATTTTGTTAGATGTTTCTATGCATAGGGAAAGTATGGCACAGTAAATCCACGTCTCTGTTCCACCCATAGTGTCAGGCATCTATATGGGGGACTGCTGTATTCACTGCCATGGTCTGCCGGGTGCGACCAGGACGTGGACTTTCCTCATCTTTTTCTCTCTGAGGAGACTCCTACAGGGAGCCTGGCATCCTGAAAATAGTAGAGCCAAGGATACCAAGCCTTCGGCCTTTGTTCAGAGAGGCATCAGACAGGTCTGTGTGTGAATCCTAACTCAGCCTCCTGCTGACCGTTGTGCTCGGCAGGCTACTTGGATTATCTGGGGTTCCCTTTCCTTAACAGGTCCTAGTATAATCGTGGTGTAGTACAAAGCCACCTGGCCTTGCTATCAGAGAGCTGGGTTGGACCAGTAGTTGGTTGTGTATCCCTGGGGAAGTTGCTTTACTACTCTGACCTTCAGTTTTCTGACTTGTATTTTGCAAGGACTAAATGAAATTGCATGTTCGGAAGGACCTGGAATAGCACAACGCCTGCATTAGAAGGGACTTGCCCCTCTGTCTTCTGCTTTCCCGTTTCCCTGAGAGCCTGCGTAGGATGACCTTGATTACCCAACCACTGTGTGGGCCCCAGACAGGACTTGTTCACAGTGCTTGGCGTATGCACGGTGCTCAGACATTGCTTTTTATTTTCGTACCTTTGGAAGGCGGGGGTCCGTGTTACCTAAGAGCATGTATGCTGCAGCCTGGATTCAAGTCTGGGTCCTGCCACTTACTAGATGGGCAGTCCTGGTAGGCTGCTTAACGTCTCTGTGCTTCAACCTCCTCATCTGTGAACTGGGTGTAATAATAGCACCTTTCTCAGAGGTTTGTTGGGAGGTTTACATTTATTCTTATTTATAAAGGGCACATGACAGTGTTACAGGAGTGTTGTGGTGAAGAAAACTTACCTGCCAGCTTCTCAGGCCAGAGATGCTCATTATTCATCTGTGGGCCTGGTTTAAGGACAGTACGTGGTGACGCTGTGTCTATTTTCTTGCAGGGAAAGCAAGGCAGCCACCCTCCAGAAGGGGATGGGATGGGGGAGGACTGGACTGGACCCCTGGGTGTTCCCTCCCACCCCACCCGTACCGGGGCCTTGGCCCGGGCCTCGAGCACCTTCCTGGGTTGGGTCTCTCAGGATTGGAGATTGGGCTGGGCTGGGAGCTGCTCCTTGCTGCTCAGGAAGGGAACGACAGGCAGGGAATGATCTGTAACCACCCAGTGGCAGCACAAAGGTGGCGCAGGAGGAGCTTCCTCTGCGAGAGGAAGGGAGAAGGTCAGCAGCCCACATCCGGCCCTGCCCATTCCTCCCAGATGCTGTGGAAAGATGGCCTGGCCTCTCCGTCATTGCAGGGTGGGGTCCCCTTTCCTTCTCACTGGAGCAGGTCCCTTGGAGAACCCTGGTCTGCAGAGCTGGACACTCACAGGCACTTGATCCTCACACACACACACACACACACACACACACACACTCGGAGAGCACAGGGGCTGCGGGACACTGTGCCCCCCAGCTGTTGGTCACTCTTGCTGGAGAGTTCTCCCAGTGCTCTCTCACAGACGACCTATAGATTCTGTGGCATAGGCTGCCCGTGCAGTCTGCCCCTTTATCCAAGTAGAAGCAGGCTTTGGCACGCATGGACACCCGCTCCAATAGCTCAGAGCTGATTCCTTTATGGTGGGCTTGAGCAGCTCCTGCATGTATGTTGGGAAGCAGAGGTCCATCCAGGGAAGGAGCCCCAGAGAGGTGGGAGTGACCTTCCTCAAGGGAGAGGCAGAGTTCTGTATGAGAGCCTGGCAAGGGGGTTTTGCTGAGATCTTTCTGGTAAAGTGCAACTTTTCCGCTCAGCTCCAAGTACAGCTGGGCCTGTGCCACGTGGAGGTTCACGAAGGTCTCCTGAATTGAGAACTTTATACCTGTTCAGTCCTTTCGGACCTTGCCCAAGGATACGGTGAGAACCAGAAGAACAGATGCTGGGACAAAGTTGCTGTAAGAGCTCGTGAGCTCCATCCATTCATCTATCTGTCCACCTGTTCATCCATCGATCTGCTGAGGGCCCATGTGTTGGTTTGGGGTGGCTTATTTTGCAAGGGGAACAACATAATACAGGACACATACTTTATATGATTATTTATAAGTCACCCAAAGAACAGTATACAAAAGAGTGCAGGAAATCTGTCCACACACTAAGACCAAGGAATCCAGCTGAGGGTCTGGATCCCACAACAATGTCCTACACGAGTTGAGCTGAATACCCAGAGCTCATAACAATGCCTCCCATGAATCCAACTGGAGGCCCAGAACCCGTGACAATGACTCATGCGGACCTGTTTCATGGATCTTCTGGAAAGGCCCAAAGGTCAGTGGTGGAATCTACAAAGTCTGTGCCAGCAGGAAGAAGGATCTGTGCTAGCAGGCTGAGGGATCCGCACCGGAGCCAGGAAGCGACGCCCAGAAGAACCAGGGCTCCCCCAAAAGGTACCACAGCCATCGTCGGCAACAGTGAGGTCCCAAGCTCCTCCAATGACCAGGATGGCCGAGTTCCCATCAGGGAAGCCAACACAGCAAGCTTTTCCAGGAGGCCGGCAATGCACCATCTTCCCCTCCGGAACCAGGAAGCTATGCTCAAAGTGAGGACCAGAGCTCCCCAAAGTGAACTGAAGCCATTCTCAGTGCCAGCGAGGTCCCGAGCTCCTCGGAGGATGAAAACAGCCAAGTTCATCAGGAAGCCAGCTCCTCACGGTCTCTCTCAGCTCCCAACAGCTTCTCTCAGCTCCCAACAGCCCTCTTCTTCTTCTCCAGGTCTGCCTCTTATGCTGCTGACAACAGTCCTCAGGTGGGCCTCCCACACCCAGCACCATTCACTCAGTTCAGCTGGGGGTTATAAGTTGACCACCAGTTATCAATCCACTACAGCCCATAATGAGCCAGATTTGGTGTTGGAGACTGGAAATCCACGGAGAAGGCTGTGGTCCTTGTTTCCAATTGTTTTCCAGTAGAGGAGATAGCATCACTCAGCCCTAGCTGGGGTAGCTTCAATAAGAAGGAAACGAGATTATCTCACAAAACGGGAAGGCTGGAGGTAGGGAGGCACTTTTATAGGTCAGTGGGGGCTCAGTAGCATCACTGACCTCTCAGATTCTTTTCAGTTTTTCTGCCTGACCATCTTCCAGGTACCCTCCAGGTCCCCGCAGGGTAGCAGTGTGGCCACCACACATCCACAAACTTGAGGCCAACCTGTAAATAACTGAGGCACCGAAGGAATAATTTCTTCTTGTGGTCCTTCTTAAGAGAAGAGATCTTTTCCACCATCCCTAGTAGATCCTCCCTTCATCTGGCATAGCGAGCTCCATCACCTGCCTATGCCCAAGTTAATCTCTGAGAAGGGAAGAAGGCTTCCTACACCTGGCTTACGTGGGTCAGAAGTTGCCTCTGAGATGGAGGCAGAGATGCCTTCCCTAAGGGAGGTTAGATATGTGATCAACACCAGGGTTTTCTTTATCAAGAAAGGGGAGCTGATTATTAGGTTGACTACTCAGTGTTTGAGGGCAACAAAACGAAAGATGGAGTGTGCTGTTTGTTCCCTCACCCCAGGTGAAGCCTGGTAAACCCAGCCTCACTTCTCAGCTTGTTTGTCTTTCTCCTAAACTGGCTGCTTGGCCACAAACTGCTCCTTGTTTGTTGTTAAAACTTGGCCAAGTGAAAACTTCCGGCTATAGCATTTCCTTTCTCTCTCTATCCCAATCTTACACACACCACTGCATTACACTGAACCCTACATCTTCAGGGGAAAAAAAAGTCCAGCACACTGTCCCACCCTCACCCCATCTATTTCCCACAACGTTTATATGAGCAGGCATCTATGAGCCTCCCTGCACCCAGAAGGAGGTATCCGGGCCAATGTTATATGTCTCTGTCTCTGCACATTCCCCTCCCAGCTGGACGCTGGACTCCAGGAGGAACACGGGACGCCCAGTGGCAAGTGCTGCCTCGCAGTGGGAAGAAAGTCACGAGAAAGGGGCGTGCAGTCTGAGGGCAGGGAGACAGGCAGAACAGAGGCGGCCGTAACAGAGCTTGACTAACTCATGACTCAGGCACCGACCTCAGGCACTCAGCCTTTCTTCATCCCCAGCCAGGGCCATTTCTACCTCCGTGAGGTCTCTCTGAGAACCTGCTAGCGCCAGGCTCCAGCCTCTCAAGTTCAGGTTTAGCTCGGCTTCTTTCCCCGCCCCCAGTCCTCAGGCGGCCGCAGCTGTGTCGGGGCTTCCCTGGGACCAGACTCCATCAAATAAGGCAGGCATCTCGGAGAAGCAGGAAGCATCTTGCTGTACCTACCATTTATCAGTTCCTTCTCCGCAAAATGGGAATTACGGGACCTGTATGTAAAGCTGCCTCGAGGGACTGGACAAGTCGACTGTTCAGAAGATAAAATCTAGGGCAGTCACCAGCTATCTGAACCCCTGCGAAACAGAAGCTTGTGGAGGGACTCAAGGGCATGGTAAAGGCAATGCTGAGTCTTCCAGGGCATCGGCTCACTTAACCCTTACAACAGCACACAAGACAGACACCACTGCGACTACCCTTGCCTCGCGGATGGGGGAGTTGCGTGTGGCCCTGAGTCAATTACTCGTAACACGGATGAAGAAGCTACGGGTTGACTGGGGCAGCCCAGCTCTCAAGCGTGTGCGGTTGAGCCCAGGCTGCAGCTCCTTCCCGGCAGAGCTATCTGAAAGCACTTTGTAAGGGAGGAGGCTCCATGTCCCAGTTAGTTATTATAAGTCATTGATTGGGCGGGGGCGGGAGATCCCAGCCAGCAGCCTCCGAAATGACCGGTGGCTGAACCCAGGCTGGGCTCCCTGCCTGGGACCAGGGCGCTGCCTGGGGACGGATGGCCCCGTGTCCTCTTGGCCTGCCCCCGTGGAAACCTAAGGCCATCTTCCAGTGGGCTCTGCTGAGGTGCGGGCAGAGGTTACCATGGAGGAAGTTGGGATCCAGCAGGTCCAGGCAGGTCTGCTCTGCGGAGGCCAGGCGCTCATGGTGGTTGGGACACCCCAGACCAGCCGGCCAGCACGTCCTGAGCACAGGTCCCTGCCCGGGAGGCCCAGCTAATGACCCTGCACATTCCGGTCTGCATGGGCCAAGAATTGGCTGAAGGCAGGGCCATTAGCTGGAATCCTCCCAATGCTCACACATCAGAATGGAGGGGGGAGAAGGGAAAAGTTGAAAAAGAGCTAATTATCGCTTTTATCAGAGCGGGTGGGTTGATGGGTCCTGCCCCGGGGCACCTGGGGCTGCATTAAAGATTAAACGCCAGGTGGGGGGAGTGGGGCTTGTCATTCCACAGGAGGGAGGCCGGCAGCCCGCCCCACCGAGACCTGGTGGCTTGCGGCAGCCTTAGATCTGTCGGCCGAGCCCTCTGTCCCAGAGCCCACCACGGCTACATTCCACCAGGGGACCCCTGCGGCGCCCGTGCATTCTGCCCACCACAGTGGGGAGGGCAGCTGAAGTCAAAATTTGCTCCCTCAAGAGATGCAGGGTCGGGCAAGCCTAATTACCCAATTGATAGGTTTCCTGGCACCTGTCTTGGGGGACTTAATGACTCCCACAGATCACCCAGTGACCTTGTGTGTAGAACTTATAGAGGAAGTACACGAGGTGTGGCAAGGACCCAAGGTCAGGTAGTCTGACCTTCCTTGTCATTGCTGAGCAGGAGCGCAAGGTGCAGAGAAGGAAAGGACGTCGGTCGATCACACTACTATCTACTCAGTCCTGTGAGGCTGTAAGTCATTAGAGGATAGGGCGGCATGGTCGGCGCTGTACGCTTGCTATGCTAAGGTTAAAGAACCAGAGTAATGGACGCTGAGCAATCCAGGCGGGGTAACTTCAACATGGCCCTGCAAGTCAGTAGTGTTTTGGACACACTGGGTGTTCAATGAGTGAGTGTTGGTTGTGTGACACTTAAGAGGGCGTAGCAGGCATTTTTCCAAATCTTGGGAGCTAATTTACTAATCATGGAGGATGGATGGAGGTAGGTATCATGGACTTACCAGGTCAAACCAAGGCATGGGTGGAGGCTGGGTTGCTGAATGCCACAAACAGACTGACCATAAGGAAGTGGTGTCAAGCAGGCCAGGCAGCTGTGCTAGTCCAGATGTACTAGGAGTCTTGTTTGTCTCTTAATAAAGATGTCCATTAAGCCATCTCTACCTCCGCAGAGACACTGGAAGCATAAGGTTCACAGCCCCACCAGGAAGTCACAGCTCCTGCCTAGCCAGCTATGCCTGCTAAGGGTCTGCCTTGGGCCAGAAGAATGCATTGGGTCCCTTGCTTCTCTCTCTTGCTAACTGCCACACTAATCTCTCTAGAAGCGTATAGAGACCAGAGCTTTTCCCCTTTGTTTTCTTTAGGCTTGCAGTCTCAGCTCAGAATTTGATAGTTGTTGTCACCTCTCCTTATGGTGAGGAGATCCCACAAGTGACGTGTTTATAAAGAACTTCCTAAGTCAAGGAGCCACTGACCCAGCCTGCCCTGTTCACACACACTGTCCCACGGACATGCACCCTTCACCCACAATGACCATAAAGGCCCCAAGCTAAAACTGCATTGGTCACATGGGTAGTTGGAGAAGCCAGCCAGCATGATACTAGGAAGGGTTTGAATAGAGTACACTGTTTTTCATAATCAAGTCTTTCCTGGAGAAATCAGAGTCCTAGACTGTAGAACTGTAGTCCAGAACCTATAGTTCTCCAATTTTTTGATTAATTGTGTGAGTCTTTGGTTACGTACGTCCCCCACTGGATTGTAAACTCCATGAAAACTTTTGTTCATCCCTGAACCCCAGCACCTGGCCTACCACAGCAGGACTGATAAATACTTCCTGACAGTAAGTGTTGAAAGAGGAGGAGAGAGGGAGGAAGGAAGAGATAAAGGGAGGGAGGAAGAGAGGACAAAAGGAAGAAATTTCTCTGGAGTTGAGGTGGGTGAGGGCCAGGCCGGGTCCACAAGGAACTCACAGCCCAGTCGGGGGTGAGAGGGAGACGGGCAGTCAGGTGCCGAGCTTCAGGGTGGTCAGTGCAGGCATAAAGGAGAACCAGTGTGATGGCAGAAGGTCAGACAGGGTGTGGTTCTGTCTTGGGAGAGTTGGGACATCTCCCATTGCTGGATCTCAAAGGCTGAGCAGGAGTCAAAGAGGGGAAAAGAGGAAAGTCATTCTGGGCAGGACTAGCACAGCGGAAGGCTCAGAGATGTCACATGCAGCCAGGGCTAGGGACCTTGAGCGGCATGAGAGATATGGGTCTGGGAGGTGGCTGAACAGTGGGGAGCTGAGGAGCTGGGCACGAACAGCTAAGGTTTTTAAGCAGGCATGTCACGTGTCCAGCCGCTAACCGTGAAAGGGGATCTGAAGCTCTGCAGGCTGGCATTTCCATCACTAGAAACAGAAACCAGCCAGGCCTGGTGGCACACGCCTGTCATCCTACCACTCAGGTGGCTGAGGCAGGAAGGTCGCTGTGAGTTCAAGGCCAGCCTGCACTAAATAGTGAGATCCCACCTCAAAAAAGAAAAAAAAGAAAGAAAGAAAGAAAAAAATCATTTAGTCTGAGGACCCTGAAGCCCCTGCAGAGAATGGTTCTCCGGCCCGATGAGCTAGTCCTGCCCAGAATGACTTTCCTCTTTTCCTGTCTTTGACTCCTGCTCAGCCTTTAAGATCCAGCCATGGGAGATGTCCCAACTCTCCCAAGACAGAACCACACCCTGTCTGACCTTCTGCCGTCACGCTGGGCTAGTCCACAGCAATGGTGCGGAGATTCAAGAGCTCCTGTTCCCCTCTCTCAGGGTGTCAGCTCCTGATGGCCGGAGCCGTGGAGGGCCGTTCCCCTCTGTCCCCCCAAATCTGTCTCCTCTCATCAGCAGGAATCCAGGGAAGCCCACCAGGGGACCTCACAGACACACATTCTTCCTCCCAAAGCACCCTCCAGCTGGGCAGCCCTTGCCCTCCATGGAGCACTTCAGGCAGAGATGGGAAACCACAAAAATGTTAAGCTGAGATGAAGGAACGTAATGGGCTCTAATCTGAACTGACAGCAGCATTATTAGCCAGCAAAGGGCCGCAGGAGCAGCGGGGACAGGGCGGGAGAGAAGGGGAGCGAGGAGGAGGAGGGATGAAGGACAAAGACACGCGGAGCAGACCTGCGCAGGGCAGGGCTTCCAAGTGGAGCCGCACGAGAGGGGCTGCCAGCGACGGCATCACCTGATCACAGCCATGGTGGTGACGATACTGGCAGCTGATGCTTGTTTAGAGAAGATGACGTACAAGGCACTGTTGGAAGCTCTTGGTTATCAAGCGCAATGCTCTTGATGCAGGTGTTAATACCACCATCCCCCTTTTACTGGTGGTGTAAGAATTCAGGCACAGGGAGGTCCATCAGTACAGAATCCCAATCCAGGCAGCAAGGCTGGGGGCTGGCTATTCCTGGAAGCTTCCTTTAGCTTTCTAGAAGGCAAAGGCCTCACTTAGAAGTCAATGAGATGCAATCTCAAGATAAATATAAAGAAGGGCCAGGGGCTATGCAGCAGGGGAGGAAGGACTGTTTGGAGCCCTGCCCATAAAGTTGGACGTCCTGACCACTGTTACCTGGCTGGTGCCCACCGATGCCAGGATAGATCTGGGAGGTAAAACACAAGTTTGACTATCTTCTGAGAAGGAAGACGATGGACATAATCACCAGCTCTTCCTGCTGGGTAAGGTGTTCATAGCTCAGAGGTCCTGATCCAAAAGAAGAGGATCCAAAGGGTGCCCTCTAAGGAAGTGACACCCTCCTACCCAGTCCTGCATTTACACATAGTCAGCTTCTGACCAGCTAGCCAGCCTGGAAACTGGATTTTCAGAACATCAGGGTTCAAAAACTAGGACACAGATCCATTCTAGGCGTGGTTCATAAGCTTGGGATGAGTCTGAATTAATGGTTCTCTTCCCACGGTGAGGAAAAGCCAGGCAGGCATGTCTCATCGTGAGACATAGGCAGGAAGTGGCTGAGAGGCTGCCTGGGGCGGAAGCCTGACAGTGTGACCTTGTGACGGTCCCTTAACCTTTCCATGCCTCATTTTCTCCTCTATAAAATGGGGGCAGTGATTGCAGGGCCTTGGTTCCACAGGGCGGCCGTGAGGACAGGGAGTCAATCCACACAGAACGTCTGGCGCATCACTGGCGCTCAGGAGCTTTGGTTCCCGTTGCTATGGATGCTGCACGGCCTGGGGCCTGCAAGAGGGAAGGGTTCCATCCCTTTCCGGGTTTCTTGGTCTGTGACGGGAGACGAACCCTCAGCCCCTCAGTGGTTGTTTGTGGCCTCACATTGGATGGGGCACGGTTTAGGAGAAGCATGGGCCCCCTAAACGGGACCCCCTGAGCTTCAGCTTTCTCTTCCTTCCTGCACCTAGCGCTTGCTTGGTGGAAAGTAAGAAGCCGAAGCCGAGTTGGGAGTTCCTGTCACCATGGGGCTCCCAGAGACCAGGAATCTATCACTGGAGTCAGAGGCAGCATTAGTGTTCGCTCTCCCTGGGCCCTGCGGGGCTGACGGATAGTAACAGCAACGGCCGCCGTGCACACAAGGCCCTTTCTCGGGATGCCCTCTAATCTCCCCAGCAGCCCTGCAAGGTTGAGTTCATCTCCTCCTCCCTTATTGCCCCCACCACACCCTCCACCCCACCGCTGTCCCCCTAAGCACCTCCAACTTTCCCTTTGTTAAAAATCATCATGTTTCATCTTCATTCGTCCTAGTTAGTTATCTGTTTGGGAGTGTGATACAGTCATGTGGCTCAGAATTCAAAAGCAATGACAAGGGACACCCTGAAGAATCCTCCTGCTTTCCCACCCGGGTTCCCCAGCCACTGAGTTTTCCTGCCCCAGGGAGCAGGTTGCCAACTTTGTCACTTTATCACACTGAGTGGTGATGCTTTGTGTATCTGTCTCTTGTCTTTCAAGAGTAGGGACCGTGCCTGCCTCATTACTACGTCATCCCTAGGGCACAGCACGGTGCCTGGCATGTGATAGGAGTGCTGCGTATGCTGTCTGTCTGTCTGTCTGTCTGTCTATCCATGTATCCATCCGAGAGACCTACTTAGAGAGATAGCTATATATAGTTTTGTTTTTTTTTAAATGAAGGTGGCTCCAAGAAGAAAGGTGACGTGCAGGCTTGGCTCTTTCTAACTCCCAAGGCCATGTTCACGGGGGACTGTTATCTACTAATGACCACCTGCCCCCTCTGTGGACATTTGACCTTCCTCTGTGAACTAAATTCTGATTTCATTTTTCAAGCGTAATTTTTTTAACTTTAAGAAAAATTTTATTAGTACATGCTTGCAGTCCATGCAGTTTACAGTCATGTTGGGGAGTGGGAACATGTATAGGCGACAGCTTGTTTCTTCTGTTAATCCCTTCCCCGTTTCTCCCCGGCTCCCTCCCTCCTTCTTTAATTCCCTTATCCCGATTTTCATTCTTGTTGGTATTCTTAACCTTAGCTCATGTCATGGCATCTACTGTGTATGCTCATTGAGGTTATGAGGTTCCTGTGGGTGGCATATCTCTTCATTCTGCTTACTGCCCCTTTCCCTCTCCCTTACCCCCCACCCTTGTTTCCTTGGACCCCTTCCCTATTGCAAGAGGACCTCCTCCTTGTCCCCTTCTTTTTTGTTTTTCTTCAGACAAGGTCTCACTAGGTAGCCCAGGCTGGTCTTGAACTCACAGCGATCCTCCTGCCTCAGTCTCCTGAGTGCCGGGATTACAGGGGTGCTCCGCCATGCTTGGCTCTAGCGTGATTTTAAGTGGGAACATAAGCAGTAGCTTTCATGAATCACCACAGAGAGAAGAGCTGTGGGCCAGGAAAGGGGGCATCTCCTCACAGAAAGTCCCCTTGTGTCTCCCAACCCTCACCCCGTTCCAACAGCACCCCAATGATGCAGTGATACGGGGAGCCCTACTGATCCATGCCCCCACTCCCCACAGGCCTCCCTCTACTCCTCTGGAAGATGGGAGGGGGCCTCCTCTGCCCTGATCTTCGATGTCTTCTCCCGTTCAACCCTCTCCCCGCCGGTGCTGCTCCGCCAGCGGTGGAACGAGGTGACAGCTGTGGAAGGATCTGGATGAAAGCTAATGCTCGATGCCAGTATAACCACTGCAGGTGAAGACAGCCAATCGGGCCACATCCCTCGTTCCGGCCCAGGCCCAGGGACAAGTGCACAGAGCTGCGGGTCCTCAGAAGAGCTGGAAGGACAGGCAGGGAAGGGCAGCTCATCCTCGGGGAAGGCAGAGCTGAGAGGCGGGAAGGCCCGTGTGTCTGCTTTGTCAGGGGCCGAGCGGGCTGCTTTCCAGGGGATCAGCTGGTTCCTCCTGTGCCAGCTCCAGGTCCAGGCTTCCCCGCAGCCTTATTCCTGGTGGTCAAGGCAGCCAGCGGTTTTGGGAGCCGTAAAAGGGAGGTGACAGGGAGTGAAGGGAAGGAAAGGGAGGGGAAAAAAGGGCAGGAGCCTGGGAAGTGAGGCGTCAGCGTGTCAGAAAGGGCCGAGGTGTCCGCTGCAGCAGGAAGCCTGCGATAGCCGGACCCTGCTGGAGAGGGAAATGGGGACGGGAGAGAACATGGACAGTGAGACTCACGAGGTGATTTATGCGTTTGTCTTTCCATTCATTCATCCAGTAACACAACGGAGATCAATACTGAGAGACAATTATTGCTAACCAAGGGGTAGGCAAGAGCATAAGGAAATGTAAAAGAGTGACCAAAAAGCTGTTTGGGTTGCACTATGGATATTGTAGGCATAGAACTGTGTTGAGTCCTAGCCCTGTCCTATACTTGCTGTGTGAGCTCAGGTGAGTTATCTAACCTCTCTGATCCCCAGTTTTCTCAGCAGGAAAGTAGGAATGATACCAACTTAGAGAGCTGTCTTTTTTTTGGGAACCGGGAATTGAACTCAGGACCTTGCGTTTGCCAGGCAGGCGCTTGTGCCACTGAGCTATATCCCTGGCCCTGGAGATCTGTCTTGACATTCAAACATAACAGTGCCCGAGAAAGGGACTTTGCCAAGTGCCTGGCACCTGTGTCCAATGTGCTGAAAGCAGCTTGTGTTGCTATTGTCCCTGGCAGCAGCAGCGAGTGAGTTCTTTTACCAAACCTCAGCCCTCTGTCTTCAGGCTAGAGAGGAGAACAGAGGCCATTCCCAGCATCCCCCATCCCTGGCCTCCAGCCCTTAGGGAAACATGAGAAGCAGAGTTTGAGGAGCTCATGTGTGCCCCCCACACCCCTTAATCCTTCCTGAACTTGGAGGTGGGGGTGGGGTGGGGGCGGCACCGCTGCCACACCTGCGCGCTCTGACATCTCCTGCCTCTGGGCAGAGAAAGCAATTTCAGAAATGACATGTTGCCAACAAGCAGAAATCAGCTTGTGAATTAAAATGTGTCCGCGTCAGGTGACCCCAGGCTTGGGGGCTGGCTGCACGAAGACAGCTGAGATTAGAGGCTGTCAGCTGCAGGAGGGGCCGTGCGGGAAGGGGCTGTGGACTAGCCCCGGTCCACAACTACCACTGCTCCCCAGGCCTTTGGCCACCCTGGGCTTGTTCAGGCAGAGGGGGCAGGAATTCAGACCACGGGTCAAGTCTGCCGTGGCTCTGACTGGACTCCATCGCTCAACTGGCCACTCTCCACATGGGGCTGGTGGGGGGTCCAGCGTGGCTCCCCTGAGCAGCTAGCGTAAACACACTAATGGCCCTGAGAGAGCCAGGGAGGAATGCGGGCCCCATAGCCCCTGGGGACTGGGGGTGGGAGTGGGGCAACAAGACACCCAAGACTCAGTCAGCCCCTGCTCTGCAGGGGGGCAAGGGGGAAGCAAGGGAGAAGGCGGAGGTGAGAGGAGGAGAAGGACAACCTCAGGATGGGAAGGAGCTCACCGGCCATGCTGAATTCTGGCTCCTCCCTGACCCTTTGCTTGGGTCCCCAGGCCTTGGAGGCCCTGCCCTTCACTCCTAGGAAAGAGGCAGGAAGAGGCTGTCGGATCTGCAGCCCAGCTATTTTCTGCGGCCCTGGACATGGCCCAGCACACTCCGAGTCCAGTTTCATGAAATGGCAATCACGGCTGTATGTACCCATGGGGCTGCCACCCTGACTACTTAACAAGGAAATACCCCGACCTAAGAGTTCCCCAGGAACTGGACTCACAGAGGGACATCTCTGAGTGCTGAGGTCCTTGTCTGCGGTCTCTCTGAAGGCCAGCACAGGTCTCGTGGTCATGCCACCCAGCACTCTGTCACACGTCTAATACGCCTAGGTGACCCATCATGTGGCTGCGTGAGTAGTTACAGGGAGCCCCAAGCGACAGTTTGTATGGACTAAGGATGGGGAGTTCGGGGAAGCGTCCCACCTGCCTTCCCCTTCCTGAATGTCCCTTTACAGCCCTTCTCCAGAATCAGGCCTGGCAGGCTTGCTTGGTGTTGAGCTGACAGCCATATTCACCTACCTGGAAGCTTGGCACATGGGGAGATTACTGTATATGTCCTCAGGTGTCTGAGGAGCAGAAGAATTGACCCGAGGGCCATCTCAGTAGCTCCAGGACTTGGGTCACCATAGTCACACTCCACAGAGCCCAGAACACGGCAAGAACATGGCCAGAACAGGGCCAGTAGGGACAAGGTCCTTTGGGGTGGTGAGGAGGGAGCAGGGCTCAAGGCGGTGGAGAACAAGTCTGATGCATGATTTTTAAGACAGGAAATCCCTCCCACCTCAATGTCTTTCCCATCTGCTTCAGGAATCTCACTGGCAGAAGACAGTCCCCTCGACCCCTGCTCAGAGCAAAGTCATCAGAGAAGCAACCCAACCTAGCAATTGGAGAAGATTCCAGCGTACAGCAGGTAACAGCTCAGGCACGAGCAAGGCCTAAGTTTGAACTGTGGCTCTGCCACTCACTCGGCAGATATTTTAAGCTCCCTAAACCTCAGTTTTTTGGTCTGCGAAGTGGGAGTTGTAGTTCTTACTCTGAAGAGTGTTTGTGAAGATAAAAAGGAATTTCACAGGGGTGTGGAAGAAAAGCAAGCTCATCTCCATAGAAGAATGCCAACTAATAAGGAGAAGAGGTGGTGGAATTAGAGAATCAGCACTTTTGGGGGATCTGGGCAAGGGTTACCAGTGGGTGCTGCCGCTATTGGGTAAAACGTTGTTGGGCAACAGGATCTTCCCACGGTCTCAAAGCACCGCCCAGGGGGTGAGTCATGGGCCACAAAGGGAAGAGGTGGCTTTCCACTGGGACAACCTGGCAGAAACTACCTTAACCAAGCAATGAAATCCAAGATCACCAATGGGAGGACAAAGTGACATTCAGTGGCCATATGCACGGGTAAGGACACTCAGGCAGCTTCTTGGAATTTTAGGAAACATTCAGACAACCTCAGCTGAGAGACGTTCTGTACGACATTTGCCTTGAGCTCATTCAACTACCAATAAAGTAAAGAGAGGCTCCTCTGGACTACGGCAGGGACATCACAGCAGAATGCAATGCCTGATTTTTGCGTGGATCCTGGACCAAGGGGAAAAATATCATAAAAGACATTTTTTAAAAAAAATTTTTGAGACAGGGCTTCATTATGTGGTCCAGGCTGGCCTCTAACTCACAGTGCTCCTCCTGCCTCAGCCTCTCAAGTGCTGGGATTAGACCAGACCCAGGTCACACATAACATTTTGAGGGGGAAGTGGGGAGGTATGAGGATGGATGGTATTGCAGATAGTGCATCAGTGTTAAAACTCCAGGATGTCCTTGTGTTTAGGGCATCATGCTACCCAGTGCATTGCCAATGTCTGCAAAGGTCTCGTAAGTGGTTCACAAAATAAATATGGAGAGATACTCTGTGTGCAAATATGGCTAAACGCTTTTTAAAGGGGGATTCCATGGGTGGAAACCGGCCTAGTGATTGTCTCAACAAGCCCTGATCCCCCAGGAAGAGTGGCAGCTCGAGCAGCTGAAGGTGGAGAGGCCCGAGGGCCTGTTTGAGAACCGGTTTACCGTTTGTAGGAGGGAGCAGAAAAGCTCTAACGGGTGGGGGAGGCTGAAGGTGGTGTAGGACAGAAAGAGCAAGGGAGGCCAAAGACCTCAGCCTGCTGCACTGTGGCCTTTAGTTCTTTACCTAACCGTCCCACGCGGCAGCCTCCCTCTTGTGAAAGAGAAGAGGGGGCACCGCCTGTGAGGCTCAAGGGAGAAGGCAGGTGAGAAATCCCTTGGTAAGGGGGAAGCTGCCGCCCCCTGTGGAGATGAGCATCTGTCACTGCTCAGAGCCAGCTGGAGTCCAGGTCCAGGGACACTGGGCCCCAGAAACATGTTAGGACTGGGATGAAGAGGGGAAAGAAGGTACCCCCAGGGCTGTTTCCTTTCCTGAGGACCCCAAGTAAGGAAATGTGGCCTCCAGCAGGGCTGCAGAGTTGAGAACAGAGAAACTATGGGCTGAGAAATAAGCACTGTCTGGTATTCTTTTTCAGAAAAGAGCCCCTTGTCCCAGATCCCCAGAAGCTGTGGCACCCCAGAGCATGCTGGGAAGGCAGTGTGGCAGGAGAAGGGACTTGGGGGTTGACTTCTCCTGCCAGACCCTCCGTCTCTGAAGGCTTCTGCTTTGCCTCATCCAACCTCCACCCATCCCCCATTATTGGCCACAGGGTGAGGGCTCTAGAAATACTTGTCAGTTCCAGGGGACACCCAGGTTCCAATCTGATCTTGATGTGTCGCCTGAGATAGATTACATCCATTTGCCCAGAATCCACAAAGTGGAGTAACCTTTCCCTGACTTACCTGCACCTGAGGAGACATAGCCATGTGGAGAGGAAGAACTCACACTTTGGAATCCAGAAGATCTGTGTTCAGATCCTGGCACATCTGCTTGCTAGTGGCAATCAGCAGCCTAGCTGTCTTTCCTTAGCCATTCTACTTGCAGTGTCCAGCATGCAAGGTCATTGCAATAAATCAACACCAAATAAGTAAAAATAACTGGCACGTAGTTTTTTATTGGCTGTCTTTCCACCACCAGGCCGTCAGTCCCACTTGGCCTTAGACATTGCTGTACCCCCGCACCCAGGAGGGTGCCTGGCATTTGACAGGAACATCACGAATAATCATGGATGGACGAGTGGGCCCTGGACACCTGATAGCTGCCTTTGTAATTCTGAAGTGTGCTGGGACGAAAAGCCATGGAAGTTCGTGGTTTGGGGGAAAGGAAACTTTGTAAAGCAAGAAATAAAACTTCAAGGCTAGCATGGGTCTGTCTGTCCATCTGTCTGCCAGGCAATAGAGGATTCTGGGGCCCCTGGGGTTAACTAGAGCAGGAGGCAGACTCTGTGTGCCCAGGACAGCCCTGCAAGGACATCCATGAGTGTGGAGGCCTGGGGCAGGGGGCATTTGGTAAATTGGAGACCCCCCCATGCATCCTATCCCTTGCACTGGCTTACTGCAGCCAGTTGGGAGAGAAGGCCCAGTTTATCAGTGGGGCTGATTTTTCAAGGAAAAAGACAACAGCACAGAAATCCAGTGGGAAACAATATATCCTAAAAACGAAAATTTCAAATAAGAGCAAATAAAACTCCTCTGGAGGGGCCCAGTGATGCAGCCCAGCCTTCTTGGGTGATGTAACAAAAGAGCCCCTGGGAAGGACTTCTATGGCCTCGCCAGGCCTCTCAGGCACTTCTAGGCCCAGAAATGGGGCTCCGTTTGGAAATACTGAGATGCCGTCCAGACTCCGAGGGCAGGAATCACACAATGAGGAAAGAAGCCGCTTCCCTGAGTTCTGGGGCTTGGGCTGCTGTTTAGGCTTTGGCTCCCAGCCTCAAGGTAAGTCAGCTCCCCCAGTGGCCAGGTCCGTGTAGACATTCCGGAAATCTTCGTGGAACAGTTCCCTGCTGTGTGACTTTGAGCACAGACCTCCCTCTCTGGGCCTCATCTCAAAGATGGGTACAGGAATGTAGCCGCAACCACCTCCCAAGGATAATGGAGAAATCAATCGAGAGATTAAAGAGATAAAAGTGTTTCTAAAAAGGGAAAGTGCTTTACAAATGCCAGGTGTGGTCATCCATGCTTTCATTATTATTACCAGCAAAATATTCTTGCCAGCGCTACAGAAGTGGGCCTGGGACCCAGCGGAGCAAAGACTCTACAAAGGCTTCACAAGGAGGATCCAGATCAAGCCGGCAGGGCATATCACAAAGGAGAAACGCGCTCACCAGTTCCAAGATAGACCGGGGACGCTGAGCTAATGCGACCTCCTCCAGCCACCTGGCATCTGACTCAGTGGGGGCCCCAGCCAGGCCACGCTGTGTTTCCCCAGACAGAAAGCTTCTGGGGAAACACAGACTCCACATGTGCTGCCTGTGAGACAGAAACTATATAAATAACATAAATACTTTCCCATATATCTTAGCTATATAAATATTCTCTTTTGCCCTAAGAACTATATATGTGAGGTAGACAAAAATACCCTGTGAGCATTGCCCTTAAAGCTGCAGAATGAGGGGTTATTGGTCACTCTGGTCCCCAGGAGTCCCGGAAGGGCTAAGGTGGATTTTTAGGGGTAACGAGGAGGGAAAGAGCTGCAAACAAGGAGAAAAAGGGAGAGGGAGGGCTGGATGAACAGGACCCCCCCACAAGCCGAGGGGTCAGGGACCTGGGTGTCAGTGTCAGTGGCCAGCCATGACCTTGGTCATCCGGGTTTACCCCTTATCCTCCTGCAACCCCAGCCCTAACAGCCATTGAGTTTGGTGCAGATGGAGTGGTGGTAGATTAGGGCGCCCTGGCCCCTGAGTGGCTCCCAAGTCCCTCCTCCCGCCAGTGCAGCCCAGGGCTGAGCCACGGTAGAAGCAGTGCTGGAGTCACAGAGGGAAGATGGATCCCACTGGCAGAGAACGAGTCTCCGTGCAGAGAGGAGAAATAGAACGAAGTTAGAAAACCAGGCTAACACACTCTTCTCTCCTTCTGCCAAGACATGGGCCAGCTGCCAGGGTCAGCAAAATCGTTCTAGCGAGGGGTGTGAAGTCGTTTTGGCTTCGCATCCGTGCCTCCACCATCAAAGGTCCTTCCAGCATCCCCGGACTGCCTCGAGTCCCCGAAGACAGAGTGGCTCCTCTGGCTGTGAAGGTCTCAGGGAGGCTGTTGGGCCTCTGGCCTTCTTCCTGGAGCTGGACTTCCCAAGAGTTCTGTGCACTCGGCTGATTCTGGATTTCCTGTTTCAGCGGAGGGTCAGCAGCCCCAGGTTCAGGGAGAAAGGAAGCGTACAAGAGGGCGCGGCAGGCCAGCCAAGCAGCTACAAGCTTCCCGAAGGAGGTCACTTCCTCCCTGCTGGCCTCGGGCCCTGCTCTTGGGAAGCACATAGGCTCCAGCAAACCAGCCGCTGCAAGAGCTTTGTCCTGGGCCAGAGATGTGCGCTGTTCCCTGGAAACCACCCACCCACCTGGTCCCAGTGGGGCAGGCATCTGTGTGCGCCGATAAATGGATGCAGTCTCTCTCCTCCTTCCACTCGGCGCCTTGGAAGGTGGTACTGCAAATGTCTACAGGTCCACAGAAGTTAGCAAAGTCACTTCTATTACACAGGCAGGGGCCCAAGTAAGGGGCCATTATTAAAGAGGCCACCGAGGAGCCAGGCTTAGTAAAGACTACCAGGACAAAGGCCTGAATTAGACAAGCAGCTGGGAGAACAGACATGTAACCAGAACCGCAGATCATGAGTCCAAGTCCTTCTGCAATGCAAATATCAGCAGCTGTGGGGGCTCCCAGCCCAGGGGGACCACAGCCACAGGGGTTGGCCAGAACACACGCCAGCGCAAGCTGGAACACTGAGCTCGTGCATCCCTGCTGGCACCAGGTGGCTGTCACCCTCTTCCTTTGGGCTCCCATCAAAGTTTCCTTTGCCCACCAGGGAAGTGGGGAGGGTGCCCAGCTGCAGGTTCACTGTTGTGTCCCACTCTGGCCACTCGCTGTCCCACTTTCCTCATCTGCCTTGGAAGCCTCTTTGAACAGAGCTGGGTAGCTGTGAGAAATTCAGCTACGCAGACAGGAATGAGGTCTCAGCACAGCTAGGTCTGAAAAATCAAATTAAGGACGCGAGACTTGAGGGCATGGATCTCACTTGGTTTCACTAAACCCAGAAAGATTTCCTTGCTCCTAGCACCACCGCCAGAGCAGTGTGAGTGCATGGCACCCAGAGCTCGTGGCAATCTGAGCAGGGCTGGACCGACCCATCTTGGCTGGGTGCCTACCTAGGCTTGCAGCTGGCACTGTCTCTCCTGCCTCCTCCCAGCAGCTTGCTGGCTCCAGGCCATGCATCCCAGGAATGGGAGATGGCAGAACACCCCTCCCTCGCTGCACTGCCTCACTCCGGCCCTCCTTTAGGTCTCCTTTATTCCCTCCATATCCCTTCCCAGCCTGCGCTCCTGGTCCAAATCTTCCACAAGGTTAGAGACCCTCGGATTCAGGGCAGGACCCTTCGCTGAGTTTGCTGAGTCCTGTGGGAGACAAGAAGCTGGCTGAGAGTAGAGTGGGGACAGAAAAGTGAGGAGTGGCACACGTATGTTCGCAGGCATGTCCATCTGTGTCCACATGCACACTGTGTGTACCTGCCCCACAGGGCCACCAAGGTCCCAGCGGCACGGGCCGGCTCACCGTGCAGTGCCTAGCGCTTGCAGGTGTACACAAGCTCCTGCTGCACGCACTGCTGGCACTCCACGTAGCAGCACCACTGAACCTGGCAGTGGCAAGAGAAGGCCACCAGGCGGCTCTGGGTGTCGTAACCACGCCCACAGCACAGGCTGCTGCAGCTGGCCTCCCGGGAGCACACCCTGCCCGCTGTGCCCGGAGAATACTTGCTAGGCCGGCAGAAGCTCGGGGAGTCCTCCATGTAGACCAAGTCCCCAGGCCGTGGTGCCAGGCCTTTGGCAGGGCCACCTGGCTTGGCAGGTGCCCACAGCTCCAGGTGGCCCAAAGCCTCGTTGGTAGCACTGGACACCTTGACAGCCGAGTCATAGCGCAGCTTTAGCACCTGGCCTGTCTCGCGGAAGGGGGAGAGCTGCTTCCAGCAGGTGCGCACAGCACAGGATCCTGACACCCCATGGCACTTGCAGGTGGTCCTGAGGCCGCTCTTCACAGCCTGCAGAGAGACGCAGATGGAGGCCCGGTCAGGGGTCCAAGTGAGAGTGGCAGCGTGGCAGAGAGCATCGCGAGAAGTAGACGTGAAGGGTGTGTGAGAGCGACAAACAGCACCTTAAGTGGCCCATGAGGTGCCTTCAGGCAAACCAGTAAAAGGCTCTCCTTGCTCTGGGGAGTGCATGCTGTGGTGAGGGCGTGTGAGCAGACCTCAGTCCTAGCTCCTCCCTCGGCCCAGGGTGCTTGTGGAATATACAGCCTGCACAACCGAACAGAGCAGCCCCGATTTACGCAACTCAGTGATGACACAAAAACACAGAATGCCATTTCCTAAACAATTTCAGTAGGGTGTGGTAGCACGTGTCTGTAATCCCAGCTGCTTGGGAGCCTGAGGCAGGAGGATCGCAAGTGTGGTCCCGGGCAACTTAGCAAGATTGTCTCAAAAAAAAATTAAAAGCACTGGGGATGTAGCTCCTGGGTAGAGAGCCCCAGGCTTTGATCTCCAGGAGCACAGGCTCTCCCTTCCTCACCCCAGTAGATCTAGGTACTTGTTACTAGCAGTTTACCCACTACTAGTCCTCAGTAGGGACCTCAGTTAAGTCCCTGTCCTCTCTGGGTCTCCTCCGTCTTCCTATCCAAAACATTCCGGCAGGTCAGAGGTTGCCCGGATCAAAGTTGTTTGAACAACGTTGGCTTCATCCTTGGAAGGGACACTCTTCTCTAAACATGACCCTGCTTTACCAAAACAGGTCCCAAGCCTGGTCCCACGGCTACCCAGCCAGCATTGCTGCCCATGACCCTTCCTTACTTTCTCGTACTTACGGTACACAGTCATGGCCCAGACTGGATGCCCAGCGGATGCCAGTTGAAGGAATAAAATTCATCCCGGAATGGGTGTACGTGTTCATATGGGGCGCTGGCCTCCTACAGACCTTGCTCCCCATCTCCACACCCCACCCAGGGGCAGTGCTTTGGGTCTCCAGAGAACGTGCTCACCTTGATGCCCACGTGGGTGTTGTGGGCGTCGGCCCGAGCCCGCAGGTCCTTGCTGCCTCTCTTGGGCCCCAGGAAATTGCTCAGGAATTTGGTGCTATACTTGAGGTTGTCACCGCACACACCCCACTGCCAGGCCTGCCGGCTTTCCAGGCCCGGGGAGTCATCACAGGTGCAGCGCTCCATGCGCCCAGCACTGCAGGCCCGGGCCAGCGCATGGGTGAGGGCGGCCGCGGACACCGCGTACAGGAAGGCAGTCTCCTTGAAACCTGTGCCAGGCACCAGGGTGCAGGCCGGGAGAGAGAGGCAGTTCAGAGGCTGTCGGAGGACAGGAGCGGGGCAGGGAGCATCATGGTAAGCCAGACGAGGGCAGTGTGGACATTTCTGGGTGAGCTTCCCTGTCACCTGCTGTTCAGCCTCAAGGGAACTCCCCAGTTCACTGAGGAGCAAGTGCCCGGGTTCCCAGGGGGCAGCCGGACAGCAGCCACTGACTCCAGTAACAGGTAAGAACTGAGATGCACCTGGGGAGGAGCCATGCTGGGGCCAAAGAGCCACCTTGAGTCCAAGCACATGTGTGAGAAGTTGGACCGACCCGTTTCTGAGGCTTCTGATCCCCTGAGCGATGCGCCATGGGCTTCCTGCGCTTCCCAATGTCTCTCGGGTCATTCTCTGCACCCACTGAGGAGCTGGCCCAGTGCCAGGGTGGCCTTGCGTCTCCTGCCTGCCCTGCCCTGGAATGAGCATCCCAGCCTCTTCTCGGACCATCACTACGCTTGCGCTGCTGGGGCGGCTCTCCCGGGCTCAGTCTCCCTCTGCTCTCCAGAATACCTGGGGGCTGGTGACTCTAAGAGGAAGCCAGCCACTTGCTCTGTCCAAACCCCTCCTACTGTGCAGACAGCCGGCCTAGAAGGTAGTTGGCTGCCCCTGTCACTGTCACTGTATTTTTGTGAAAATCTCCCGTTATAGCCCTTTCCTCCTGGCCATGCAGTGACACGATGACCTGCCTTCTCCCCTCCTGGACAGTGAACTTTCTGAGTGTAGCGAGCACTGTCCCTCCGCATCTGGCACTGCGAGCCTCTGCATATGCTCAGTGGGTGAGTGGGTGGAGGCCTGAAGGGATCTGGGAACCCGGGAGGGAGGCAGGGGGAGGAAGGGCAAGGGGGAACGACAGCAAATCTAAGCAGCAGAGAGACAGAAGGATGGTAAAGGCAGGAACCAGATGGCCTTGTGCATCTCGGCCAGTTATTAGTGGCCTCCATCCTTAGTGTTCCTGAGCACTGTCTTCAGTGTGTACAGCAGGCACAGGGAGGCTGCCGGCACCTCGGCCTCATCTACGGGCTCCTCCAGGAGTGGCCCATGTCCCCTCCTTTCTGTGTCTTCTCTGCTCAGCTGTTCCCCCAACTCTTAGGCTGGGCCATGGATGGCCTTCAAGAGACCTTCACAACCCGCCAGGACTCTTCTCACTTAGGGCTGGGCCCAGGGAGCAAGGGAGACGTGGCCTCCTCCTCCCACCCTCCCCAGGCCCCCCAGCAGTCTTCCCACCTCTCTTGAGCAGGCCAGTCCTTCCCTCCAGGCTGCAATTCCAGCGCTCCTGCCGGAACTGGAACTGACACTCGATCAGGCCAAGGTGTGCTGCGTCCCGCAGGGTCTCAGCCAGGCCAGGTTCCCGCCTGCACAGCTGCTTCTGCCGGCGGGACAGCTTCAGCAGGTCACACTGCTTCAGGTGGGCACTGCCCTGCGTTGGGGCTGCCTCGGTGCCCAGCCCTGGGAAGGACGTTAGGACCTCCCTCCCGGTCAAGCTGGAGAGGATGAGAAAAGCAAGCATGAGCCGTGGGGGTGCTGGCAGGGGACAGTCCACGGGAATGTGAGCTGAAGGGACCTTCTTGGGATCTTCACGTATTGTCCTTTTGGGTCGTGGTCTCACAGAGAAGGAGATCAAGGTGCTAGTAAGAACTGGTGCAGAACCTTAAATTCAGACTTCCCAAGATCCAGTTTCTACTCTTCTTCCCCAAACTCCCCAGTTAGAAAAATCACTGGGTGCTTAAAAAAAATACAGATTCCCAGGACCCACACTTGGCATTTCTCGCCCCACTGGTCTGAGAGGGCCTGGGAATCTGTCGGCCACATTCCCTGGGTAGCTGCTACAATCCAGGAAGTCTGGGAAACATTGCAGAGTTCTGGCTGTTGCCTACGACAGCCACCTTCCTAAGAGAGGTGGGCACAAGTGACACAGATTCAGAGCAGACACCCAGCCGAAGTCCCCCAGAATCTTCTCTCCTTGCACTGTGTTGCTGCCCAAGTAACTGTGGGCCAACCGAGCTTGTTTCCTGAATCCCAGTAGCTCCCCAGCCACCTGGCCATTTGGTGCCTGGAACAAAGAGACATTTGAGGAATGGAAAGAAAGCAAAAGGAAGGGAAAGAAGAAAGAGGGAAGGAGGGAAGAAGGAGGAAGAAGGAAAGTCAGGCTGACAGATGGTTGGATGAAGGTGAATCTCAGATTCTCGTTCTGTAACCAAAGTCCATTGGTTCCAGAGTCGGACTGACCAATTCTGAACCTGACGTACCACTTCCTAGCTGTGCAACCTTGAGGTCTTGGTTTTCTCCTCCACACAGTAGAAAGAGTGAACTCCCTACCTCTCAGGGTTTCCATGAAGATTACAGGAAAGGTAAAAACCATAGCACCCAGGACGTGCCGGCTTTCCTTCCTGCTAGCTGGAGCTTCTCCAACGGCTCTCTTGCAAGATGCCTTACTCTAACTAGGCAGAGTCTCCCTTCGTGCAGATGAGGACGCTGAGGTTTTATGAGGAGGCACTGCCTGGCTCAGGTGCAACCAAAAAGCAGTAAGGGAGGATCTTGAATCAGGGACTTGCTGTCCTCCCAGAAGCTCTCTGTGACATGCAGTGTAGTTCGAGATGTTTGCTATCTCCTGCCCTGGTGCCTCCCCGTGTGGATGGAGTATATACCATTCCAGGACCCAGGCTGGAGGAAGCAGCCCCTTTCTGCAATATGCCAGCCTCATAGCCAGGATAAAGAGCAAAGGTGGAACCGGACAACAGCTCCTAAAGCTCTTGGTTGGATGTGGCACTTGCCACATCTGCTTACGGGCTCCTGGCCAAAGTAAGCCCTGAGCCCTCAGAGAGAGCTTTCCCGCTGAGCCGAGTACCCTGCTCTCCCGTTTGGAGTCACCTGCCTTAGCCAAGAAACTTGGCTGGATGCCACATCCTCCCTGTCTGGCAGAGTAGGAAGCCTCACTGGAGGGTGTGGGTCCTGGCTGGGCCCCAGGTGCCCCTGTAGATTCTAAACCCATCAGGTGCAGCCAACCCAGTGTGGAACATATCTCTGAAACCTCTGAACAGAGGCAGATGCTATCGGGCTCCTCCTGGCCCAGCCCGGCCCTGGGCTCCCCAGCTAGACAGGGTGAGGGCAGGGGCCCGTTAATCATTAATCTGGGGGCAAATGGGTAAATTTCCAGTCCACCAAGCCTACACTCAAACCCCTCCCTGCAGCCTGGCAGGAAATCCTCAGAGCTTGACCCTTGGCAGGTCTGGAGCAGAACCTGAGGTCAGCTCCAGCTGAGGAGGCCCCACCTTAACTGGTCTCCAGCCTGGAGGGCAGCTCAGAGATACAGGAGCAAAGAGGACAGCAGGCATGTGGGCTACTCCAGTGTCCTCCCCACACGAGGGCTGGTGGGGAGGGCAACTTTTGCTCATACAATTTCTGTGTGTTGGAAATCGAGACCTTACTTATAAAAGCTGACTGACAAAGCAGGAAACAACCAGGGAGTGATGAGAAATTTAGCCTGTGGGACTGAGCATCCTTCAAGGCTTCAAGGCCTGTCTCAAATGCCATTTCAGGAATAATAGCTATAGGGGCTGGGGATTTAGCTCAGCGGCACAGCGCCTGCCTGGCAAGAGCAAGGTCATGAGTTCGATTTCCGGTACTGGAAAAAAAAAAAAAAAACAATAATAGCTATATAGCTAGGTGTGGTGCCACACCCCTGTAATCCCAGCACTTGGGAGGCTGAGGCAGGAGGATAGCTGTGAGTTTGAGGCCAGCCTGGGCTACACAGAGAGTTTGAAACCAGAATGAACTGCAGTGAGATACTATCTCAAAAAAAAAGCAACGCCAGGTGTGGTGGTGCACGCCTGTAATCCCAGCACTCAGGAGGCTGAGGCAGGAGGATCATTGTGAGTTCGAGGCCAGCCTAGGCTACAAAGTGAGCTCAAGGCCAGCCTGAACTGCATAGTGAGACCTTGTCTCAAAAAGACAAAAAAAAAAAAAAAAAGGCAACAAGAACAACAACAAAAATAATAGCCATAATTATCATTATAGAAATATTCTGTCATATAACATTACATATTTATTATGTGTGGTGATATATATGCATACCTACCACTTTTTCAGTGCCTATTGCTGAGCCCTTTAAATTAGTATTGCTGCCTACTTGTTTCTTCTATCTATATGACTATCATGTGGTCTCTGCAGGCCATTTTATGTCACATGACCTTGCTGTGCTAGTCTGTTGATTGGATCAAAGATAATCACATGACCTGAGCTTGGCCAATCAATCTTTTCTCTGGAAACCTGGAATTTGAGTTAAGAGAGCATGCAGTTGCTTTGTCTCCCGTTCTGTGTTTGGGTGACTGCACTCAATAACAGAGGAAGCTGACCCAAACAGAAGGGAAAGGACTGAACCAAATGCGCTGAGAGAAGGAGAGGTGAGAGTAGGAGGGAGATTTGGGGAAACATTCTGGGCTTCGGGCCTAGAGTTCTCCTGAGGTCTAGCTGTGTTCTTCCTGCCTGAGACAGCTGCCTACTGCATAGCAAAGGCTGGGAGCCGGTTTGTGGAACTGAGGTCATTGTCCTTGATCATATCCTTTTGCAGGCTGTAGAGGACCACAGTTCCCTAGGTTGTACTTGTAAGCCAGGCTCAGCAAAAACCCTTCCTCTTATCAACAGGCGCCTGATTTAAAATTTCATGTAACAGACCCTGAGATTGATGGCTCAGTATAAAGTCGGTTAATTTTATTAGCGATAATGACACTTAGCTGTGATTAATGGTCAGGAAAGGCAGCCAACCGCAGAGCACTCAAGCCGTGCTAGGCCCTGGTCTTTCCAGGGCTGCTCTCAAAGAAGATTCCCGGGCACTGTCTCACAGCTCCCTAAAGGCCTAGGGAAGACCGCCTGAGGGAACTTCCAGGGCCCGGTTTCCCTTTTATTTGTTTTCTATATTGCAGTTTGGGATCATACACCTTTGAAGAAATAGTACTATGACATCATGTTGAGAAAAATGACTTAACTGATTTCCTTGAGCAATGCTAGTGAATTCTATGCATGCCCAACCCAGAGGGAAGGCACTTCCTGGACCCCGAAAGAATTCTGGGCATTGCAGGTTCCAGCCCATTCCACCGACAGCAGGCATTTTCCCCCACCCCTGGAAGAAATCTGTCTCCAGCAGCCTAGACCCGAGGACTCCACCCTCCAGGCCTCGCTGAGAAATTTCCATCACCCACATGTTAGCCAAGCCCCAGGGTGGTAAGAAGGACATCTGATTATGAAGTTCAGATTCATCAGTCTGGGGGCTGGGGATTTAGCTCAGCGGCACAGTGCCTGCCTGGCAAGCACAAGGTCGTGAGTTCGATTCCCGGTACCAGAAAAAAACAAAAAACAAGAACAACAAAGAAAAAACAAAAAAACAAAACAAAAAAAAAACACCAAATTCATCAGTCTTATGAATCAGGCAAAACGGGTGTTTTCAAGAAGACACAACCCTGTGGTCAGTCACACTGTCAGCCACAGTCTGCATTCTCAACCAAACAGCAGACAGTGCACAATTTGTGAGCATATGCATGGGCCCTAGGGGCAGGGGACAGCAGTGCCTTAAGGCTTCTGCCTGACTCCAGTGCTTCTGGACTACGCGGGACCCCATTCATCAGTCTGTACCTGCTGGGGCCCGGCTGGTCGTCCCTGTCCCTCCCTTCCTTAAGCTCCCCAGGCTCACTCTGAGTTTGTTCGCCCATTAAGAAAGCAGTGGCCCCATCCTGGGACCAGCTGCCTTCGTCTCCCTTCCTGACCCTTCCAGCTCTGCCCCTCTGCTCTCTGCACCACCTCCCCATCCTCCCAGAGATGCCTTCTGGCGTTGACCTAGTGACATCCCCAACCACTTCCACCTTAAAATGGGAAAAGCCCCCGTGCTCTGGGCACACAGCGCCCCCTCCCTTCTCTGCCTCCTCCGGCCCTTCCTGCCCCTCCTCCCTCTTCCCTCTCACAGGATTGGCTAAAACCGCCTCAAGGGGCAGCCTTGGAAGAGGCAGAAGCAGGTACGCCGGGCGGAGGAAAGCCTCCAGGGAGCCTGCTCTGTCGCTGTTAGCAGGACCCAGGGGCCATCCAACCCCTACAGGAAATGTAGCTCGCTCCTCAGCGATCGTGTACCACCCGCTGGAATGTGGGGAACCCAGGATTGCATGTCCTCAAGGCTGTTCTGGCCCAGGACGCTGGTTCTAGGTCTTCCTTTGACTCAGAAGTGACCGCAGGGATATAACTCCCCACCACCACCACCGAGTCCGCTCACCTAACAAATACACACTGCCTGTAACACAGCATGATGGCAGCCAGCCTGCCTGAGTTCAAGTCCCACCTCCACCCTTGGCTTCTTACTGGGCAAGGCACTTTTTTTTCTCTTTGGTCTTTTTTTTGAGACAGGATCTCGCTATGCAGTTCAGGCCGGCCTTGAGCTCACTTTGTAGCCCAGGCTGGTCTTGAACTTGCAGCAATCCTCCTGCCTCAGCCTCCCGAGTGCTGAGATTACAGGCGTGTGCCACCACGGCTGGGCAAGGCATGTTATCTCTCGGCACCTCATCTGTCAGATGCAGATAATAGCAGTGTCCACCTTGCAAGGTGTTGGGAGGATTAAAGGACTTAGTGTCTGCAAAGCTCCTAGAACAGTGTCTGCACATAGGAAGCTCCGGATAGGTGTCCTCATTAAACACCTACCATGTGGGAGGCACTGTGCTGGGTGCAAGGACACCGTCCTGCCTTCAGGAAGCCTGGCGTGGCGGCACACACCCGTAATCCCACCACTCAGGAGGCTGAGGCAGAAAGACCACTGAGAGCTCCAGGCCAGCCAGGGCTATGTAGTGAATCCAAGGTCAGCCTGGACCACACAGGGAGACCCTGTCTCAAAGGTGAAGAAGTGGCGGGAGAAGGAGGAGGAGGAGGAGGTAGTGGCGGCTCACAGTCAGAAGGAAATGTGGTTGGAGTCAGGTCCCAAGGAGAGGAGAGAAAAGGAAAGTTTGAACCAGCTTGGCTCTCTAAGGAATGACCAATAGCTGACCTCTCAGCACCATCTCGGTGGCCACCCGACCTTGGCTGGTCTCATCTCACCCGTAGTAGGAGGCCTGGGGTGGGCGGAGGTGGGAGGAAGGTCTGGGAGCACTCCAGGCTGGCCGGGGAAGGCCTGGCAGGTGCACCAGTTGTGCCCTAGGCTGTTCTTCCAGACCTGCCCCGCCCTTGTTTCTGCTCCAGAGAGTCTGACGGGTCCAGCGGAGGCCACCTCGGGATGGGGGGCAGTAGGTGTATAGGACAAGGCAGGTGGCTCTCAGGGCGCCAGGCAATGCCAGCAAACCTGGATGCCTGGCTGGCGGGCCTATGAGCTGTGCCTGGCACCAGGGCCCATGCCAACCGTGTGCAGCTGCCTGGGAACCAGGAAAGCCTCACGCTGCCCGGGGCCTTGGCCTCGGCCCCGCAAAGCCTCGGTAGATGCTCCTGATAAGAGGCTTCCGCGGCAGGGCCGTTTCCAGGGTCAGTGCGCCCTTTGTGCTTTCATGTCCAGCCTCCGAGCCCACCTGACTGGCCCCGCACACTCAGCACCAAGCCTCCCGGTCTCCGCCCTCAGCGCCTCCCCAGCAGCAGGGGGTTCAGGGAGGGCAGCTGCTGCTCAGCCAGAGAAGGCACCGTGACGCTGACCAGGCCTTCAGAAAGGGGAGCGCTCAGCTTGCCTGCCCTCCCCGTCTGCTGAGGGAAGCCCAGGTCTACCCCGCAGGGCTACGCATCCTGCCTCTGCCTTTGGACGCCTTTCTTCTTTACACGGTGTCCCCGTGCCCCTCTCCCATGAAGATGCCCTGGCTGTACCGCCTGGCAAGGTGGCCAGTGATTGTCTCCTCCCTGCGTTCCCACGCCTGCCACTCACCTGCTCACTCACACTTCAGGGAGCGTCAGCTTCACGCCAGGTCCACCCACCGACGAGGCCCCTCACTGCTCCCCACCTGGCCCCATGGGCCCCTTCCCAGCCAGCCTTGCTTCCTTCCCAGCTCTTGGCCTCAGGGTCCCACGAGCCCACCCCGAGGATTAGATCTGGCCCCCACCTCCCCCTCGAGCCCAGCCCAGAGAAGATTCCCCCACCCAGTCCCCACTCTGAGAGAAAAGAGCTGGGCCAGCTGCGGGCTTTGTCTCTCGGGAACAGCTCCACTTCCTGTCTCTGCCCGCTGAGGATGGCACTGGGGAGACGCCGCTCCAAGCTGAGTGTGCAGCGGACAGCCAAGCAGCTCGCACGCTCTGCCTCTCAACAATGTCCAGATTTAGCGCTCAACCGGCTCAGCATCTGTGGAGGAAATGCTTCCCCCTCCCTTCCTCCTTCTTCCCCTCTCCCTCTCTGCTCAGGCTCAGATTGAAGGCGGGAGAGGAAGTCTTTGTCCCTGACATGCATAGCTCAGGTGCACAGCACAGTGACCATGGAGGGGTCCCCGAGGTCAGTCCTGTGTGGAGGGATTCCCCCACTTCCGTAAGACTGGGATGTAAGCATCTCTTCCAGTTAAATGCCTAGGTGCAGATGTGGGTTATATTTGAGAGCTGGAGAGACCCATGAGGACCACCTGGTCCAGAGGTTTTACCCTGAAGGCTCCTGGGAGGTATCTCAGAGCCTGCTGGGGGCAGGACAGAGAAAGAGCACAAGAAGTTTGTCAAGTGGGCAGGTCTCTGCTTTGGATTGTCTTGTGCCCTAGAAGTTTAGGCAGATTCATTGTCCAAGGTAACTTCATGCCAGGGGTAGGCCATGCCTCAGGGTTCCTGATCGCTTTCTTTTTTTTTTTTTCCGGTACCGGGAATCGAACTCACGACCTCACGCTTGCTGGGCAGGCGCTGTGCCGCTGAGCTAAATCCCCAGCCCACCCTGATTGCTTTCAATCGGTTTCTGCTCTCAGTCTCAACAGAACACTTCAGGGACACAAAACCAGCCACTGCCAACGCCAAATATCTAAGCTGATAGGAACACAGTGCGGGTGGATTTTAAGGGAAAGGAGCCTGGTCAGACTCCTCTGAGCCCCCTGGGCGGCCCGAGAATGGGACCTCAAGAAGGCAGAAGTTTAAAAGGCTACTTTTCCCCGATCTGAAACTCAAGTCTCTTTTCAGCCAAATAAGGCTTCTAAAAGTGGCCTGCCTACTCCTACTAAAGAGAAGTACTTTGCTGGTTAGAGGGGAGGTCAAAGGGAAGGATCATGAAAGCAGAGAGAGAGAGAGCGCGCCCAGTGTGGTGTGGCGGTGATGAAGATAAACTCCCCCAGTTTCTTGGGTGCACAGATCCCAATGAGGAGCAAAGCAGTTTCCACAGCACAGACTGGGCAGCGAGGGGAAAGATGCAGCCACCAAGGCCACCCCTCCCTGTGGGGCGTAATACTACCTCCTCCCTGCAGCACCACCCATACATGGGGTCCTGTTGCTGAGCTGGGTGACTTCGGCCCAGCTATTTAACCACGGCAAGCTGACCAACTAAGGAGACCAACTCTTGAATGCGCCCTAAGCTCTGCCCACCGCCTTCCCATGGACACGTGGGGTCAGGGTGAGAGGAGCCGGGTCCCTGGGGAACACCTGTGCGTGCTCGCTGCGGGGCGAGGACAGTCCACCTGCTGGCAGGGGCTCTACACAGAGATGTCTCAGGCTGCAGGTGCCACTTGTCTTCTTGTAGGTCCCGGGGATGGTCCACAGCCCTCCGCGCTCTTCCCACAGCTCCAGGGAGGGCGGGCACCTCCCAGCCTGGTCAAGGAGCAGCCTCTGCACATTTCTGGAGGGCCAGGGTGGTCCAGGAGGACACCATGGGAGTGAAGTCGGGAGAGACTCCCTGTGGAGCAGCACAGGGGCCTCCCAAGCAGAACCAGCAACTTCCTTCCTTGGACCACCCAACCCAGAACCAGCGAGCGCTGTAGCGGAGGGCCCCTGCTTGTCGTTCTGCCATGTCTAACTCAGTCCAGCCTCTGTGCCCCTCTCCACGCCGGAAGCCCTTCCTGGGACGTCACACCCTGCTCCAAAAGCCCTGGAAACTTTCACAGCACTTCCTCTTCAATGCCTGCCTCACAAATGCAGGGAAAGGGAAGGCGATCTGGAGGCTACATGCAGCCTGCAGGCGGTGATGCTTATTTACTTCATCCAGGAAGCCCTCCTTGGTTGCCAGTCCCAGCTCATTCTGTCTTTTCCTGTTTGTGTAGCTATGGTGCCCCCAGGTCTGTGTGGTTGGCACTTTGGTCCTCCGGGCCTCCTTCCTCTTTGGACCTTACATAGTCTCTACTACTATTCTCCCTACTAGAGACCATGGTCTCTCATCCCCTGAGGTCACGCTCCTGGCCCAGGCCCTCCCCTCAGACCTACTGCTACATAAACCCCTAATGCGCACCTAATGCAAGGCAGAGAACAAGCCCCCGCTCCCAGCCCTTCCCAAGTCCAGGCTTTGGAACGGCAAGGCTCGGACTGTGATCACTTGCACATGCTCACCCAGTACCAGGTCGTGAGGCCATCTGGCCCTGGTCACTCAGACCTCGAGTCCTCCGGGCCCTGTTTGTGCTGCACCTTGGGGTCTGAGAGAGACAGGCTAGTTCTCTCTGGACCTCAGTTCTGAGAGATGAGCTGTGCTCAGGTAGCCAGAGCTTCCCTTTGATATTCTGTGAGGACAAGCCAAGAAATCTATCCAGATCTTTATTTAAAATTCAGCTTGCAGGCAGAGGTGGTGCTGGACAACTATCATCCCAGCATATGGGAGGCTGAAGCAGGAGGATCGCCATGAATTTGAGGCCAGCCTAGGGATATAGAGTGAGTTAAAGGCCAGTCTGACTGCATAGTGAGACCCTGTTATTATTCAATAAAATAAAATAAAATTCAGCCTGCACAATCTTTTATGATAATATGGACTGAAATTTTACCACAGAGTTAGAAGCTTGTATCTATAACTCCAAACTCCAGAAAGCTCAAAAACTAGAGCTTTGGTACCATTGTAGTACTGTTTTGTACCACTGTATGGCAGCAAGCTCCGACCGCCCCAAAATCCAGTCCAAAGATTACTATGGTCTTTATTTATCCCAACCTGTACATGTTTTCCTAACAAAAAATAATGAGGTACCGTCCTCCAAGGTTTTGCCCTAAGCATCAGTAGGACACGCTCTACATGATATATGCATGGTATTGCCTTTCTAAAATCTGAGAAATTTTGGACTCTGAAATGCATCTGGCCTCAACAGGATTGCTACGTAGGAAGAGCAGAACCTTGCATGTTGTCCTACTACTGGTTCTTTGGCATTTCCAGGACCGACTGAGATATGCTTGTTGAAGGCTCTCCTGAATGTCTAAGACTCTCCATTCTCCCTGTCTGTCTCTTTTCCTCCAGTGAGGGGGTCTGGGTCTGATGCAGCACTAATCTCACCCCATCCCAGCTTATCTCCTGCCACAAGGGCACCCACAAAATGCTTGGTGTGGCTGAGCCCTGGAGCCTGAGGGGCAGGGCTCGTGCCCCACTTTAATTCCAGACCTGGCCCAGGTCTCAGTGAAGTACGTACACAAGAGGACCAGGCGTCTGCAGATGAGGGAAGAGTGCCTGGGGTGGGTACAGAGAACCAGCCAGGGCAAAGAAGGCCAGCAAGCCAGGGGGCAAAACCAGGCACAGGGAGGTCAGTCAACAACAGGGCCCAAGAGCTCTGCTAGAGGGAGCTACGAGTGAGCTGGAGACATGAGCACGGGAAAAGGTAGGTAACAAATCCAGAGCGGAGGACACGTGTGCAAGACTGCGCGTCCACGTGCAAGTGAAGGGAAAGGGTCACCGCAGAGGGGTCAGAGAGGCAGAGCTGCCAGGGGCAGGTAGGCAGCATGACAAAAGAGGTCGGCTCTGGGCTCTAACAAGCTAGATTTCAAATCTGGTGCTGCTAAGCACTAGCTCTATGACTTTGGCCAAGGCACACGGCCTCTTTAAGCTCTGCTCCCACTCACCTATAAGTGAGGAGCGTCATGCCAACACCTACCTCCTGGGCTGTCGCTGTGGTAGGAAGAGATGACCCATATAAAGGGCTGAGCGCAGGAAAAGATTCTATTTGTTTTTAACTGTATGACCATTGGGATAAAGACGCAGAGGAAGGAGAAAATATCACTAAGCACTTTTTAACTTCATACTTCTTTGGGGGCATGAGAGAGATGCTGGGGATTTGAACACAGGACCTTCACACTGAGTTACATCTCCAGCCCATTTTTATTTTTATTTTTGAGACAAGGTCTCACTCAATTGCTAAATTGCTAAATTTCCCAGGCTGGGCTTGAACTTGCAATCCTCCTACATCAGCCTCTCAGAGTGCTGGGTTTACTGGCATGTGCCAACATGGCCAAATTCAGCACTTTTATATACTTTTCTTTAAGCACTGAGGATTGGACACAGGACCTTGCATATGCTCTTACCTTTAAGCTACATTCCCAGGCCCTCTCTCTCTCTTTGTTTATTTAGCATTTGGCTTTGCAGATCTCCTTGAAGTTTGCTGAACTGTACTTTGGTGAAGCTGTACCTGCTTGCCAGGACAAACTGCATCAGTATTCTTTGCCTTGCATTAGAAACCGTGGGCATTAGGAAGCAAAGAATATCTGACTTGTCACACTTCGGTAAATACCGCAGAAGCATTCTGAAAAGTGGTGTATGTTCCTCACAGGGAATTCCTCTTGGGGAAACGAGCGTGAAGCTCCATGCTGTTTCTTGGCCCCAGGCCTGTGTACATAGCGGTGTATGCAAACTGCCGTTCACAGTATACAGCCTAGAAATCAAGTTTCTGCACATCAGTTCTTTACAGATCCACACACGCCCAAGTGTGTGGGCAACAACCTCCAAAATAAAGATTAGCCCATTTTGCTGATGGGTATAATTTGAGGACTTGTACTCAACTTCATAATCTGCATGGCTCCGAGCCCAGTGCTCCTTACTAGAGCAGGGCATTGGCTCTGGTTGATGCCAGGGAAGGGACCATCCTCACAGACAACCTGTCCCACCTTCTCCAGAGTCCAGCTTTTGCCTGCGCCATGACCCCAAAGACACCGAGATTTCTCTTCCTCAGGCAACTCCATGCCTACCCCACTTCCTTCCCCTCCTCCTTCCCTTCCCATGCACAGAAACTCAAGCACCAACCACTGAGGGGCTGGTCTGACCCTGAGCCTAACTCCGGAGCCCGGTCCTCAGGGCTTACAGCTCAGCCAGGGACCAGTGGCCTAAATTCCTTCCCAAAACACAATGACTCTTATCAGAGAGGTTTGGCTTTTAATCCACTACTCCAAAGCAGTAAATTTCTTTTACTCTTTTTTTCTTATCTTGTTTTACTCAGGACCCAACTCAATTTCTTTTTTAAAAATGTATAAAAGTGGTGTTTCACAAGTACATAAAGCACTTAGAAATAATTTCAAAATATGCTAGCGAGATCTGTATGTTGCAAACTATAAAACACTATTGGAAATTTTTAAAGCCCCAAATAGATAGATAAGACCTGTTATGATCAGTGTACTTAATATTATTAAAATGTTATCCTTCCATACATTGGCTTATGGATTCAATGTGATCTCAATGAAAATTCAAAAGGCTTTCATGTAGATATTGATAAAAATGATACTAAAATTTATGTAAATACACAAAGGATAAACCCAGCACTTGGGAGGCTGAGGCAGGAGGATCATTGCAAATCTGAGGCTAGCCTGGGCTACAAAGTCTGCTCAAATCCAGCCTGAACTGCATATCAAGACCCTGTCTTGAAAAAAAAAATACACAAAGAACCTGAACATCCAAAATAAATTTGAAAAAGGATGAAGAGAGAATTTACAGTACTTGGTTTCTAGACTTACTATGAAGTTATAGTAATCATTACTGTATGGTATTGGCACACAGGTAGGCATGTAATAGAATATATAGACGGTCTAGAAATATACCCTACCCATGGGATCCACTGATTTGTAACAAAGAAGACAATAGGGAAAGGATCACCTTTTCAACAGATGGTGCTAGAACAAGTAGATGTCCATATGGAAAGCAGTATGCCTGACTCTTACCTCACATCATACACAACTAACTCAAGTATATTACAGACCCAAGTGCAAAAGCAAAATTATGAAGCTTCTAGAAGTAAACATAGGGAGAAATCTTTGCAACTTTTGGGTAAGCACAAATCTCTTGGACAGGATACAAAAAAAAAAAGTACAACCCATATAATAAAAAGTTGAGAGATACACTAAACTTCATCAAATTAAAAACTTCTGTTGCTTGTAAGATATGAAGAAAAAAACGAAAAGGCAAGCCATGGACAGGGATGAAATATTGCCAATACTTTCTTTCTTTGGGACTGGGAATTGAACTCAGGACCTTGCATTTTCCAGGCAAGCACTTGTGCCACTGAGCTATATCTCTGGCCCCTGCCAATACATTCTGACACACACAAAAAAAACTTGTATCCAAAATATATATAAAATACTTATAATTCATTAACAAGAAGACAAATGATCCAATGAAAAATATTTAAATGGCCAGTATGCACATGAAAAAATATCCAACACACTATTCATCAGTGGGGCAATACAAGTTAAAAGCACAATGAGATACTAATATATACCCATTAAAATGGCTTCAATCAAAACCGACAGTAAGGGGTTCAGACGTAGCCCATTGGCTGAGCATTTGCCTGGCATGCATAGGCCCTGGGTTCATTCTTCAGTACAAAAACATAGATAAACAAACAAAAAACACTCATGATATCTGACAAGAATGTGGTGAAATTGAAACTTTCATACACTACTTTGTAAAATGATAGGACCACTTTGGGCAACTAGCCATTTCCTATATGTTAAACATGTATCTACCATAAGGTCCAACAATTCATCCAGATAGTTATTCCAGAGAAATAAAAATAAATGTCTACAAAATAGATGTAAATGGAGGTTTACACCAGCTTTACTGGGAATTACCTCAAACTAGAAGTATGCCAAATGACCATCAACTGAGAAATGAATAAACAATTTGTGATAGATTCACATAATGGGATACTACTTAAGAATAAAGAGCTGAACGTGGCAGCACATGCCTGTAATCCCAGAACTCAGGAGGCTGAGGCAGGAGGATCACTGTGAATTTGAGGCCAGCCTAGGCTATATAAGTGAATTCAAGGCCAGCTGGCACTACACAGTGAGACCTTGTCTCAAGAAGAAGAAAAAAAAGGAGGAGGAGGAGGAAGAAGAGGAGAAGGAGAAAGAGAAGGAGGAGAAGGAAGAGAAGGAGAAGGAGGAGAAGGAGGAGAAGGAGGAGAAGGAGGAGAAGGAGGAGAAGGAGGAGAAGGAGAAGGAGAAGGAGAAAGAAGGAGAAGGAGAAGGAGAAGGAGAAGGAGAAGGAGAAGGAGAAGGAGAAGAAACAGTGATTGATATATGCAATACTACAGATGAGTCTTAAATTGTTATGTTCAGCAAAAGAATCCAGGTGTGAAAATCTATATACCACATAACTGCATTTACACAAACTTCTAAAGGGACAAAACTAATAAAGAAGTGAAGTAGTCTGGGGACTGGTGAGGAAGCGCTGATCGTGAAGAAGCACAGCGATCCCATAGGGTGGTGGGTCCCTGGGGTTGCCGCAAAGTTGTTCCACCCAAACTATGCTTAAAAGGCATGCATCTCATTACATGTGTCTCCTTTGGAAAACATAAAGGTTATACTTTGTTTCTTCAGCAGAACTACACTGATGGTACCTCCACGGCCCCGCAGGGAGCCTGCCAGGCTGTTGGGTGGATTCTCAGAGTTTCTTTCCCGTCAGGGACAGCACAGAGAAGTTATCAGCGCACAGGCCCTTGAGTTCCGGCTTTGAATCTTGGCTTTGCCTCTTGCTAGCTGTGTGACTTTGGGCAGATGCTTTAACCTGGCGGAGCTTTCGTGATTAAAGCCCTTAAAAACAGGTGTGAGGCTTGAGACAAGGAAACATAGAGCCCAAGAGGTAACTGGTGCATACTAAGAACTCAGGGCTGCCCTGCTGTTGGTGCTGGTGGGTTCTAAGCGCCTCCTGGCCTGGGGTGGTCATGCCACCCTCGGAGGCCTACCTGACTGAGGCTAGCAGCGCTCAGGGCATTGTGTCTCCTTGCTGAGGACAGAGATGAATATTGTGACTGCTCCCATCACGGCCTAGGATCTGAAAGAACTAAGCCAGCAAGGGAGGGAGGGAGGCCAGCCCTTCGCAGCCCCTCTGCAGCTGCTGCCCCTCCTGGGGGTGGTGTCACACGGTAGCGGCTCTGACTCTGTCCCCAGCGGGGCGTGGAACACAGACCCAGGGCAGAACCTGCTTGCTGCCCTGCCCCCCGATTAACCCAGACGTGACACCAGGTGACTCGTGGGACTTTGCTGAGCCTCGCTTTCCTTTGGGAACCACCCACACACCACAGAAATGGCTCCAAGGGTCCAATCAGAGAGGGGCCTGCCTGAGAGAGCGATTTGTAAACTTCTATGTTGGGTACAGGATGACGTCACCATCATCATCAAGACAGTTGGACTCTGGGCTCCTACAAAAGAAGCAGAAGCCACTGCTGGCTCATTGTAGCTTGGGGGTGGAGATTCCCCATCTGAAAAAAAGGGGGGGTTATAATAAGCAATGAAACTTCAAATGCAAATGAACCGGAGAAGAGAGAAACATATTGCCTCACACTCTCACTAAAGTGTGCATGACTGATAACAGATTCCTCCCAGAGAATGAATTCTGGATGGGAAGCAGGATATCCTGGTCTGACTGAGTCACAAGAGGGTTTCCTCACAGAGAGACTTTGACTGAATCCTGTCCGTCTTCTGGACCAAACACTTAACAACATGAGGCGCTAATCTTAGCTTCCTCTCTGAGCATTCGTCCCGTTCTCCAGACCAGCGCAGCGGTGGCTTCTGGGTTCCTGAGCTGGAAGAGGTGGCCTCTCAGCCCCAATCCAGGCCTCACTCACCACCTCCGCTCTCATTTCTAAGACTTCCCCGCCACAGCCCCAGATTCTAGCACTGTGTACTGCCAGTGCTAGAACCTCCTTCCCTCCCAACACACCGGCGGGGTGGTCAAGACCTCCTGGAAACCTTCTCTTCTCCGCTTACACCATCTGACCTTCGCTCTATCTCCAACCATAAAACCCAGGCAAACAAAAGAGTCGCATTAATGAGCTAGTGTCCAAGAGGGATATCCTTCCCATCTCCCTTCTAGCTCAGAAACCTCTCAGATGTCTTCTGTACCTGGTTTCCTTAATACTAACAATAATAATAACAACACCTGCTGGCACTAACTGAGCATTTACTACATGCTAGACACTGTTCTAAGTGCTTTACATGTGCTAACTTAGTCCTCTTATGAAATAGGCACCGGCTTAGAGACACAGCCATTAAATAACTTGGCCAAGAGCACACAGCTAGCAATTGGCAGGATCAAACCCAGCTTGTGTCCTACCCATTACGTCTTCCTACTGAGACCCCAAGAGCTCCTCCAAACCTGAAATCCTTGGGAAGCAAACATCACACATGTGCACTGCTCTTGGTTCAGCCCCTTCTTTTCACAAAAGGAGAAACTGAGGCCTAGAGACCGAGTGGTCTTCCCAGGACATCAGTAAGCTGCAGGTCTATAGGACTAGCACTAGGTCTGAGCTGACATCCCTCCCTGTGTGTGTCAGGGGAGGCCATTGCCTACAGCCCTGGCACTTTTCATCCGAGGGTCATGACCTGGAAATCAGCCCGAAGCCCTTATTTCAACTTCTGAGGGACTCCCCAGGCCCTTAAAGGCCAGGCCAGGTGGGTTCATAAGCGGGGCCTCTGGCAGGTCACTTGAGGGGCCTTTCCCGCCTTTGCTATGGCCAGAATGCAAACCTTGGCTTGACCTGGGGTGAAGCTCACACCAAAGGCCAGGTTTAAACTCACAGTGTCTACGTTATGTGGAGTCGGCTCTGGGTGGAGATGGGGAAGGTGCATGCTTATCTACGGTCCCTGCTCTACCTCGCACCCCGCCAAGTCCCTGCAGTTCCAGGGTCAGAGAAGAGGAGAGTGGAAACAGTCGCCCTTAACTTGCGCTCCGAGCGTCCCCTTCACCGTTCCTGCCACGCGTGTCCTCCCACCCGTGATCCTCCTTTCCCGACCACGCACATCGCACAGCGCCTGAAATCCCCCCTCCCCGTCTCCGTCGTTCCGAGAGCATCTACGCCCGACGCCAGCTCTGAGATCTGCTCCGGCTTCGCAGCGGCTGGCACTCCCCTCCGTCCTTCCGCGGGTTGCCCTTCTCGTGGACCTGAGAGGTCCTCTGCCCGCCTCGGGCACAGCCCACGCGCTCCACCCGCCCCACCCGCTCCACACGCCAGCCCTCCGGGTCTCCGCGTCCCAGGCTGGGCCGGTGATGGGCGAGCCCGGGACGCGGGCGCACGGGGCACCCGAGTGAGGGTCCCGAGCGGGCGTCCGAGCGCGGG
>NW_004955478.1:10805134-10816977 GCF_000276665.1 Chinchilla lanigera | reverse complement strand
GGGCGTGTCCTCCGCCCCGCCCCGCCCCCGTCGCCCTTTCCCACCCGCCCCAGGTGAGCGCTCACCTGGCGCGGTGCCCGCCCGGGACGCAGAGGCGGAACGCGAAGCCCCCGGGCGGGCCTGGAGGGGGTGGGGTGCCAGGCTGAGGCCGAGGAGACCGCGGGGTGGAGTAACGGCAGTCCCGCTCCCGAGGGTGGGGGACCGGGGACCGCGCCTGGAGTCTGGGGGAAACGCTCGTCCTTGTCCAGCCTCCGGCCCCGCCGGCGCGCGTCTCCCAGCCGCAGCCCGGGACTCCGAGGGAGGGAAGCGGCGCCCTAACGCAGAGCCTGTCTTTGGGAGCCGGAGAAATTCATCTTCGATTACTGGCGGAAAGGACTCTTGCTGGACAAAGGGAGTCCTGGGGGGACTCCGATTGTAAACGGGGGGGCCGGCTGTCACGGAGGGGTGCGCAGCACCGGCCTCAGTAGATGTTTCCCAGAACGCTGCTCGTATTTGCCAGGACGGAGACTCAGACTCTCCGGGCAGCGGCGCAGGCAGAGCCACAGGGGAGGAGGGACCTGCTCCTAAAGGCATGCGAGCGCCAGAACCTCCGTCAGAGAGAAGGGCAACTTCAGGTGTTGGGCCCCAAAGCTCCGGCTTGCTTATTCTTTTTAAAAGTTTAACTGCTGCAGTGAGGGCGCCGCCATCCAGGCAGGGAGAACCGCCAGCCTAGGAATGAGGCACACGTACAACCAACCAGCCAAGTGGGTTTTAAAGTAGTGTTGGGAATCTTGAACACTGGATCAAATCAAAACAAAACAAAATACAGCTGCACGTAGCCCCGCCTCCCCTGCCAAATCAGCCATGCGTGTAGAACAGAACATCAGGTGACAGTGACCTTGGCTTTGTGATAGACATTGGCATGACGCGAGGCGGGGGGAGCTGCAGACCTGGTTACTACATTGTTAGGTCTCATTAACAGAGGAGGTCCCTATCCTAGTGCGCCTCTGTGAATCGAGAAGAATGACTAATGGCCCGGTCAAGTCTTGTGGGTCTATTTGTAGCCCGCACTGTATGCAGAGACCTGGAGTCCCACTGTACACTATGAACTCCAGCTGTGAAATGGAGGTGCTGACAAACGGCTTACGGCACTTTTGTGCAAGTATGTCAGATGCCTAAGAGGCCCCGGCACCCATATCAGTTGTTACACCAGTCGCAGCGCCTGCGGTCAGGACCAGCGGTGTGCTGGTGCTTACACTCGGCTTGGGGGTTGGGGATGATGTCAGATTTGTGTCAGGTGTTGAGGACCCTTCAGTGTAAGCGTCCCCACCGTGATTGGTTTCAAGCTGCTAATGGGGTCCTTGATCACTGGAGTCAGGAAGAGAGCAGCATTTGGCTCTGGAAGCGGTTTGGACCTGACTCCAGCACTCGACTGGTGAGACCTTGAGACAGGATGGAGCAGGCTCAGAGGAGGAGCAGGCTCAGTCACAGTGTGAGTCCCAGGAGGAAGAGCTGCGGACTGGGGTGGCGGAGAGATGCCACCAAGCCCTGGCCCGTCCCATGGACACCCAAGCGCGTGCAGGTGAGGCGGAAGTGGGTCCATCTTGGGCTGCCAGCTGCCTCCTCTGTCCCCAAGCCCCTAGGCACGCACCAGACACAAGCATGCATGTGCACTGAGAGTGTGCATGGTAGGACAGGGAGACAATTTCTCCCCAGCTGACATACCTGGAACATTTCGTAAATGTTCCATGTTTATGTCTCATGTAAAGCTGTGCTGCAGAGGGTAGGGAATGCCCTGGAATCAGATGGAGGTACCAGTGGTAGGATAATGAGAAACATGTAGATAATGACCAGATGGACGCTCTTGAGCCAGTGCCTATCAATGGCAGGGACCCTGCCCTTGGGCTCCTTCCTCCTCTGCCTCCTGGGGTGACCCCCAGCTGGTCCACAGAGGCTTCAGGGCTCTGCTTCTCCTTAGCCAACAGGGTGAGAATGAGCTCCATGTGTACACGCACCAGGCCCAACCCATGTTCTCACCAAAGCCTCACGTGAAGGGAAGCTGAGGTGATCATTATCCCCTTTGCACAGATGAGAAAACTGAGGCTGGGACAGCCAAAATACTGGTGCACATGGCCTAGCTTTACAGGAGGAAGTGGGAGTTGAGTCTAGCCCCAGGGGACTGCCCGCCATGGTTGTGGGTCATGATGACCCCAGGTACAGAGAGAAGGTCTGACACACAGCAGCCCTTGACATTCTGTCAGAGCATCAGGTACGTGCTGATGAGCTAAGTGCTGATCTTCGAGGGGCCCTCAGTCTGCAGGGGGAGATTTTAGTGAAGTAGGTCATCCTACACTGCAGCATTGTGGTCCCTGAGGGGTAACTTGAATAGTGGCTCTTGAGGTTTACAACCTCAGGGCATGGATAGCTGTTGCCTGTCCCACCTTGCGCTGCTAATTCAGGCGCAGGCCTGAATTTTACTGTCTCTGTGTCTCCAGAGTGGCGCAAGCCCGGCACACACTAAACACCCAGGAAACATGTGCTGTTGCCAGCTTATTCCTTGGCCTATGGATTTTGCATGGGGCTGCAGAGATAGGGAGTGTCATGTAAACACAAGGCATGTTCACAAAAGCGCTCCCTCCTACACTGGGCACATACGTGGACATACACACACACAACAGCACAAGGCCAGGCAGTCAGTGCCACACCGACTACCCTACATCTCCTCCATGGATGTTTAAATTCCGAGGCGGACCCACGGCCCTTCCGGATCCACACGTTCACACAGGTATGCAAGACGCATTCTTAGACTTCCACATGCAGCTACCTGTCTCCATGAACCAGCCCAAGGCAGCCGCAGCTCAGGGTCTGGGTCTTCTCCTCCCCCTGCACATGCACACCTTACAGGTCACCAGCATGGGGCCCAAAGCCTTGCAATGGCTGCATTAAAGGCAGCTCCAAGGTGTAGCCAGACCTCCTTCCTCTCCTACCCGCTCGTTCTCTCCTCCTTCTCCCCCAGGCCACCTGACTGAAGCAACCTTAAAAAAATCCATCTCTGCCTGGCCCCAGGTCCTGCATACCTCCAAACCCCAGACAGAACGCACTCAGAAAATCCTCCGCTTGCCACCAGCCCCAAGGGAGTGGAAATGCCCCTTCCAGGCGGTATTATCCCTCCCATCCATGCTAGACGCGGACTCTGGACCCGACAGGAGGTGAGGTAGGCAATGCTCCAGCGGTTCTGAGAGAAAGCACCAGAGCTCGCCCAGACCCAAAAGTCACCTTGGGAGGGCTGCTCCTGCAGGGGCCCTGACAGTTCCAGCGTGGCTTTGCTCCCATTCCCTCTCCTCGTCCGCTCCCACCTTCCCTGTGGCCCTCTCTTCTTTGCTGTGGTCTTGTTATGACTAGTTCTGTCCTGACCTCGCCCCTCAGTCCTGACCCCACACATCTGAGCTGTGTTGGCAATACCCTCGCAACACTTCACTTGCGTTATTTGATCGTGAAGTACTGTGAGGTAGCACGCCAGTCATCATTGTTCCCATTATACAGATGGAACACTAGCGTCCAGAAAGGAGAGTAACTTCCTTGAGGCCACAGGACTTGCTGGCACAATAAAGTCCAGAAAGGTAAGTAAGGTCCTTGAGGTCACAGTGCCGGCACTTGATGGAGGGGACCTGTTGTTTCTGGAACATCTGACTGAACCAGGCCTGAAGCTGAACTAGGCTTCAGGACACCCTCTCATGACACACACAGCTGAGCTTGAAAATGACAAGAGCAAAGGGCAGAAAAAGACCTAAAACGTTAACAGTGGGTGCTCTGCAGGTTGGGCATGTATGTAAGCATTTTTACTTCCTTTTATTTTCCAAATTTTCTATTACAAGCATGATTGTTACTTATACTGGAACAATTACTTAAAAGGGGGAGGAGACAGATACAGAAGAATAATTTTTTTTTTTTTTTTTGGTCTTTTTGAGACAGGGTCTTGCTCTGCAGTTCAGGTTGGCCTTGAGCGCACTTTGTAGCCCAGGCTGGTCTCGAACTCGAAACGATCCTCCTGCCTCAGCCTCCTGAGTGCTGGGATTACAGGTGTGAGCCACTACACCTGGCCAGAAGAATAAATTTCTAACATTAATAGCTGGGCATGGTGGCTCACGCCTGTAATCCCAGCACTCGGGAGGCTGAGGCAGGAGGATCGTTGCAAGTTCGAGACCAGCCTGGGCTACAGAGTGAGCTCAAGGCCAGCCTGAACCACACAGTGAGACCCTGTCTCAAAAAGATTAAAAAAAAGAACAAACAAACAAAACCCTCAGCTATCTAACGTTAGAACTTTAAGCATTGACAAGAAAGATATTTGGGAAGGGGGTAGGAGAAGAATTCTTGGGTGGATGTCCCCCCATGGTATCCATTCATCAACCCTTCTGTACAAAGGGCCCCTATCTTCTCTTCAGGAGCTCAGGGAAGTTCCAGCTGGAGGCCTTCTCACCTCTGTTTCCTCCCTGCCTGCCTCTTCTTCCTCATCCAGATCATACCTTGAGCTGTGCACGATCAGCTCTCTCTTGCCCCTTGCCTGCCTGATGCCCCTTGCCTGCCTGATGCCCCTCTCCAGCCCTGGACGTAATGACACAACTTTATTTTGTACCAGTGGCTACGTTAACCCACACCGTCCCTGAATTTAGGAGATGTTAGGCACCCTTGCCAAACTGAGATCCTGTCCCTCGTGTCCTGGGACAGAAACTGTTTTCTGTTTTCCTCCCCACCCCGCCCCACCCAGGGACTGAACCCGGAGCCTGGCACATACCAGGCAAGTGCTCTGCCGGGGAGCTACATCCTCTTGGACCGCCCCATCCCCATTTCTTTCGTATCTCACGCTTCCTCCGATAGAAAGCCTGAACTTTAAACCCCAGTAGGTTGATCATTAAACATTTGAACTAATGAGTGAATAGCACTAGACAGTCAGACCGGACTCACTGCTGGCTGGAAATCCCCCTGTAAGGTTCATGAGGGATACAGTGTTGTCCCTTCTCTACTAGGGTAATCGGAACTAGGAGTACTCTGAGTAGTCCAGTTCGGTCGCAGATAGGTAGGTAGGTAGATAGGTCGGTAGGTAGGTAGGTAGGTAGATAGGTAGGTAGGTAGGTAGGTCGGTAGGTAGGTAGCGGTAAGGTAGTGACCTGGAAGAGACATCCCAGCTTCAAAAAACCATCCTTCTCTGAAGTCCAGGTGGCATATATGTCCTGCTTTGCCCCACCACTGGACTCACCATCAATAATCCGCCCACTCCCTCTCCGGTTACCATTTCCAGAGGCGTTAGGGCACAGCGAGACGGCTGGGTAGGCCCCACAGAGCAGCAAACCCACACCTCTGTGGATCCTTGGCTCCTGGGACCCCCAAAGAGGCCTTTCCAGGGGCAAAGCTCCAAGGAAAGACTCTACATGGGTGTTTTACAGCAGAAACGTGCTCCACACAGGGCACAGCTGCTGCTTGCACTCACGAGAAAGGAAGAGAAGGAGGAAGGGAAGGAGGAAGGCAAGAACAACTTTCTTAGAAAATAGAAATAAAAAATAATGCCAGAATTTACTGTAAATAATATTCTGGAGAACTAGCCCTGCCCTGAAGTCTTCACAACAACTTCTAGTTTGTTTTTGTTGGAGTCACTTCTTGCTCTCTGCTAAGGAGGGGTGAGAGTAATGGTCCTATCTCGAAAATCAGAAGGTCCCTGGAGGGGACTTTAGACATTTTAGGAGACAGCCACCTAGGCCATTTCCTCCAGGCAGCATTATCATAACTGCAGGTACAGTACGTTTGCAGAAAGCTCTCGTTATCCAAGCCCTTCTGACAGACAGTTGGACCACAATAGGTCTCCCTCAATTCAAGGAAATTCAATTTCTATAAACTTGAAGAGAGGGCTGGGGATGTAGCTCAGAGGCACAAGCACCTGCCTGGCAGGGGCAAGGTCCTGAGTTTGATTCCCGGTACCAAAAATAAATAAATAAATAAATACATAAAATAAACTGGAAAGAGATTCAAACCTGGGTTGATTTTTATTTTTATTTTATTAATTAAAATAAATTTTATTAATTCAAAAAATTATTAGTACATGTTGGCAGTATATGAGCACATCCATTGTTGGGGGTTGGTGCATGCGCACAGCACTTCTTAATTCTTTTTACTTCCGTTCCCCGCCCAACCTTGGTCTCCTCTTAAGTTACCTTTTTTAAAAAATGACTTACTTCATTTCCCTGCAAAATTTCCATCTCATAGTGATTTGTAAAAGTGATATGATTTTTAAAACACTAGAAAGTGACTTTGAAAGTGCTATTTCTGCATCAATTTTTATTTTTTCCCATAAAAGCTTACTTGTCAACCTATGTAAAAATTTGATGAACTGGTTTCATTTTCAAAGTATTTAAAAATAAATATGTACCTTTGTATGATTGCATAATAGGTAGAAATACACATATTTCTAAAAAATAATTTCCATTTCAGGTCGGGCATGGTGGCGCACACCTGTAATCCCAGCACTCGGGAGGCTGAGGCAGGAGGATTGTTGCTAGTTCGAGAATAGCCTGGGCCATACAGTGAGCTCAAAGCCAGCCTGAACTGCATAGCAAGACCCTGTCTCAAAAAGACAAAAAAAAAAAAAAATTGCCATTTCATATACAGTACTAGTATATAATATCAGTTTAACATACGGTCATCTCCCAGGACCCTGAGGAACTGGGTCCAATCACCCCCCTCAGATACCAAGAACATCCAAAGATGTTCTAGCCCCTCCTATAAAGTGGCATAGCATTTGTATATAACCTGCACAACCCTCCTGTGTACTTTAAATCATCTGTAGGTCACTTGTGACACCTAATACAACCTAAATGTTGTGTAAACAACTATTATACTATATTGCTTAGGGAGTAATGACAAGCAAAAAGGCTGCATATTCAGTACAGACAGAAAAGTTTTCCAATATTTCCCACTGTGGTGGTTTGAATCACAGGTGAGGAACTGGCAGACACGAAGGCCCATTATATATATATATATATACATATATATATATAGACATATATATATATATATGTCTATATATATATATATATTTTTTTTGGTACCAGGAATCGAACTCATGACCTCAGACTTGCCAGGCAAGGACTTATGCCGCCGAGCTGTATCTCCGGCAAGCCCATTATACTTGCCTCAAGCAGCTGGTGCTAAGCCCTGGGAGGAAGAGATGATTACATTCCTGTTCTCGAAGAGCACATTGTTTGTCAGAAAGACATTAAAAAATACCTACAACAGGTGGATCTGTGGTGCTGGAGGCTTAGCTCCGCGGCACAGCGCCTGCCTGGCAAACGCAAGCTGGTGAGTTCGATCCCCGGCACTGGAAAAACAACAACAAAAAAAAAACAGGTGGGTCCAGCCTGCAACCCTGTACAACTAGTAATGAGGTGCCATGAGACTGCAGACTCTTAACATTATTGTGTGATTTTTAGAAGTACTTTTCATGGTTGGGTTGGGTGGTGCTTGAGCGATGCGTAGAGGAGGACACCACACCGTGCTAACTCCCTCTCCTGCGCTTGCCCTGTACGTCTGAATGGAGAGCTAAGTGCATCAGACACTGCCAACTTAGCAAGTAAAGCTCAGCAATTACTGATAGTAGTATTTAGCCCACCCACTACCCTCAGGCTTGTTGTGTTGCTTTGTAAAATAACAAGCTGAAATGGTTCTTTTTAGCAGCCGTGCGACAGGAGCAAAAATGTATCAAATAGTTTTTTGTTCATGATATTGTTAGAATGACATATAGGACAGGAAGTGTCTTTTGAAACCTGCCTCACCTTTCCAGTCTGTGTCGCCGCCTCTGGAATCACACTCAGTCCCCACGCCCAGCCCCCGTGTTCAAGTCGGCCGCAGTTTCTCCTTCTCTGGGCTTCGCAAAGCGCTCACTCCCCCTCCTCCTCACAGGGGTGGTGCGGGCGCTGTGATCTGGCTGCAATGCCCCCACTTCCCCAATAGGGGTCCCATGACCCCAACAAGGTGGGCACCTGTGCTTGCTTGGAGAGAACCTTGGGTCCTCGCTTCACCTAGCCACCGGCTTCCTCGCGTGAAGATGCGATGTGGAAATGATTCCTAACTTTACGCAGAGAGACTTCGAATGAAAGTTTGAAGCAGAAGGGGCTGGGGATTTAGCTCAGCGGCACAGCGCCTGCCTGGCAAGCGCAAGGTCGTGAGTTCGATTCCCGGTTCCGGGAAAAACAAACAAACAAACAAACAAACGAAAAAAAGTTTAAAGCAGAGTAGCCTGCCTACAGCAGGGGGCTCTGGCTCTCCCTGCTGGGCGTGGGAAGCAACAGCCTCCGCCCTAGGAGGGCGCTGAGTGGAGCAGGTGGAAGCGCAAGAGTGTCCGCTTGCTGTGATGGGAAGTGTCTCCCACCCGAGAATTCATCTCCTCCTGACTTGGTCCAAGTGTGTGGGGAAACTGAAGCACGCGGAAGCGAACGGCCTGCGCAAGGACCTAGATTCCAGGAGCTGCCCAGCCAGCGAATCTTAGACTTGGAGTGGGACCGGGCCAGGGCGCTCCGGGAGGGACAGGGAAGGCAGGACCGTCGTGCTCTCCCACCCGGCCCGCCGCCTTCCGCACGAGCACCCCCTGCTGGCTCAGGGCGGGGCGCCCAGTGGGAGACTGACGCTCAGCGCAGGGCCCCTCTAGGGCTGCAAAGCACTCTCAGAGCGCAGCAGGAAGGCCCCAGGGGTCGCCCTAACCCCTTCACTGCGCGCAGGATGGGTGTGTCTGCTGCTGGCATGGTCTTGGGGATCAGGCAGGGCTCTCTTTTTTTTTGTAGATTCTCCACCCCTCGCCTCTCCCCATCCGAGAGCGCTGGGCTATAGGGCTGAACTCTCACTTGATGATAAACGCGGACGCAGGACTTTTTCTTCTGCCCACTGTAAAACAGTGCAGCAGGGTAGCTCTGGCCCTGGACAGCCTGGATACCCAGGTTGACTTCTCAGCTTTCCTTCCCAGCTGGGTGACCCTGCACAAGTCACTCAGTCTCTCGTAGTTTTCATTTTCTGACTAAAATAGGGATAAAGCTACTTTTGAGCTGGCTGTGAGGCTTCAGTGAGCCCATGAGTGCAGTGTGCTTGCCACGGAATAGGTGGTGCTCAGTGAACGCAAGATTTAATTACACTGCCAAGAAGCCCTGGGCTGGTCCGTCTGCCCTGATCACTCTCCTAGTTGGCATCCTCCTTCCTAGATGTGAATTTTCCAGCCTGCATCTACCCAGTCCCCTTCCCTCCTTCCCTCCTTCCCTCCTTCCTTCCTTCCTTCCTTCTTTCCTTCTCTCCCTCCTTCCCTCCTTCCCTCCTCCCTCCCTCCCTTCTTTTCTTCCTTCCTTCCCTTCCTTCCTTCCTTTCCCTTCCTTCCTTCCTTCCTTCCTTCCTTCCTTCCTTCCTTCCTTCCTTCTCAGTACTGGGGATTGAACCTAGGACCTCAAGCATGCTAGGCAAATGCTCTACCCCTAAGCTACATCCCCAACACTTTTTTTTCTGGAGATGGGGGTCTCACTATTCCAGACTGGCCTTGAACATTCTATGTGTCCTAGGCTGGCCTTGAACTCCCAGCAATCCTCCTGCCTCAGCCTCTCAGTGCTGGGATTACAGGTGTGTGCCACCATGCGAAGTGCCCCTACACTTAAAAAATTTTATTTGGAAAAAGGGTTTCACTAAATTGCCCAGGCTAGAACTTACGATCCTTCCGCTCAGCCTCCCACGTTGCTGGGATAATAGGCGTGCATCGCCATGCCTTCCTCATCCTGTGCTCTTTCCGAACACGACTTTCTGCCTCTTGCTGCTGATTATTCCTAGCTCCTGCTTCTTAGAACTTATAGCCTGTATATGACCTCTCATGGACACTCAGACACCCTAACTCTTCCACCCACATTCAGTGTGGGGCCCAGTGGCATCTAGCATGTGCCCCAACATTCACGTCTGAGAAAAGAGGGGACCCACACTGGTACTGCTGGACCTGTGGAAGGTGCTGGCAACCCACGGACCGGCTGCCTAAGGACCAGTCTGGCTCGCCCGCCTGGGCCGGTTTGCTGGGCCATGGGGGCAGGGCATGTGCTGTGAGCATGTCTGACTGTCTAGTAGATTGAATATTTGCTACACATTGCTATAAGTAACTTTTGAAAGTCATGAAAATTCATTTGAAATCCTTAGACATGGAAATAACCCCTCTGAACTATTTTGTATGGTAAATAATATGTATAGGAGGGGGAAATGGCAGAGTGGTGATCAGCAGCAAAATTCAGCCTCTCTGAGATCCAGAATGCAAACACTGGAGAAAAGAAAAGAGAAGTAGACCATCGGGAATCAGGAAAGATCTGATAGGAAAGTTAGAAGCTGCAGAGAAGCTGGAGAGACAGTCCACAGCGTGAAGAGCAGAACAAGCTGGTCGCTCTCCCAGCTCACAGATCGAAGGGTGAGGAGTCTGGTGCACAGAACCGGGCGCGGACTTGAGGTCCAGCTGCCTTTGCCATCTACCAACATGAGCAAGGCCGTGTGTTGTGTGGACATTGCCACAACATGGGGTGACCAGGGGGCCTCTGGGAGAGGGCAGGCACCTTGCAAACCCATAGGTGACAGGGAGAAAGTTGTGACTCACTGGACCCCAAAACTGCCTGACCTAGGAAACTACTCGCTTAAATGTACAGAGAAAAGCTTTTTTTTTTTTTTTTAATTGCTTTTTGTTTTTGGACTCATTTTCTCCTCCTCCATCTTACCTACTTTTTTTTCTTTTTCTTTTTTACTTTTTCTTTTTCTTTTTTATTGGGGGTTGGAGAATTTTCCTTTTCCTTTTTTCTTTTTATCATTTTTTTACACTTTTCTCTATTTTTATTCTCCACATTTCCTCTTTTTTTCATCCTTTTATCGTTTACTTCTTGTTTGGTTTTTTTTTCTGTTACCTTACCTAATTCTGTAAATATCTTTCTATTCCTTAACAGGATCCTTTATGTCACTTTCTTCCCTCCTCATCTTTCATTGTTCAGTTTTTCAAATTTTCCTCCTTGCAGTCTGCCATTCTCAACCCCCTATATCTTTAATAGTATAAACACTGAGCTTTATTAATCATTTGACAGTTAGTTAATCCTATGTTATTACTGTTGGATTTTCTGTCATTAGTGAAGGTACAGTTGTCACATTCAGTAGGTTTTTGCTGTATACATATGTCTGATTTATTTGAGACAAAGTCTCACTTTGTAGCTCAAGCTGGCCTTGAACTCATGGCGATCCTCCTGTCTCAGTCTCCCAAGTACTGAGATTACAGGTGTGTGCCACCATGCCTGGCACACACCTGTAATTATTGTTTTTTATTGGTTCTCATGGTTTGTCAATATCCAGTTTGTCTAAAACAGTATTACTGTTGCTTATTTACTTGCTATTGCCAGGGTTGCATAGTTGTTGCTATTAAGAGGATTTCCCTGTATGCAACTATCCGGATTACCTTTGTGACATTAACAATACTGAAGTTCATTCCTGGAGAACTGGAGCTGGGCCAATTATACTGCATCCTCCCCTCCCAAATCAAGAGAAGTGGTCTGATCTTGGGGCAGAGGGAATGGACCATAGTTAGCCACTCCCTGAATGCATCATTAAAAAGCCAACTAACTAAAGAGATCTTCAGACTAGCAACAAAGTCTTTCTACTATAAATGAATGACCGTAAGCCTAAGCATAAAACAAACCACCAAAACCAATACAAACATAAAATAAGACAACAAAATGCCTCCCCAAACTCCCAACTCAACGAGGGGAAGGAAAGCAAAAGTCACAGAAGTCAAATTATTTGAAAGGATAACAGAAGAGATTAAAAAACAGGCAGGG
>NW_004955478.1:10799311-10804399 GCF_000276665.1 Chinchilla lanigera | reverse complement strand
ATCAGTTACTCAGAGGCACCTTAAAAACACTAAGCGAACATAAAAAATGGATCCCACAGTGGCTAGATGACACAAAGAAGACTAATCTAAGATTAATTGGAAGAGGTGAAAAATCAGAAGACAGTACAAACAGCATAAATAAACCTGTTTACAGAAATAATAGCAGAAAGCTTTCCAAATATAGTGAAATAATTAACTTCCAATGCAGACTTCTATATGCTACAAATCATTCTTTCAAAATTGATGGAGAAATAAAATGTTTCCATGACAAAGGGCAGTTCAAGAAATTCATGATCACTAAACCAAGCACTATAAAAAATTTTCAGCAGCACATGGGACATTCTCCAAAATAGACCACATACTCGTCCATAAAATATGGTTAAGTAAATGCAAAAGAATCAAAATTATTCTCAGATCATAGTGCAACAAAACTAGAAGTCAATGGAAAAAGAAACCACAGAAATTATGCAAACACATGGAAATTAAACTATACCTTCTTGAATAATCAGTGGGTCACAGAAGAAATTAGACAGTTCCTAGAATCAAACAATAATGCCAGCACAACACACTAGAACCTATGGGACACAATGAAAGCAGTCCTAAGAGGGAAGTTTATAGCTATGAATGCCCATATCAGAAAAATAGAGCAAGTCTAAATAAGTAATCTAATGATGTACCTCAAGGTCCTAGAAAAATAAGAACAATCCAAATGTAAAGCTTGTACAAGAGAGGAAGTGATAAAGATCAAAAAGGTCAGAGATGAAATTGAGACCAAATCAATGGATCAAAGAGCTGGTTCTAGCTGAGCATGGTGGCACACACCTGTAATCCCAGCAAGTGGGAGGCTGAGGCAGGAGATGTTGCAAGGTCAAGGCCAGCCTGCACTACATAGCAGAGACCTTGTCTCAAAAAACAAACAAACAAAAAACCTAAAGAGCTGGTTCTTTGAAAGAATAAATAAAATAGACAAACCCCTACCTAATCTTACCAAAAAAAGTAAAGATTCAAATCAATGCAATGAGAAATGAAAAAGGCAAAATCATAATAGACTCTGTCAAAATTCACATGATTGGGGCTGGGGATTTAGCTCAGCGGCACAGCGCCTGCCTGGCAAGTGCAAGGTCGTGAGTTCGATTCCCCGTACCGGAAACAAAACAAAACAAAACAAAACAAAAATCCACATGATTATTAGTAATTACTCTGACAACTTGTACTCTAATAAAATGGAGAATTCAGAAGAAATGAATACCAGATATGAACTACCAAAGCTGAACCAAGATGATATAAAAACTCTGAATACTCCAGTACTAGGCAATGAAATTGAAGCAGTCATAATAAAAAACCTACCAACTAAGAAAAGCCCAGGTCTCGAATTCTGCCAAATTTTACAAGAACTTTAGAAATGATCTAATACCAATACTCCTCAAACTCTTTAATGAAGTTGAAATGGAAGTATTCTTAAAGTTATTCTGAGAAGCTAGCACTACTCTGATTCAAAAACCAGAGAAGGACCCAACCAAAAAGAGAACTACAGGCCAAGCTTTTCAATGAATTGAGATGCAGAAATCCTCAACAAGATTCTGGCAAACAGGATGCAATGAAACATAAAAAGGATCAGACATCATGACCCAGTAGGATTCATCCCAGGCATGCAGGGATGGTTCAACATATGCAAATCAACAAATGTAATACACTACATAAACAGAAGCAAGGAGAAGAAGCACATGATCATCTTACTTGGTGAAGAAAAAGTCTTTGCGGGGCTGGGGATTTAGCTCAGCAGCACAGCGCCTGCATGGCAAGCGCAAGGTTGTGAGTTTGATTCCCGGTATCAGAAAAAACGAAACAAAACAAAACCAAAAAAATTTAAAAAAATAAAAATAAAATAAAATAAAATAAAATAAGAAAAAGTCTTTGACAAAATCCAACATCCATTCAGAATAATAATAATTAAAAAAAACCTGAAGGAAATAGGTATAGAAGGGCTTTATCTCAATCTGATAAAAGTCATTTATAATAAATTAATGGCCCACAACATATGAAATGGAGAGAAGCTGAAAGCTTTCCCTCTAGAATCAAGAACAGGGCCAGGAGGTCTGCTGTCACCTCTACTGTTCAGTGTAGTGCTTGAGTGCTTGCACACACACTAACATTGGAACGATGCAAGAAGATTAGCATAGTCCTTACACAGGAATGACACGCAAATTTGTGACGTGCTCCATATTTTTTGTGTGAGAAACTGAAAGAGGAAATAAGGTCTAAAATGTACAATAGATATCTTGAAATGGGAAGAAATTGTTCAAAAGGAAAAAGGAGCTATAACAGAGGAAAAGGGAAAAGAAGGAAGGGAAAAGAAAAAAAATGCAAGTTAGTTATACTACTAGTGTCTCTTAGTACATTAAAAAGAAAGGTTTGTGCTAATATCGATTGGAGAATTTTTTATGCCCATAGCTTGTACTCTGAGTAACTATTTTATTTTATTTTATTTTTTAGTTTTTTTGTTTTTTTGTTTGTTTGTTTTGTTTTTAGTTTTTGTTTTTGTTTTTTTCTGGTACTGGGAACCGAACTCACAACTTTGCGCTTGCCAGGCAGGTGCTGTACCACTGAGCGAAATCCCCAACCCTCTGAGAAACTATTTTAAAGATAACAATATCAACCTATTAACTATTGTCATTCTCCTATTATTTTATTATGAAAATTTGCTTTACTTTTTTCCATAAAATAAAAAAAGAAAAAATATATATAGTTTTAAAAATATTAACCACAGCAATCAGGCAAGAGAAAGAAATAAAAGGAATATGTACAGGAAAGGAAGTCAAATTATCATTATTTGCAGAGGACATGATCCTCCTCATCTAAGACCCAAAAAATTCCACCAAAAGACTCCTGGAATTAAGCCAGATATTGTGGTGCATGCCTATAATCCCAACACTCAGGAGGCTGAGGCAGGAGGATCATCATGAGTTAGAGCACAGCCCGGGCTACATAGTGAGTTCAAGGCCAGCCAGAACTATGTAGAGATCCTATCTCAAGAAAAAAAAAAAGATTCCTAGAATTAATAACCAAATTTGTATATACCAGTATACAAAGTCAACACACAAAAATCAATAGTGTTCCTGTACTCCAATAATAAACACTGAGAAAGAAATTAGGGAAACAATACTTTTCACGATAGCATCAAAAAAAAAATGAAATGCTTATGAATTAACCTAACCAAAGAAATGAAAGACCTCTACACTGAGAACTACAGTACTCACGGGGCTGGGGATTTAGCTCAGTGGCACAGCGCCTGCCTGGCAACGCAAGGTCGTGAGTTCGATTCCCGGTACTGGAAAAAAAAACAAAAAAAGAACAAAAAAAGAGAACGACAGTACTCTGTAAGAGGAGTTCAAAGAGGACATCAGAAAATAGAAAGATGTATCTCGTTCCTGGATAGGTAGGACCAGTAGAGTCAAAACTGCCATACTCCCCAAACTGATTTAATGTAATCTCTTTTTGTTTTTTTTTTCCGGTATCAGGAATCGAACTCACAATCTTGCGTTGCCAGGCAAGCGCTGTGCCGCTGAGCTAAATCCCCAGCCCCTGTAATCTCAATCAAAATACCAACAGCATTCCTCACAGAACTGGAGAACACAATTCTTAAATTCATACTGACCCAGAAGAGGCCCAGAATAGCAAAAGCAACCCAGGGCAGCAAGAGCAAGGGGGCAGGCATCACCATGCCAGACTTCACGTTATCCTGCAAAGCTCAGTGACAAAAACATCGTGGTACTGGAAAAAATATAGGCTGTGGAAACAACTCCAGACACATTCAACTACCTGATCTTGGACAAAGGAGCTGAAAACTTACAGTGGAGAAAAAATAGTCTCTTGAACAAATGGTGCTGAGAACACTGGCTGTCCACACGCAGAAGATTAAATCTAGACCCATATCCCGCACTATGTACTGAACTAAAATCAAAATGGATTAAAGATCTAGATATTAAAACAGAAACACTTAATCTGCAAAAAGACAAAATAGGCAAAACTCTTGAAGACATAGGCATAGGCGAGGGCTTTCTGAACAGAACTCCAATTGCGCAAGAAATAATACCAAGAATCAACAAATGGAATCATATATAATTAAAAAGCTTCTGCACAGCAAAGAAACAACCAATAGAGTGAAGGGACAACCTACAGGGTGGGAATTTTTTTTGATAGCTAGCCCTCAGACAGAGGACTAATGTCTAGACTATATGGATATTAGAAAAAAATTAGACTCCCCCAAGACAATCAAAAAGTGGGCAACTGAAATAGACACTTCTGAGAAGAAATATAAATGGCCAATTAATACATGAAAAAAATTTTCAACATCTCTGGGCATTAGAGAAATGTAAAATAAAGCAACATTGAGATTTCATCTTGGGGCTGGGGACTTAGCTCAGCGGCATAGCGCCTACCTGCCAAGCACAAGGTCGTGAGATCTATTCCCGGTACTGGAAGCAAACAAACAAACCAAAAAAAAAAAAGATTTCATTGTTGTTTTTTGAGACAGAGTCTTGCTATACAGTTTAAACTGGCCTTGAGCTCACTTTGTAGCCCAGACTGGCCTCAAACTTGCAACAATTCTCCTGCCTCAGCCTCCCAAATGCTGGGATTACAAGTGTGTGCCACCATGCCTGGCTGAGATTCCACCTTACTCCAGAAAATATGGCTATCATTAAGAAATCAGATAATAACAAATGCTGGAAAGGTGCAGGGGGAAATGGAACCCTTGTACATTGTTGGTGGGAATTTATACTAGTACAAATGGAAATCAGTATGGAGATTCTTCAAAAAGTTAAAAATGGCTGGGCATGGTGATGCACGCCTGTAATCCCAGTACTCAGGAGGCTGAGGCAGGAGGATCATTGCAAGTTTGAGACCAGCCTGGCATACAAAGTGAGCTCAAGACCAGCCTGAACTACAGAGCGAGATCCTGTCTCAAAAAGACAATAAAATAAAATAAAATAAAATAAAAATAAAAATAGAAATTCCATTTGACCCAGCCAGTCCCCTTCTAGGAATCTACCCAAAAGATTTTAAGACATCATAGCAGAATGATACATG
>NW_004955478.1:10782447-10799211 GCF_000276665.1 Chinchilla lanigera | reverse complement strand
AAGAGTAAAATACATCATCTTGAAGTGATACATGGATATCTATATTTATAGCAGCACAATTCACAACAGCTAAATCTTGGAACCAGCCTATATGTCCATCAGCAAATGAATGGATAAAGGAAAGGTGGTATTTATGCACCATGGAGCACTACTTTGCTGTAAAGGACAGACTTGAGTCATTTGGACAAAAATGGATACACCTTGAGACCATAATGAGTTTGTTTGCTTGTGTGAGACAGGGTCTCGCTATGCAGTTCAGGCTGGCCTTGAACTCAATATGTAGCACAGGCTGGTCTCAAACTGGCAACAATCCTCCTGCCTCAGCCTCCTGAGTGCTGGGATTACAAGCGTGCACCACCGTGCCCAACGAGACCATAATGTTAAGTAAAATAAGCCAGACAGACATGCATATTTAAATATCACATGATTTCTCTTATATGGAAACCCAAAATGCAAATGAAGAGCAGAATAAAAGTAGATAAAAGGGAATAACAAGTTAGATCTTTTGCACATAGGAAGAAGACCAAGAGATGGTGGGAGAGGGAGGAGGGAAAGAAGGGAATAAAGGGAGAATTACCATGTGTTGTGCACATGCGCTAGCTCCCCCCAGGAACGTTGTCCTCGTGTGCTATAAACGTGCACTAATAAAAACAAGTAAAGTTTTAAAAATCCTCTATGCCAAACTGTCTGTCTTGTAAACCCAGATTTGAGTGGATAGCGTCTGCTCGCAGCCGTCTATACTCACGTGTGTCCAGCAAATGTAGCTCCGGGAAATAGGCTCTGCATCTGAAACCTCAACTCACTAGTATCAGGATCAGTGTTTTTCCCCTTCCCAAACGATCTACGAAAAAAAAGTCTTTCTATAATGTATTTAAAAAGCAGCCCAAGGGGCTGGGGATTTAGCTCAGTGGCAAAAGCGCCTGCCTGGCAAGCGCAAGGTCGTGAGTTCGGTTCCCGGTACCGGAGAAAAACCAAGAAAAAAAAACAAACAAACAAGATAGCCCTGCTCCATCTCTCCCCGTCCTCCCGCTCACGGGGCTCTCCTTCCTCCTTCCCTCCCGACAACCCCCCACCCGCACCCTCACCCGGACCATGAGCTCCTGCTCCAGCGAAGACAGAGACTCTAGGGGCGGGGGGTTTAGCTCAGCGGCACAGCGCCTGCCTGGCAAGTGCAAGGTCATGAGTTCGATTCCCAGTACCAGAAAAAAACCCAATACCCCCCCCAAAAAAAACCCAAAAAAGAACAACAACAACAAAAAAAAAACAAACAAAAAAGACAGAGACTCTTTGGCCAGACAGCTCTGGGAGGAAACAGGACCAGTGGCGCAGTGGTGGCTGCCCTCCTGGCCCCGTGATGGTTTCAGGCAGAGGCAGAAAGGCGGCAGGGGTGTGGAGGTTCCTCTGTGGCCACAGCACAAGGGGCCCGAAGCTCTGGCCGGCAGTTGCCTGACACCTGCTCTCTCCTTTGGGTGGGAGGAGAGGCGATGCGCATGCGGAGGAGGCTCACAGGCGCCTGAGTGACGTTGAAACCGGCTCCTCCCCTTAGGCAGTTGCTTCTGGCTGCTAGAAAGTGGCCCCTGCAGAAGCCTCTGGCCCCTCAGTTGAGGACCTGTGTGCCGTGCACAGCCTAGCTGTGTGTGTCGGCCCGAAAGGCATAGACCAGGGGCGTCCTCTGCAAGTGGATGGAAACTGAGTCTCACCGGCCACTAACTGCCATCCCTTCCCCCACGCACATTCCCAGCACAGACGCCATCACTCTCCCGTGTAACCAGCCTCCACCCTCTGAGGTCACCCGAGACTCCTGGCTTTGAAATGAAGTGGGTCTGGGTTCAAATCCCAGCGTAAGCGCCTTCTAAGGCTGTGACCTAGACTCGGTCACACAGCTCCCTGGTCCACACGCCCTTCCTTGGTGAAGCACAGCTGGCACCAGCTCTGACGGGGCTCCAGTGAGGATTATGAGGGGGGAAATGTAATAAGTACACTGAGACCTGGGCCTGGTGACTACTGAGCCCTCAACACCAGCCCTGCCCCCTAAGATATTTTCCCATTCGTCCTCCAGCCCTGCCTAAGGAAGATCAGCACCCGGCTGCTTGCGCAGGTTATCGCTCAAGCCGCGGCACTGCAGATGGAGTGTGATCCCCAAGGAAAGAGACGGCGGTAGAACAAGTGTGTGGGAAACCCTCGCAGGACTCCTGTGCTGACATCGCCCTAAAGCGAAGGGCTCTTTTACAAACCGTGATTCTGACCCCGGGACCTCTCCATTTCTGCGCAGGGCTTTTTAAGTTTTCCAAGGCTTACTAAGCAGCAGTGTCTGTGTTGGGACGGAGGTCAGCTGGTGATGTCCAGCTAGAACAGCGGCCTGAGACCTGGGCAGCTGCTCATCCAGCCGGGGTCCCCAGCATGGCCAGCTGCTGTCTCCACTAGGTATGTCATCCCATGGATCAAGTGCCCCAGCATACTGAGCATTGTCCAGTGTCAGGCACTGTGCTAGTTCTTTTTTTTTTTTTTTTTTGGTTTTTTCTCCGGTACCGGGAACCGAACTCACGACCTTGCGCTTGCCAGGCAGGCGCTTTTGCCGCTGAGCTAAATCCCCAGCCCCTGTGCTAGTTCATTTCATTATCATATTTTCTCCTCCTAATCTCTTCATCAGTTAATGTTACAGTGACCGCCTCAACCTAGTTTTAATCACGGCATCTGCAGTGTAACATACTATAGTTTGCTTTCTCTTATCAATGCAATAAAACGCAAAGGTAGGTATTGTGTACACTTCTTCTTTGCCCTGGAAATCCCATTTCACATAGAAACCCAAAGAAAAACCTCAGACTTTCTTGTGGCTACATGAAAAAGAGAAACCATCCTTAAAAACCGTAATTCAGGCATGAAATTTTTAAAAGATTCCAAGGACTTCTTCACATGTCCACCCTGACTTGCTCTGGGCAGTCCAGTTGGAATTCTGATGTCCCCAATTCACTCTGGACTTTTCTGGAAAGGGGATGGGAGTTCAATATCGGAGGTCAGTTTCAAGATCTGTGGTGGGATATGATTAACACACACACACACACACACACACACACACACACAAAGCATGCGCACAATTCTCTGGCTGCTATTCTTGAGAGCTCCAGCAGGTGTCACTGTGACTCCAACCATCCTCCCAGGCGCGCCAGCTCTGCGGGCACAATACCTTTGCAGTCCAGGAGACGTCCAGGGCCCCAGAGGTGGAAACTGGCCCTGTAGGGTGGATCCTGTTCCAAAGAGAAGAGTTCTATCTCCACTTCCTCCTGGGACCCTTGTGGGGAAGGGTTATGGCTAGTGAAGGTGGATCGATCTCATGGTCAAGACTGGGAAGGGTGCAAGGAGGGTGGGGAGTGAAGGGGGACGCAAGGCTGAGACCTCACATCCCACTAACCTAGCTGGGCCTCTCTATGCTGCAGTAGGAGAGATCCTGCGTGCGTGCACACGCACACACACATGCACGCACGCGCACACCTGACCACCTGTGCGGATCCTCCAGGACAAATTTTGGTGAGTGACAAGAGTTGCTCGTGGACCGGAAGTACTCTACTGATGGGCCCCAGAAGGCACAAAGGAAGCTGCAAGTCAGACAGTCTACCTGGGAGAGGAGACTGGGACCGCACTTGTGGTCCTGCCTCCCACGCAGAGTAAGGGAAAGGCCTGGAGGTAGCTCTGTGTGACAGTGCTTGCCCAGCACCCGTGAGGTCCTGAGTTCCAGCCCTAGCTGCAAAATAAGGAAATAAATGGGCCCGGTGCGGTAGCACGTGCCTGTGGTCCCAACGCTCTGGGAGGCTGAAGCAAGAGGACAGCAGGTTCAGGCCTAGCCTGGGCAAATTAGCAACTCCTCAAGTCTGTGCCTCAAGCATTTAAAAAGGACCTGGGATGTAGCTCGGTGCAAAGGTCTTGGGTTCAATCCCCAGTACTGCAACATAAGTAAATAAACAAATACATAAATAAATTTTTTTGTTTTGTTTTTGGTTTTCTCCCGGTACCAGGAATCGAACTCACTACCTTGCACTTGCCAGGCAGGCGCTTTTGTCACTGAGGTAAATTCCCAGCCCCCCAAATAAAATTTTAAAAATAAAATAAGGGAGACTAGGAGCCCATCTAGGGGGCTTGGTCCTAGCCAGGAATTAGAGTAGAAACAGGAGTTCATCAATGGCCAATTTGGCGCGGGCATTTCTGAGGCAGGGGGGGCCCCAGAGACCCCATCCCCCCAACTAAAGAAGCAGGAGTCATAGGCACGTGGAGCTGGGGATGCTGTGAGAAGCTGGCTTGAGTTATGGAGAATAGCAGGAGTGCGTTTTGCCAGTATGCTGGCCCAGCAGAACTTGCTGGTCACCCACAGGGCGCTCCACCCCTTGCAGCGCCCACCCTGCCTCAGGGCTTGCCTCCCCCCCCAGAACCGCTGCAACTGGAACCAGTCACCACCTGCCTCTCCGGCAAGGACACCAAACCGCTCCTCTCACCCGGCACCCTTCCCCCAAGAATTGCAAATCTGCCTTTTGGTGACTGCCTGGTGATGATTCCGCCCTTTTGGAAGCAAGTCTTGATACGTGGAGCAGAGCCTGCCCAGGATGGAGATAGGAAAGACCCAGGACTAGCAAAGCTACACACTTCAGCGGGAATAAAAGATGCCAAGGAAGTTGGGAGCAGTTCTTCCTGCCAGTAGTCCCTTCGTACAATCCTACCCCCTCCTTGGAAACCCTGGGCTCCAGGACACCCAAGGGGAGAATATCTCAGTGCACGGTGTATGTGGAGTCAACCTCTCATGAGGTACGTGGTGTCTGGTCTTGGCCAGCGCTACTCTCCGCTGTGCTCTGCCCACGCACATGGCCTCATCCACACCCAGACAGCCCTGCAGGCCAGCCAGGGGAGCAGCGCGGCCCTGGGCACCATCAGGGTGAGGACCAGGTGTGAGCTCTGGTCAGCCTCCAGCAGCGCCCGGATGGGATAAAGGGAAGTCAGCCTCCGCCGCGCAGGAGGGGAGCTGGGCTGGACTGCCTAGGTGTGTACCTTCCCGGTTCTAGAAGGTAATGTTCGCAGGACTAGAACCTGGGCTTTGGTGGCTTACTGCAGGATCAAAGGAGCAGTTCGGTGTCTAACCTGATGGGGACAAGAAAGAGCAGAAGTTGCAGATGTTTTCAGTGGGACACAGGAACACGAGTTTCTTATCCCAGGGAACTCACCCTCTGGGTCAAGGGAACCCGCAGGCCCCTGAGCGGCTTGCGCGGGAGCACTGCCTCACCCGCAGTTACACGGCTCCCTCTTAACAGCCGGGGCCTAGGCCACTTGAGGCCTCAAGTGTCAACATTCCTCGCCCTCTGTTTCCTCTCCTGGCCTCTGCATGGACTCCACAGGGATACAGATGCGGTCATTGCCTGGGGCAAGTGGCAGGACACATCCTGGGGCAGCCTGTTTCCTCCGTTGGAGGTCTGTGACAAGGACGGGGCAAGTCTGAAGACTTAGCCCCCAAACGCGCACCTTCGGAGGGCCCTGGTGATGATTCCTAGGACCCTAGATAGCCTCAGACCCCAGCAGCGCAGCCAAAGCCCACAGAAATACGTCTCCATGGCCCGCCACGTTGGACTCCCGTCCTCTCACCTCTGCTGGCTCCTGGGGGCTCTGTGTGGCGTCACCCCAGAGGCGGCCGTGACATCACGGTGACCAGCGCCACCACCTTGCCTCCCCGAGTCCTTGTCAGTTGCCCTGCAACCCAACCCCATTCACCCGTAACGCCCAGGAGCAGGGGCAGGGCTGGGGACGCCAGGGGCTCTGGGGGCGCGGCAGGGGCGGGGGCCAGGGGCTCCCCTAACTGCAGAGGCTAGCCTTACACACTCAGCGACACATGTCCCCCTTTATGGCCTGGGCTTTCTCTCGGTGCTTAAAGGCGACTGTGAAAAGAGCAGGGCTGATTCTGGCTGCCTGCCGGTCTCCCGGCAACAGGCCTGGCAGGAGGTCTTTCTTTCTCCCCCCAGCCTCCCTTCTCTCCTCCACCGCCCCCCTCTCCCTTCTCCCCCCTGTGTCTCGTGTTGTGTATCATTAAAACTTCCCTCCCAGCCACTTTGCAGCCAACAACCGGGCCCTTCTGGGGACAGTTCCCTTGGGGCAGCTCAGCTGGCCCCAGGGGTGCGGGAGCCACGGGGTCAAGCCCCCCCCAGAGGAGGTTTTGTGCTCTGGAACCAAGGCTTAAACTCGAGCTGGCAACCTTCAGCCGCTCAGGAGGGCAGCCCCCACCCCCAGCACTCTTCCCACTCTCCTGCCCTCCCTCCCAGGACAGCAGTCTCCTCTCCGAGTGCTTGGAGCCTGCCGAGAGGCCACTGGGCACTGCCCAGCCATGCGAGCGCCTCCGGGCCTGGGCCCAATACCCCTCACCTAGAAGACAAGTTGAAGGCGGGGGAAGCCCCAGTCAGAGGCTTGCAGCCAGCTCCGGCTCAGTGTCCTGGTCTGCTGTGAAAGGGGACAGGGACACAAAGGGTGGTGGCCGCAGGGATCACAGGGAGGCAGGACATCCAATCACTGTGTGTGGGAACCAGAAGGACTCCCCGTTTGGCCAGTGGAATGGAGAGGGACACGGAGACCCAGAGAGGGTGAGCGTCTTGCTCAGAGCCACACAGGCAGCCAGGGAAAGCTGGGGCCGGAAATCTGGGGCCGGAAATCTGGGCTGGGGGAGATGAGAAACCAGTGTTTAGTTTTTTCGTTTTTTGTTTTTTTCGAGACAGATCCTTGTTCCGTAGCCCAGGCTGGCTTTGAACTTCCCGTCTTCCTGCCTCAGCCTCTTGAATATTGGGATTACAGGCGTGCACCACCGCACCTGACACAGTTTGTGCCCTTTTTCTGGAGGGAAACAGATGAGGGCTGATATTCCTTGTGGGCCCTGAACTGCCCACTGCTAAAACAGTGTCTGAGGGGTGTCTGAACCTGACCCGGCCACTCTAAGACCCTCTCTTTCACTTCTTCTACCCTAGCCTACCCCGTGGGAAGCCTCTGGCAGGCCTAGAGCAGACGGGTGACCCAGAACCTGGCTCGGCCACCCTGGACGACTGGACTGGGAGACAGTTAAGCGGCTTTTCTTACCGTGAGTCTCCTGGTCACAGAGGCCCAGGTACCGAGGCGTTCTATCTTCCAATTCACTCAGGCTGAACGAGAGTCCCCAGATCTCCTACCCAGTACCTCAAGACAGAAAACAGCAATGAGGAGACAGAAAATCTCAGTTCGTGACCAGGGTGAGTCCAGCAGCAGCCCTGGGACACTCACCCCACACACTTCCACCAGCTCCAGGGGCCCTGGCCTCCCAAGAAGACGCCCTGGTAGCACAGGCTGGCACACACAGGGCATCCTGGCCATAGGCACTCAGCCCTGTTTTCCTACCCCCTGGGGGCTTCAGAGTCCAGGTACTTCCAGGCTATCACTCTCCAGCTGCCACAACCTGCTCTGCTATTTATTTACTGTTACTTCTTAAGACTTTTATTTAAATTAATTTGCTCTGTGCTTACTCACTTTAATTGAAAAGGAAACTTCAGATAGCTATGATTTTCACCTATTTGATTTCATCCTCACCAGATGTTCTTGCCCCCTGCCAAATCTCTGAATCTATCACCTAGAAAGGGATCTTAGGAAGGGTTAGCGAGGTGTCGAAGTCGTTTTAGCACCAAATAACAGACTTTCTCCCTCACAACACTCAGAGAGAGGTGGAAATTAATAGGCAATGTGAATAACGAGTGTTCTGACCATGCGTGTGGATTCAGGGTCACCCAGCACCACGCTTCGCCGTGGGAGGCACCCAGGGTCCTCTCCAGCTACCAGGAAACATCATTAACCAGAGACTTGTTCTTAAATTCCAGCATTTGGTCAGACTATATTTCAGACGTTCTGAAATGCTGAAGGAAAAATCAAGTAAAAGAAAAAATATTTTGGTTGCGCAGTCTGCGCACTGATTTGGGATTTAGAAAGTACGATTTTCCTCCTCACCGCCCACACCCCTTGACGGAGGTGCTCAGCAAAAACCAGAGGAGCTGAACCGGGCGGGTCCTGCTAGGGGCAGGTGACAGGCAGAGAAGGAAGCTGGAGGACCAGGAGCACTTCACTGTCACTGTCATCATCGCCCCTCTGTCAGTAAGACAGTCTGGTCAGGATTTCACCATTTTGGGGGGTCACACGCTAATCCCCTGAACCCTTTGGGTAAGTCATGCCACTCAGACCTGTGAGCTGTGAATTCATATACCCATTTGCCACGTAAGGAAATAGATACCAAGAGATCTAAATAACATAATAACTTACCAAAGCACAGCTAGGCAGTGGAAGAGCTAGAATTTGAAATGATTCTGTTCGATTACAACACCCAGACCCCCTAAGGCAGTTTGTTGCTGTTGTTGTTCTTCTGTTTTTTGAGACGGGGTCTCATTGTGAATTCCAACCTGGTCTTGAACTCACTAGGTAGCTTAGACTAGCTTCAAATTGAGATCCTCCTGCCTCAGCCTCTCAGGTGCTAGGATTACAGGTATGTGCCCCACACCCAACTCCACAGCAGCATTTTGATCCCCTCCTCCACTTCACCCTGAGGCTATTTAGCCAGTGAGAACCGGACCTTAGGAGATACTGTGCCCGCCCTGAAGGGTGAGGCCAGGGGGCAGGTGAGTAGAAGACAACACCTCAGCCGCCTGGCCAGCCTGTTACTGGCCCCGGCCACTGCCACCTTAGGGAGCTGCACCCTAGACTGAGGACCCGGTGAGTGAGGGCTAAGGGCAAGGCAAGGGGAAGGCGGGAGGAGGCGCCTACACCGGAGTGTTTCTTCTCTCTCGTAATCCGCGTGCCGTAACAGTCACTATTTTAATTTTTTCTTTTATTTTATGGAAAACTAAAGCAAGATTTCAGTTCGTACATGGTGCATCACTATCTTCAAAGCAACTACTCAGAGTACAAGACAGAAACCAGAAAGTCTTACAAAAAAGAAACAAGCAGATAATAACAAAAATAAAATCCTCTTTTCAGTGTCTGAGATAAACTAGTAGTATCAATGGAACAAATTAGCATGTGTATGACAACATTTTCGAAACAACGAAATGTGTAATTTGGGAAAGTACATGAATTTCCTACCTCCTCTTTATCTCCATTCTCTTTTGCTCTGTATCTGTGTGTATGTGTATATATATATATACACACACACATATATATATAGAGAGAGAGTGCTTCTCATATAATATAGACTATCTGATATTTGAGCTTATATGCTGTAAATGCATAACCATGTGTAAAGCAGCACAATTTATAGTTTCTAGATCTTGAAAACAATATATATGTCCATCAACAGATAAATGGATAAGGAAAATGACGTATTTATACACAATGGAGTACTATTCTGCCATAAACAGGATAAACTCGGGGCATTCATAAGTGAATGGTTGCAGGCCGGGGATATCGCTCGGCAGCACAGCGCCTGCCTGGGAAGTACAAGGTCGTGAGTTCGATTCCTGGTACCAAAAAAACAAATAAGCAAATGGTTGCAGTTGGAGAATATAATGTTAAATGAAATAAGTCAGACACACAAATTTCACTATTTTAAAGTGTACAATTTGAGCAGTGCCTTGTATATTAAAAAGAATGGGCACCTAAGGGCAAGGCAATTGCTAAACACTACCGTCTAATTGCTAAACATTTTCTTCACACCGAGACACCTTGTACCCCTTAGCGGCAGAGCTGCAGCTTCTTGGGGAAAAGAAAAAGCAGCAGCTGGCAGCTGTGTTCTGGGTTCATTGCAAGCCTGACCTCAGCACCTGCCCCTCCTATTGCTCCTGCCTTTCAGCTGCAGGGTCCAACTGAACCTCCCTGCACCCCTTCCAAACCCCCAAATCAAGACAAGCGTGCTGTAGCCCTCACTGGCCCTTAAACTAAAGCAACTCAGCTTGTAAATCAATCAGCATTATTCAGTCAGACACTATGGGCAAAGAGGATACAGATACCACCTAGGAGGTCTTTGGCTGCAAGGAGCAGCGTCCAGCGGCCTACATGAGGAAAACGTGCTGTCACGTCAGAAGGTGGAGGGCAGGACTCCTCCGAGGGCAGTTAAAGTCTCAGCAATGGAATCAGAGACCCAATTTCTTTCCTTCTCTTTGCTGTGTCTGCCTCTACTTCATTCTCAGGCAGCTTTCCTCATAGTCAGAGATGGCTGCTGCAGCTCCAGGCCTCCCACCTAGATCCAACACTACCCAAAGGCAGGGGAAAGCAATATCTCTTTCTGTATCTCTTTTATTCCCCCAGTTCTAGGGATTGAACTCAGGGGCACTCTATCATTGAGCTACATCCCCTTTGTTAATTTTTTATTTTGAGACAGGGTCTCGCTATGTAGTTCAGGCTGGCCTTGAACTCACTTTGTAGCTTGGGCTGGTCTTGAACTCTCAATGATCCTCCTGCCTCAGCCTCCTGAGTGCTGGGATTACAGGTGTGCGCCACCACGCCTGGCGAGACAAGGTCTTGGTAAGTTGCCCAGGCTGGCCTGGAACTTGCAGTCCACCTGCCTCCCATGTACTGGGCCTATGTCTTTTTTTAAGAACAGCAGCAAAAAGACCTCTTCCCAGAAATCTTCTTGCATCCTCCAGCTGACCTCAGCTCTTGTCTCATTCGACCCAGTTTAGGCCAATCCCTGGGGAGGAGAATGGGTCCCCATGACTGGCATGGATTTACTTTTGAGCCAGGTGGGAGAAGGGCAGAAACCAGAACAACCTGAGGGTTCCTGTCAGCCTGGAGGAAGGGGCGATCAGCTATGCAAGCCACACGATAACCTAAAGAAAGCCATGCCCTGCTGAGGCTCAAGGAGGAGCACCGTGGGCCCCAAACAGGTGAGAGGAAAGACTCCCAACCCTCAGCTCATCCAAGCACCGCGCCACGCACAGCAGGCATCATTCCACCAGAGACGTAAAGCAGCCTTTGAGGCAGTGCTACTATACTTATTTTGCAGGTGAGGAAACAGACTCAGAGAGATTAGGTGATACACCCAGGGCCACACAGTTAGGAGGCAGGCCGGAATTCCCTGGCACCAGAGCTGCTCTAAGGCAAACATTCAGACAGAGCTTCTTCCCGGGCAGACAGGTGAAACCACATTCAGGCCTCACCTGCACAGTCGGCCCCACCAGCATGGGGGTGACACCAGGTGCCTGCCCGCACCCACGCCAGCCACAGCACCTGCTCCCGAGGCTCCGCAGACGAGGCGGCTCGGAGCCTTCGCCAGCCTGCTGGGGGCCACCCACACGTGCAGGGACTCGGGACCCAGGCCCACGGCTGGCCCGCCCTGACCTCCCAGTGGAGGCTGCTTCTACTGGCCTATGGGAAGGATAATTAGGTGCCGAGCTCTGGAAGGTGCAAATCGGGGCACGAGTGGAAATTTTCCGCACCATCTCCTAGGATAATCAGGCTTGTTCTATCCTAGGTCCCTAGCGGGCCTCCATCCACGTCTTCCCCCCAAGAAAGAACTCTCACCGCTTCTATCCCAGCTCGTGTCTGAGCTGATTTCTGACGCATAACTCTGTCCAACAGAGAGCAAGCTCCATGCAGGCTAAAACCTGAGCTTGTTTTTGCTCACAAGTGCTCACCTGGCAAAGGGCCGCAGGCATGCGGTCCCTCGTCGTCGAAGATGTGAAGATGCGTGGAATTCCACACCCACAGGGCACCTAGTACGTACCAGTGCGGAGGGTTGCTGAGGAGGAGGCAGCTCCTGGAAGAGGGGCCCACCATTCCTTCCTAGGGCTCTGCAGAAGCAGGCCTGCAGGTGATCTTTGAGGGTGATGCAAAAAAATGAGACGCAGGCACCTGAGGAAGCCAGGTCAGGGCTGGGGCCCAGTTTGGCGGAGGCTGGAGAAAGAAGAGACCGAGGATGGCTCTTAACCCCTCTTGGCTTACCACTGGGTGTCCCACCCACAGAGGTGCAGAAGGAAAACCCGGACTGTGTCTTGAGCAGGAGCAGCATACACAGCCAGCCACGGAGAGCGCTGTGTCTTCAGACAGGATCCCAGGGAAGTCAGGAACTGGCCTGGGTTGGAGTCCCAAAGGCCTCAGGCAGGCCAGCCAGGGCTGGGGGTGGGGCTCAGGACTCAGAGGCCAGGGCAAAGGAAGGGCGAGGAAGCAAGGCTGAAGAGGCGGCGGGGAGAGGTGTTCAGTGTGGCAGTGTCTTCCTGACAAACTGCAGACCACTGCTCTCATCCCAGGGAGGCGGGACAGGTATCACCTGAGAGGCAAACAGAATCCCCCAAGCCCTGAGCAGGGTAGCTGGGGTAGCAGGGAGCGCCAGAGCCCAAGACCTACTCAGGGTGAGGGCAGTGAGCTCACCGGGAGGGTAAAGGAAAACACGAACAGGCAGTCCGCAGCCTGCTTCCTCCCTCGGCCACGCCGTGCGCACCCTGCTCTAGGTGCTGTGGAAGCCACGGTCCGTGGAGTTTAGATTGCAGAGCAGGAAGCGGGCAGCGTGTAGTGGATATGTTTGGTGGGTAACAGGTATGACATCATGCCCGTGTTACAGGCTATGTGGAAAAATGGAGCTGGATAAGGGCCATAGAGGGCCAGAGCGGGGGGCAGCTAGGAATGGGGGGCCTCTCCAAGGGGAGGTGTTAAGTGGGCCTCCTGCTGGGGTGTCAGGTTTTCCTGGTTCAGTCCCTCAGGAGAAGGCTTTGGGTGCCTGAGCAGGGGCCACCGACCTGGTTGGGGCAGAGGAGACCCCAGAGAGAACCTCACCCCTCAGCTCTGAAGAGAAGAACGAAACCCAACACCTCGCGTTCCCTGTTGCAGTCTGGAAACCTGTCAACGGTGTTCTCCTTCCCAAAGCACTGTGACCCCAGATCGCTTTCCAAAATGCCCTGTCAGGCCAGGGAAGGCTGTGGCTGAACTGTCGTTGGTAGCCTCTTGCGTCTTGGTGCAGGACTGAGGGTGTCAAGGTTCCTGGGAGATTGCGCAAAGGCTCTGCCTGATGGCGCCTGGACGTGCAAGCCTCAGCCCACCTGCCTCCTGCCTCTGGGCCGGCCCCGCAAAGGGAGCCACTTGGGTGGAGGAGAGGGGAGTCTGCAGCCGTGCATACCTCATTCCAGCCAAATCCCAGGGTCGTGAGTCGATAAGGGCATTCACTCACCAGGACACCTGCCTACGCAGGATCCCTGAAGATCCAGGCAGTGCACACCAACGGTACCAGCTCCCTGCTGGCCGGAGCAGCCCAGCTAAGGTGGCCTCCCTTGCCTGCTAACTGCCGGCCTTACTGTCAGCACCATAGACGGGGATCCCCTGACTTGATGAGTTCTGGAAACAACACCTGTGTTCCTTTGTGTGTCTGATTGACATTTAGGGTTCACCTAGTTTGTGCTTACCCAGTGCAGGTCACAGACTTCTGGCATAAAAGATCTTTTTGTTTTGTTTTGTTTTTGTTTTTGTTTTTTTTCCAGTACCGGGAATCGAACTCACGACCTTGCGCTTGCCAGGCAGGCGCTGTGCCGCTGAGCTAAATCCCCAGCCCCTGTTTTGTTTTTTTGAGACAGGGTCTCACTATGTGAGACCTATGGCATATCTCACTATGCCACAGGTTGGCTTTGAATTCATGGTGACCCTCCTGCCTCAGCCTCCCGAGTGCTGGGATTATAGGTGTGCACCACCATATCCAGCAGCATAAAAGATCTTATCCATTTATTTTCTGCACCCACTACCCAGCCTATGCCCTTTGGCTTCCAGGTTGTCGTCTGTTGTCCAGCCTCCTGGGAGGCTCTGGGGAGTGGGCATAAAATCATTCTGGAGAGAAAGCTGAGAGCCCCCCTCTCTGTGCTGGAGACCTCAGAGTCTTTATCCACTGCCTTCCAGGTGTTCCTGCTTGAGTCCTTGTTTGAGGCCATGGACCTTCACACTTGCTATTTATTTTTTTTTGTTTGTTTGTTTGTTTTGTTTTTTTCCGGTACCAGGAATCGAACTCACGACCTCGCACTTGCCAGGCAGGCGCTGTGCTGCTGAGCTAAATCCCCAGCCCCCTTGCTATTTATTTCTCCCACCTGCAGCAGCTTTTCCCTCTTCCATCATGCTTCCTGGGCTCATCAGTCCTTCCTCCGGGTGGCGATAAGGGCCACAGGGGCTTGGCCATCCTACTCTTTGTCTATGAGGTGCCTGGGCAGGAAGTCCACCGAATACTCAGCAGCCGACTCCACGCCAGGAGGGGCACATCAAAAGGAACTTCAGGGCCCTCACAGGGCTATGGTGGGGCTGGGCTGGAGTCCCCATCCCAGGTCTATGGTGCAAAGTACTCCTCGCCTCACATGCCGCTGTCCTGCCCCCAGGTCCCTGGCTCTTTGCTGCCTTCTCTGCCCTTGTTCAAGAGACCACCCTCCCATCCAGGGCAGTGGCCTCTAGGCCCACCAGGCTGGCTCCTCACCCCGCCCACCCCAGCTGGTTTTGGAGCAAACTTAACCCTTCCTCTACCAGGTGCCGCCTCACCTGAGGTTGGGGTGAGGGTGTTAGGGAGAGGGTGCTACCTTTTGTGACTCAGGGTGTGAGAGCGCCCTCTGTGCCTAGGCAGGGACCGTTCCTCTGTACCCACCATAAGAAAGGGCAGGCAGGGGCTGGAGATTTAGCTCAGTTGCAAGGTCGTGAGTTCGATTCCCGGTACCGGAAAAAAACCAAAACCAAAAAAAAAAAAAAAAAAACAAGGTCGTGAGTTCGATTCCCGGTACCGGAAAAAAACCAAAACCAAAAAAAAAAAAAAGAAAGGGCAGGCAGGGGGAAGAGATTTATGCTCCTGTTGAAGAAAAGACACCAGGCAAGGCGGGGGCTGGGGGAAAGGCTCAGGAATCCCTTCCCCTGGAGAACTTTCAAGTGGGGGAAAATCCCCACACAGGATTCCAGCCTCCTGAATGGCATGCCACCAGGCCAGGCCTGTGACAGGCCCTAGTCCCCTTTTTCTTGCTTTTTCAGGCTCAGCTCTAGGGCCAGGAGGCTCCGGGGTTCTGCCTTTCCGTCCACTCATTTCCTGCCCAGCACTGGCCTGGGCTCTAGGCTGCCTGAAGGCGGCACCTGGGTCCACAGCCTTCCAGGCAGTGACGTCTCGAACATACCAGCTAAGGCGGCTTGCTGGGCGTGCCTTGGCCAACCCACACCCCACTCAAAGCCACTAGGAGCCTTTGCCCCCACCTCCTAGGGCTGGCACCTGTAGAATCCTGAGGCCCTAAGTGACCCCAGGAAGCCATCCAGTCCAGCCTCTCCCACCCGGCACACCGAATTGTCCTGGTGCCGGGGAAGGCAGCCTCTGCTGCTCAGAAAGACCATTGGGGCTGTGGAAAGCTCCAGGTCGTCACAGGATCTGAGCTTCGGCAGGCAGCTCTGCTTGGGAAAGCTCCCTGGAAGCACACGGGAAGGGCATCCCTTCCCCAAGGCAGACCTGACCGGGCTGTGTGCGGGGCTGTCTTCTGCACTCTTGGAGGGCTGCGTTCCCTAGCAATGGCGAACCCCCTGTCGACCCCATTCTAGGCAAGCTACAAACAGAGAGCCTCAGAGCCAGCTCAGTGCCTGGGTCCAATCTCAGTACGCCTGCCCTGGCAGCTTTCTCGAGGTCCCGTCCTACACTGGCTGGGGGCTTTTCTTTCCCTTCTGGCTCCTTGGCCCCCTTCACCCTCTCTTTCCCTTTACTTCTTTCTCCCCAGGGCGCTGGAGCTCCCTCACCCGTGACCCCACCCGTCTCTGTTTCTTCCCGGTGTCTCTCACTGTCTCTCCCTTTCCCCCCTTCCCCCCTCTTTCATCTCCCCCTCCACCCCCTCCAGCTGAGCACCGGGCTAGGAACGCGGCAGAAGCCTCAACAAGCCCAGGCGGCTCCCCAGACCCTTGGTGCCCCCGGGGGCCAGCTCCCTGCTCTTCCCGCACAGGCAGCAGCCGTGGGGAGAGCGGACCAGCAGGGGCACCGGGTTTCGAGCCACAGGCACCTGTAGCCCAGATTAAAGGCCAGGAATGTCTGGGCCCCTGGCGTGGGACTTCCTCCAGCCATGCCCTCTGCCCGGGAACAGCCCGCCGCTCCTGGCCTGGGCAGGATTCGGGTGGGCTCTTTCTCTGCCCCTTCTGCCGCAGTTCCCTGCGCAGGTCCTGGCCTCCCTCTTGGAGACCCTGCTGCTTCACCCAGGCCGCGGCTGCTCCAGAGCCCTGGGTGTGTTGTGTAGCTGGGGAGAGGGGCACAGGGAGACACCCAGGTGACCGGGGTAAGACCCTGAAATCTGGCCACACTTTCAGCACCTCTCAGGGCTGAGACCTAATTTCCTGGCTCTGGAGCGGGAGAGGAGAGAAAGAAAACCCGGGGGCGGGGGTCCCTAGAAGGATTTTTTTTTTCTCCTCTGGGGAGAGTAGGGTGTCTGGATGAGTGTTCTGTCCACACAGGACCGAAAGCCAGAGTGCAGCTCCCCACGAGCGAAGGGCCAGGCCCGGGGGCAGGAGAGCTGGGCAGCGCGGGGAACCCCGGAGGCCCCAGCTGCTCCGGGCCAGGGCGACTGCGTTTCCCTGGCTCCAGGCTCCATCCAGATGCTTCCACCCCAAGGTCCAACAGGGGATGCGAGCGAAGCGGGAGGCTGGGGAGGAGAAAGTGACCGACTCCGCGAGCAGGAAATGCAACTGGCCGCGGTGTCAGCTGCAGGAAATGCAAAGGCAGCAGGAGGTCCCGATACCAATCCCATCCCTGACAAAAGACTCAGATGACACCGGCTCCGGCCCCGGCGCCGCCCGCGGCCAGACCCGCGGGCCTCCGCGGGCTCCTCC